>NC_091063.1:60069287-60381787 GCF_000393655.2 Nicotiana sylvestris
ACACAAGGAAATAGAGGTGTATGTGGACGACGTCATTATCAAATCCAAGAGGGCCACAAGTCACACAGCGGACTTGAGAAAGTTCTTTGACAGGCTAAGGAGGTACAATTTTAAACTGAATCCCGCAAAGTGTGCAGGGTTCCGCAGAAACATTATTGGGATTCATCGTCAATCGTCGAGGGATCGAGCTGGATCCATCTAAAGTTAAGGCTATTCAGGAGTTACCACCACCTAAGAGAAAAAAGGCCGTGATGAGCTTCCTAGGACGTCTCAGCTATATCAGTTGCTTCATAGCACAGTCCACAGTCATATGTGAACCCATCTTCAAGATGCTGAAACAAGCTGGACAGAGGATTGTCAGAAAGCTTTTGACAAGATCAAGGAGTACCTGTCCACACCACCAGTTTTGGTCCCGCCAGAGCCAGGATGACCTTTGCTACTCTATCTATCTGTATTAGATGGAGCCTTCGGGTGTGTTTTGGGACAACATGACGAGACAGGAAGAAAGGAGCAAGCCATATATTACTTGAGTAAGAAGTTCACACCTTATGAAGCACGATACTCTCTGCTTGAACGCACTTGCTGTGCTTTGACCTGGACAGCCCACAAATTGAGGCATTACTTCTATGCCTACACTACATACCTCATATCCAGGATGGACCCTCTGAAGTACATATTCCAGAAACCCATGCCAACTGGAAAGTTGGCCAAATGGCAGATACTGTTGAGTGAGTTCGACATCGTCTACGTAACTTAAAAGGTGGTCAAAGGACAAGCATTGGCAGATCACCTTGCTGAAATTTGTTAGGAGGAGAATACGAACCCTTGAAAATGTATTTTCCTGATGAAGAAGTATCATTCATAGAAGAAGACATTACCTTAGCATACAACGATTGGAGGATGTTCTTTGATGGAGCTGCATATTTCAAAGGAGTGGGTATTGGAGCAGTCTTGGTATCAGAAATGGGTCAACATTATCCGATATCTGCTAAACTTAGATTTCCCTGCACCAACAGCATGGCAAAGTATGAAGCTTGCATACTAGGGCTCAACATGGCAATCGACATGAACATCTAGGAGTTGCTGGTGATCGGTGATTCAGACTTGCTCGTGCACCAGGTACAAGGAGAGTGGGCCACTAAGAATTCCACGATATTGCCATATCTGCACTATGTGCATGAATTGAGAAAGCGGTTCAAGAAGATAGAATTTCGACATATTCCCAGAATTCAGAATGAGTTTGCCGATGCATTGGCCACCTTATCATCTATGATACAACATCCAGATAAGAATTATATTGATCCCATTCCAGTGAGGACCCATGATCAGCCAGCATATTGTGCTCATGTTGAAGAAAAAACAGATGGAAAACCTTGGTTCCATGACATCAAGGAGTATTTGTTAAAGGGATAATATTCGGAGCATGCAAACCATACTCAAAAGTGCACAATCCGGAGATTGTCCAATCATTTCTTCCACAGTAGAGGAAACTTGTACAGGAGAACTCCTGATTTAGGTCTACTAAGATGTGTCGACGCAAAAGAAGCTTCTAAACTGCTTAAGGATGTACTTGTTGGGGCATGCAGCCCACATATGAATGGTTTTATTTTAGCTAAGAAGATACTTAGGGCCAGTTGTCGCACCTCCTTTTTCCGCCCCCGTGAGGGGCGTAGGGGGTTTTCTCCAATTAAAGGACAGTCGAAACGGGATTTGTTTGTTTGTTTCAGAGTCGCCACCTGGGAATTTTAAGGCGTCCCAAGTCACCAATTTTAATCCCTGAATCGAGGAGAATATGACTCTGTTTATTATTCTGCGAACCAGAAATCCGGATAAGGAATTCTGTTAACCCGGGAGAAGGTGTTAGGCATTCCCGAGTTCCGTGGTTCTAGCACGGTCGCTCAACTGTTATATTTGGCTTGATTATTTTGATTTATTAAATACATTTTTATTGCATGATTTTATTGTTACCGCTTCTATTTAAATTGTTTATAATTAAAGACCCTTCTTCGAATCGAATCACGCGTACGTGTATTCGTTTTATATATTAATATTTTTTAACGTGAAAATCGTGTCACGCGTACGTATACACAATATAATAATTATTATTTATTTATTTTTAAAATTTTTTATTATAAAAAAAAGAAGACTTAAGTTCGAAATTGTGCTAAAAATAAAATTAAGAACGTTCGTCGCTCTTGTATAATTAAATATTGAACCGCACATCTCGAGTTATATGAAATTAATATTGATATTCTCCGAAGAGCCCCCTTTTTATTAAATGTTCGTTCGAAGTTGCGCGAACGCATAATCCGAATTGCTTTTAGAAATATAATCAGGTTACGCGAACGCATCCCTAATCACGCAAAAGATTCTTAATAGTAGTATAGATTTTCCATAAATGTTTATTGCATCTATCTATTTTTAAATGTAAGAATCGTGGAGAATTACCGATTGGGATGCCACCAAATTTCTTGACAAAGAATTCAAAATTTATTAGGCGTTGCTACAAGTCTTATTTTACGCGTATGAATTATATACCTCAAAACTATTCAAATTTTAAAGAATTAATGATATGAAAAAGAAACAAACAACATGTAACTAAAAATACTACCATTTTTATCGTGGATACAACATTAACATATCCAAAAATTGAATCGCATATAAAACTGGAAAAAAGAATTAATTTGATAAACAAATTAATAGTTTCTGAAGAATTTTTATTGTTACATTTAATGAGAATTCTATTTCTACATATCCTTGACATAAAATGTTGCAATTCGTGCTTGTAAATCCCATATCCTTCTCATATACTTGTTTTTAATCCAAAGTTATAATTGTTTGGTTAATTTGTTTACAAAGATTGAGTTTGAGATAAATAAACCAATTCTTATTCTCTGCCTATGCGACTATTTGCAAACACTTAACTCTATATTTTGTAAAAAAATCATTGACATTATTTCATATATTAAAAGAAATGAGTTGATCGCGTTCCTAAAATAACTAAGCCATTAGTTATTAAGAAAGAGAACTAATCTACTAATTGATTTAATACTATATTAACCAACTAAAACAAAACTGAAATTTAAACTAATAAAATTTAAATGAGTAGAAGACATCCTTATAATTCCAAACTTCATTTACTTGCCATGTTGAAGCTCTTCACAACATGAGTTTAAAAGATATGTACCTGATATTGGAAGCAAAAGAAAATGAAGATGAAAATCAGCAACAGTAATAACAGTGCAATAGCAACAACTGCCCAGCAACAGTAACAACCCAGTAACAGACCGGTGGAGTAGTAATCCCAAAAACAAAAGCTTTAAGCTTTAAATGTAACAACAACCATTAATACTAATTTGAAACAAAGAAAGAAAGCAATAGATTTTTTTAGCTTTTATTTTTATTTTGAAAGCTTAAATATTTTTCGGAATTTTTCTCTCTTCTATTCTCTGTCCGTTTTTTTCTCTCTGTATTTCTTGTTGTCCCTTTTTTTCTTGTCTTGTGTTCAAGACTTCATATATATAATCTCATCCCATAAATCTTTCCATTAATTAAAATCAATACTTTTTCTCTACCCAACCCATTATCTTTCCACTCATCCCCATTACATTAAATAAACATATCACACCACCCCATTTTATTTTGTCCCCCATGCTTCATTTAAAATAATGCAAGATTCCCCCTTTAAATTAAATCTTGTCCCCCCTTTATATTAAATAATCATATCACAACCCACCCCATTTCATTTTGTCCCCCATGCTTCAAATAAACAATTTCAAAATGTACAATCCCTAAACTACCCCCTCCGACCTTACTGAAATTACCAAACTACCCCTGAACGTACTACAAATTTACCAAACTACCCATCAGCTATAACACATCAATTAATCAAACTTAACCAAAATATAGACAATATGATCAATTTCTAACAATGTTCAAACAACAATATGAACATGGATGAACATCATAACAACAATATCACATGAACACGATTTTAACAACATTTCAACAACAAATCACATGAACACGAATTGAACAACAAAGAACAACTAAAATTTGATTGAACAATATTTTAGCAACAAACAATCCTATTTTCGGATTCAACAACAACAACAAACAAAGTATGAAGATTTCTAAATTCAATCATATTGAACTTAAAATCAACTCTAACAACATTACAACAAACAATTCTTATATTAAACTTTAAACAAGATTATGAGAACAATTCAAGCAATAATCATAAATGGTAAACAAGAAATCAAACTATACAAAATTCGGATTCAAGATCATCCAAACAAAGTATGAACATGAATGAATCTATTTTAAGACAACAAACATGACGGATTAAACGATTAAAACAATATATTCCTTTAATACAACTAAATTCTTTAAACAAATAACAAGATCGACGAAGAAACAATTATGAACTTAAACTTGAACTTAACAATATTAACAATTTCTAACAATACATAAACACATGAAACAAATTGAAGAAATAGTTGATTAAATTTCAATTTGAATCTAACAAACATCAAACTAACAAATACTTACTTAAACAATAATACAAACATGAAATAAACATGAAAACAACTAATTAAACTTCTATTTTGAAATCTGAAAATTAATTTAACGAAACATATGAACAAACTAAAATTATTTCAACTACGGACAAACAAAACAAAAATTGAATTCTTTAACGATTTTGGATCCGGAAAATATCAAACAAAAATATGGACAAAAATAAAACTAAAAAAAAACACTAACCGGATTGAAATAATGACGAACTTGAACGGAAACAAATCTGCCCGGAAACAAATATCGCATCAAAACTACCAACGCCCTAACAAATCTTGCCTTCAACGATAAACTCACCTTCCTTTGACGAACTCAAAACATCACACAACGACTTCGACGGATTAAACTTGATGGAGAAGCAACAACGTCGAGCAGCAGTGAAGATGTAGCAGTTAACGCAGGCAGCAGCTGGCAGCAGTAGGCAGCAACAGCAGCGGCGGAAACGCAGCAGCAGCAGCGACGGAATGACAGCACCAGCAGCGGCGGAACGGCAGCAGCAGCGGCGCAACAACGTCATGGACATGGCAGTCAAAACTGAGGCAGCAGCAACACAGCTGAAGCAGTGGTGAAGCAGCAGCATGTCGGGCTGGTCGGAGAAGAGAACGGAGCAGCAGCGCGAGCTGAAAAGCAACCATGGTCGTTTGGGACGATGGTAATGGCAACTATGGTTGTTTGTACGTTGGGCTTCAATGGCGGAAGGGGAAGGTCGTTGGTGGTTGAAGCTAGGGTGGTGACGACATGAGGAGGTGTTCGTGGGGATGAGGGTGAGGCAGAGGGGGAAAGGGTAGCTGCCATGGGTGCTTGCTTGAAGCTTGAGGAAGAAGAAGAAGATAGGAAAGGGGGGGTGGCGGATTAGTTAGGAATTTTTAGGGTTTTTTCTCCTTTTTTTCTTTTGTTTTGTGTTGTTTGTAAGATAATAGGGGTGTTGGGTTATGGACTGGGTCGACCCAGTTCGAAATGGACTGGGTCGTAGGGAAGATTAGGCCATTTTTTGGGCCTGTGGCTTGAAATTGAAGAAGAGGCCTAATTCCGACTTTCTTTATATTTTCGCTCTCTTTTCTTCTTTTATTTTTTCTAAAACTAAATTATAAAAATACTTAAACTATTATTAAGAACTAAATTAAGTTATAAAAGCGCAAATTAACTCCCAATAACAATTAACACACAATTAAGTATTAATTAAGCATAAAATTGTATATTTGGACATTAAATGCTAAAAATACAAACGATGCCTATTTTTGTAATTTTTAATTTTTGTAAAACAAATTTAATTACTAACAATTGTAGAATTAAATCCTATATGCAAAATGCGACATATTTTTGTATTTTTTTATTAATTTAGCAAATAAACATGCACAGATAAATACAAATAATTATTCAAAATATCACAAAATATCACAAAATTTCACACCAAGAAAAATTATTTTATTTTTTGAATTTTTTGGGAGTAATTCTCATATAGGGCAAAAATCACGTGCTTACAGCTGCCCCTCTTTGCCCGAAGACACGAAGGGTTTTCGTGCAAAGATAAAGCGAGCGATTTTTGCCCATTCGAGTACTCCGTTGAAGCATTTTTTGAAAAAGATTTGACCGAACCTTTGCTTCAAAGGTTTCCTACATATCCTGGGCTAAACAGGAATCAGGTCAATGTAGTTCGGGAAACTTTGGTAGCTGGGACTACCGTTGGACTGCACTGTTACTGTTGTTGCATGCTATTACTACTGCTTACCGATCTCCTTGTTACAACGTGCTTAAAAGAAAACAAGAAGCTAGGCTAGAGTACAATTTGTTTTTGTTGCCTTGCTTCCTTGTCTGCTTGCATTTCTTCCGGTACTTTTCTTCTTTTGACACATGCACTTGAGTTTGTGCTGTGACCTCTTGTTGCAACCTTCTGCTTCCCGGTGCCGGGGAATTTTATTGTTTCCTGCTGGGGATTCCTATTGTAACCCTCTGTTTTATTGTTCTCTGACTTGATCTTGAAATGTATGCCTCTGTTATCTGGGCGGGCTCCCAACTTCAATACTTGAAAATTAAAGACTTGAAATGTATGCCTCTGTTATCTGGGCGGGCTCCCAAGTTCAATGCTTGAAAATTAAAGACTGAAATGTATGCCTCTGTTCTATGGGCGGGCTCCCAACTTTAACAACTTTTAAAAACGCCTTTCCTCTCTTCAGGCGGGCTCCTGACTTCAACAACAACTTTGAAAATAATCGCCATTCCTCTCTTCAGGCGGGCTCCTGACTTCAACCAATACATCGCCATTCCTTTCTTTAGGTTGGCAAGATTTCAACAACTTTTAAAAATGCCTTTCCTCTCTTCAGGCGGGCTCCTGACAACAACTTTGAAAATAATCGCCATTCCTCTCTTCAGGCGGGCTCCTGACTTCAAACCATACATCGCCATTCCTTTCTTTAGGTTGGCAAGATTTCAACAACTTTTTAAAAATGTCTTTCCTCTCTTCAGGCGGGCTCCTGACTTCAACAACAACTTTGAAAATAATTCACCATTCCTCTCTTCAGGCGGCCTCCTGACTTCAACAAATACATCGTCATTCCTTTCTTTAGGTTGACGAGATTTCAAAACTTTTAAAAATGCCTTTCCTCTCTTCAGGCGGGCTCCTGACTTCAACAACTTTTAAAAATAAAATCCTATTCGAGGGCGGATGAACCCGAAATATCCTATTCGAGGGCGGATGAACCCAAATATCCTATTCGAGGGCGGATGAACCCAAAATATCCTATTCGAGGGCGGATGAACCCAAAATATCCTATTCGAGGGCGGATGAACCCAAAATATCCTATTCGAGGGTGGATGAACCCAAAATATCCTATTCGAGGGCGGATGAACCCAAAATATCCTATTCGAGGGCGGATGAACCCAAATATCCTATTCGAGGTCAGATGAACCCAAAATATCCTATTCGAGGGCGGATGAACCCAAAATATCCTATTCGAGGGCGGATGAACCCAAAATATCCTATTCGAGGGCGGATGAACCCAAAATATCCTATTCGAGGGCGGATGAACCCAAAGTATCCTATTCGAGGGCGGATGAACCCAAAGTATCCTATTCGAGGGCGGACGAACCCAAAGTATCCTATTCGAGGGCGGATGAACCCAAAATATCCTATTCGAGGGCGGATGAACCCAAAATATCCTATTCGAGGGCGGATGAACCCAAAATATCCTATTCGAGGGCGGATGAACCCAAAAATATCCTATTCGAGGGCGGATGAACCCAAAATATCCTATTCGAGGGCGGATGAACCCAAAATATCCTATTCGAGGGCGGATGAACCCAAAAATATCCTATTCGAGGGCGGATGAACCCAAAATATCCTATTCGAGGGCGGATGAACCCAAAATATCCTATTCGAGGGCGGATGAACCCAAAAATATCCTATTCGAGGGCGGATGAACCCAAAATATCCTATTCGAGGGCGGATGAACCCAAAATATCCTATTCGAGGGCGGATGAACCCAAAAATATCCTATTCGAGGGCGGATGAACCCAAAATATCCTATTCGAGGGCGGATGAACCCAAAATATCCTATTCGAGGGCGGATGAACCCAAAATATCCTATTCGAGGGCGGATGAACCCAAAATATCCTATTCGAGGGCGGATGAACCCAAAGTATCCTATTCGAGGGCGGATGAACCCAAAGTATCCTATTCGAGGGCGGATGAACCCATTATATCCTATTCGAGGGCGGATGAACCCAAAAATATCCTATTCGAGGGCGGATGAACCCAAAATATCCTATTCGAGGGCGGATGAACCCAAAATATCCTATTCGAGGGCGGATGAACCCAAAATATCCTATTCGAGGGCGGATGAACCCAAAAATATCCTATTCGAGGGCGGATGAACCCAAAATATCCTATTCGAGGGCGGATGAACCCAAAATATCCTATTCGAGGGCGGATGAACCCAAAAATATCCTATTCGAGGGCGGATGAACCCAAAATATCCTATTCGAGGGCGGATGAACCCAAAAATATCCTATTCGAGGGCGGATGAACCCAAAATATCCTATTCGAGGGCGGATGAACCCAAAATATCCTATTCGAGGGCGGATGAACCCAAAATATCCTATTCGAGGGCGGATGAACCCAAAATATCCTATTCGAGGGCGGATGATCCCATTTTCAAAATCTTGGAATTGTCTTACCTCCGACTGTTTTTCTTCGAATCGTGTTGTCTTGCTATCTCTTAAAACTTGAATTGATTTCCTCGTTCTTCCGAGAAAATTTTCGACAATGGCAGAAAATCTTCTGCCCCAGTTTTGGTGCTTTTCCTTGTTCTCCAGGTGGACGCCTGACTTCTGATATTTCAACTGTTCTTCCTTATTCTCCAGGTGGACGCCTGATTTCTTCTTCAATTCTTCATCCTCATTCTCCAGGTGGACGCCTGATTTCTTCTTTAATTCTTCATCCTCATTCTCCAGGTGGACGCCTGACTTCTTCTTAAATTTTTCATCCTCATTCTCCAGGTGGACGCCTGATTTCTTCTTTAATTCTTCATCCTCATTCTCCAGGTGGACGCCTGATTTCTTCTTTAATTCTTCATCCTCATTCTCCAGGTGGACGCCTGATTTCTTCTTTAATTCTTCATCCTCATTCTCCAGGTGGACGCCTGATTTCTTCTTTAATTCTTCATCCTCATTCTCCAGGTGGACGCCTGATTTCTTCTTTTCTTTTTTTCTTTTTCCTTCGCTCTGCTTTGTTCTTGCTTGCTGGGGATAATACCACTGCGGGAGTCTTCTTTCTTCCCCTCAAATTTTTTTTTTCAACACTGTTGGGGATATAACTGTTATCTTTTTGGGATAACGTTGTTGAGGATAATGCTGCTGGGAAGTTTTATCCCTTCAAATCGCTGCTTCATTCTTTTGGAAGCTGCTGGGGATGATAATGGCTCTTTGCTTTTCTGAACACAAGTGTCATCCCTTTATTCTGTCTGCTGGGGAACAACTTTCTCTATTAAACTTGTTATGCTTGGGGTAAAACTGGTTCAAAGACCACTTCCCTTGAGACTGGTGCTATATTCATTCTACCCCGAATGGGTATCTGACTTCCAGAAAATTTTCCAAATGAAAGGAAAATTTTCTGCCCCAGTTTGACAATCTTTCTTGTGGCATGCATTTCCGTTATAAATGTCATTTCTTTTACCTGTTTCAAAACAAAATTTGTTAGCTTAAAGCGTGGTAGTTGGTTGTGATACTCCACTGGGACGACTTTTCCCTTTTTCCTTCCTTGCTCTGTATTCCACAAGGGATAATATTATTCGCTGGGGATAATCCTTTTCTGCTGGGGATATCCCTCTTCTTTCGTGGCATGGCTCGGAGACTTGCATTTTCCTGACCTTTTAGTCTCGCATGAATTTTCCAAGTCATGCTTATTGCTCTCCTTGTTTTGTCCACGGGCCTTGGCCTTGAGGTTTTAATAACCTCTGATTTCGGCAAGGATATCCCTCTTGACACTCGTCGATCCTTTTGCCAATTCCCTTTTGCTGGGGATATCTTTCTTGACATTGGCCTTGTGCTCGTTCCTTGCTGACTATACCACTTGGATGTACTAGCCATATCTCATCTTGCATAATTGGAAAGCTGATGGCCTATTTTGAAGTCATTTCCCACTGGTTCTGACCAAACAGACTCTACTGGGGAATTTTCTATGAAAGGAGAAAGATAAAAAGGAACAGAATAAAAGACAAAGGAAAAAGATGACTCTTTAACAAAAGAAATTATAAAAACCTATCAAACGCAGACACCGACTCTAATGGTCATGACATGCATATGTGGCCTATCCTCCGTCGTCAATCGTCTTTCAAGATCTTCCCTTGACTATCCTCCATCTGATTCCCAATCTTATTCGACTTGTAGTGCCCAAAAGGTTTTCACCATCAAGTCTCTCTCATTTTGGTTTTTCTCTCATCTTTCATCGCCTTATGGTGTCCGTGAAGATTTTCACCGATAAGACTCTCTCATTTATATCACTTTCCAGCTGGGGATTTGGAGTGTTGCCGGTATGACTCTCTCTGCTGGAGATTAGAGTCCTTTCTGTTGTGGAACAGAGTGTTATGTTCACCGGTAAGACTCTCATTTGTATGACTTGGCATCTTTTGCAGACTGATCAGAAGGTCTTTCTTTGGACCGTAATGTGGGTTTTTTGGATAGGCTTAGAAAGAAAAGGGTATTAAAGGCTAAAAAACAAATCAATTTGGGGTTCAAAATTACAACCTTCGAAATCATATTTGTTTATAAGCGCAACCCTTGCCCCAGTTTCTTGCTTGGGGATTATTTATTAAATTTTTTTTTTATTTATTACACCATGCATACCATGCACATTATGCACACTATGCACCCTATGACCTAGCCGTGAAGCGCCTACGTATCCTCTTTGAGGAATCAGGTCAAACGTAGTTCCCAATTCCTCTTTTTTCTTCTGACTTTCTTTTGTTTTTTTTTTTTTGATTTTTTTTTACCTTCTAGGCTCGTATTTCCTAGTCGTTGCTATTGATTCCGAACGAGGGGTATGAAAGAAAATAAAATAAGGCTCAAAAGGGGTAACGAAGGATAAAGTGTTTAGGTAGCAGAACAAAATGCCTTCGTCATTCCAGTCTTCAAAACATGCCAAGTGCAAACAACACAATTGAACATAGATTTATAGTCTCTTCCGATGGTGCTGGACTTGACAATTATGTTAAACACTTGCTTTTTCATTTGTCATTTCTAAAGCACTGCTGGGCGACACTCTCACTCTCATGCACGACCCTCATGCCAATTTGGCGAATCTTGCATTTAACGGTTTTCTTTATGTTTTACTTGCCCCAGTTCCACATGACTCGGGCTTCAAATAATCTCAAACCGTTCTTATTTCCTTTAAATGCTTTGATCACCTTCCCAGGGTTTTATGATTAACTTTATAGACTAGGCCCAAACTGTGTGCGCATGTCATGTCCCTAGAATCGGCATTGAACGAAAATGACAAAAGGACTAAACAAAAGATGACTGGAAACAATAAAAGACCGGCTTTTGTATTAGACTACCGGTGAAATGGTTTGAATAATAAAACAAACAAAACAACCAGAATAAAATCTTAACACAACCTTGACAAAACTTAAACAAATTGATATGACAAACTGGAAAGATAAGAAGGTTTGACACAAGACAATATTCGGATTACAATCCTAATAATCCGAACAACAGAAATGACAACAAAATAAGACACCACCCGCTTCTCTTTTGCTAACCAAGGAACGGAGCGACCTCCCACTTTATCAAAATTGGCATCTTTAGCCACTGAGCTTTGCATCAGTATTGTCTAGACCATTTCCAACTTCGATATCGTCAACCTTAGTCAACAAGTCCCAATAGGATTCGAGTGCTTCTGCTATCAGGCCTGATCCCCGCAAAGTGTGCTTCTGGGTCTTGTATTTCCGGCTTACCACAAACCAACCACCTTATTTCTTTGCGATTCAAAACAGGTTAGAATGGACTCAGTCGGTCCTCATTATTAACAACATCTTTCTTTTCATTTTTTTTTCTTCATTTTCTCTATTTTTTTTTTCAATTTTTTTTCTCATTTTTTGTTGTGGTCGAATCTTATGGAGATTGCCTACGTATCATGACCCCGCATGAATCAGACCTTGCGTAGTTCGGACCAATAGACTGGGTAAGAACAATGAAACACATTTTTTCTTTGGAATTATCAATTTTCATAATAAAACAACTGGATTTCAAAGGTTTAAAGATGACCTACAAACTTGAAAATCAAACGACCCACATATTCTAATCAAAAGATTTATAACCTCAAAACAAAAAGGTCAGCTTCCTTTCCCCGTTTTGACAAATGCAACCAAACGGTTATTTTTGCAAATGTGGCCCCTTCCAAATTTTGAGGCCGGAGAGGATTATTTTATGACACTTTACACACTTGTCCGTCTTTTATGAAAATAGCCTTTCGACAACTGAAAGATACTCTGAGGCTATTTCGGCAAGAACGGTTTAAGACGCGGCCGAAGCTGGCTCGGCTTATTTTGACCAAAATTCTAAACGGTATTCACCTGACCGTTGACTCTTTGTTTTTTTTTCAAATTACAATAAAAACCAGGTGTTGCAACACGGCCCTTCAGCGCCTCGGGGACGAAGATTTTTTAAGGCTGTGTGGGTCAACGGACCAAATTTTAAAAAATGACCCAAAGGTGGCTGTTTATGCAAAGTCAGCCTTCCGGCGTCCCTTTCGGGAACATTCGACTATGTCTTGATAAAACAGCGTCACCCGACTTCTTTATGACAAAATTAAAATTTGACATATTTTTTTTGGCTATTTTTTTTTTTTTTTAGCAAAAAGTGGAGGCTGGACACTGCCCTACTTATTTACGATAAAATTAAAATTTTGACACGTTTTTTATTTATTTATTGGTTTTTGGCTTATTTTAGCAAAAAGGGGGGTTGGACCCGATGAGGGTTGCCTACGTATCTCACATCCGGTGAGAATCAAACCCGCGTAGTTCGGGCAGGTCATGATTAAAGTAAGTAAACTAATTTTAAATTATTATTGTTGAATTTGTAAAAGAACTGCTTTGAAAGAAGAAATGAAGTATATATTTTTTTTTGAATTTTTGATTGATTTTCTTTTTGAAAGAAAGACTTCTAGGAATTCCTTTTCTTTTGATTTGAACTTTGAGAATTTCAAAAGTAAAAGGAAGATTTTCTTTTTGTTTTTTCTTATTCTAAGAAGAAAGAAAATATTTTTTTGGAATTTTACCTTTTAATAAAAAAAATGCTTTCTAAAAAAAATATTTTTTGAATTTTGAATTTTCTTTTCAACTTTTAAAGAAGAAGGAAAATATTTTCGAATTTGTTTTATTTTATATATATATTTTTAATAATTAAAAAGACTTTCTTAAAGAAGTCAATAATGGAAAATATTTTTGGATTTTTTGTTTTGAAAAATGGGGAGTCTAAAAAAAACTTTTCTAGACTTTTTGGCAAGACAAATATTCTTGCAACAAATAAAGATAAATAAAGATATATATACATTTTTGGAAATAAAGAAAAACTTTTTGGATTTATATATATATATATTTGCAACAAATAATAAAACCACTTTCAACGCGACTCTTTTTATTTTATTATTTTGAATTTTTCAAAAACGAATAAAAAAACTATTTTAAAAGTAAGACTCTTTTTCATTGTCATTTTCAAGGGGAAGACAAACTATTTTCCTTTATATATATATATATATATATATTTATTATTTTTTTTTATTTTTTTATTTTTGAAAAATAAGACAGAACAATGATTTTTTTTTCTTTCTATTTTTTCTTTGGTTTTAATAAAACAAACTAATAAAACATTTTTTTTCATTTTCTCAAAATTTCGGCAGAGTTTTGACAGTATTTGGGCATTGGTTTTTTTTTTTCTTCAAAAATAAACAGTCAATTCCCTAACCGCTATTTCTTTTTTCCAATTTTAAAATATTATTCATGATATTCAAAAGTCAGTCAACACACAAATCCGGATCAAATAAATGCGCAAGTAGCAGCACGTAAGATGCATCAGGATGGTCATTTTTTTTTTGGTACACCTGTCCTAGACAGACCCAACCCCTGTGTTGAGTCTCCAAAGTCAAATGCACGTGATGCAAACAATCGCTCCTACTAGGGATCCGGCATGAAGCTGAGTTATTCTAAGTGAAAAAACCTGAGGCATATTGATCTAGCCCTGGCTTACCCAAACGGACAGTTTGAGCCGAAGCGGGGGCAACGTACCGGGAGCACGAAAGTCTACCCGGCCTAGTTACTTGTCCCAACTTCGTCTTATTTGGTATGACTTTAACAGAAAGGTGGGCCACGCGCACGTGTGCACCATAAATTTAGAAGACTCAGAAAGAAGGGGGTTTCGTAGCAGTTGTATATATTCATAATTCAAATAATATTAAAGCGGTAAAAGTGTCATTTAGCACATTGGGCATATATCATGTAAAAAAAATCAGATAATAAATAAAGCCAACTATAACAATTATTTTAAGCTCGAATTCTTGAACCCTGAACCAGTGGTTCTGGGTTTTGTCCCCAGCAGAGTCGCCAGAGCTGTCGCACCTCCTTTTTCCGCCCCCGCGAGGGTGCGTAGGGAGTTTTCTCCAATTAAAGGACAGTCGAAACGGGATTTGTTTGTTTGTTTCAGAGTCGCCACCTGGGAATTTTAAGGCGTCCCAAGTCACCAATTTTAATCCCTGAATCGAGGAGAATATGACTCTGTTTATTATTCTGCGAACCAGAAATCCGGATAAGGAATTCTGTTAACCCGGGAGAAGGTGTTAGGCATTCCCGAGTTCCGTGGTTCTAGCACGGTCGCTCAACTGTTATATTTGGCTTGATTATTTTGATTTATTAAATACATTTTTATTGCATGATTTTATTGTTACCGCTTCTATTTAAATTGTTTATAATTAAAGACCCTTCTTCGAATCGAATCACGCGTACGTGTATTCGTTTTATATATTAATATTTTTTAACGTGAAAATCGTGTCACGCGTACGTATACACAATATAATAATTATTATTTATTTTTTTCGAAATTTTTTATTATATAAAAAAAAGACTTAAGTTCGAAATTGTGCTAAAAATAAAATTAAGAACGTTCGTCGCTCTTGTATAATTAAATATTGAACCGCACATCTCGAGTTATATGAAATTAATATTGATATTCTCCGAAGAGCCCCCTTTTATTAAATGTTCGTTCGAAGTTGCGCGAACGCATAATCCGAATTGCTTTTAGAAATATAATCAGGTTACGCGAACGCATCCCTAATCACGCAAAAGATTCTTAATAGTAGTATAGATTTTCCATAAATGTTTATTGCATCTATCTATTTTTAAATGTAAGAATCGTGGAGAATTACCGATTGGGATGCCACCAAATTTCTTGACAAAGAATTCAAAATTTATTAGGCGTTGCTACAAGTCTTATTTTACGCGTATGAATTATATACCTCAAAACTATTCAAATTTTAAAGAATTAATGATATGAAAAAGAAACAAACAACATGTAACTAAAAATACTACCATTTTTATCGTGGATACAACATTAACATATCCAAAAATTGAATCGCATATAAAACTGGAAAAAGAATTAATTTGATAAACAAATTAATAGTTTCTGAAGAATTTTTATTGTTACATTTAATGCGAATTCTATTTCTACATATCCTTGACATAAAATGTTGCAATTCGTGCTTGTAAATCCCATATCCTTCTCATATACTTGTTTTTAGTCCAAAGTTATAATTGTTTGGTTAATTTGTTTACAAAGATTGAGTTTGAGATAAATAAACCAATTCTTATTCTCTGCCTATGCGACTATTTGCAAACACTTAACTCTATATTTTGTAAAAAAATCATTGACATTATTTCATATATTAAAAGAAATGAGTTGATCGCGTTCCTAAAATAACTAAGCCATTAGTTATTAAGAAAGAGAACTAATCTACTAATTGATTTAATACTATATTAACCAACTAAAACAAAACTGAAATTTAAACTAATAAAATTTAAATGAGTAGAAGACATCCTTATAATTCCAAACTTCATTTACTTGCCATGTTGAAGCTCTTCACAACATGAGTTTAAAAGATATGTACCTGATATTGGAAGCAAAAGAAAATGAAGATGAAAATCAGCAACAGTAATAACAGTGCAATAGCAACAACTGCCCAGCAACAGTAACAACCCAGTAACAGACCGGTGGAGTAGTAATCCCAAAAACAAAAGCTTTAAGCTTTAAATGTAACAACAACCATTAATACTAATTTCAAACAAAGAAAGAAAGCAGTAGATTTTTTTTAGCTTTTATTTTTATTTTGAAAGCTTAAATATTTTTCGGAATTTTTCTCTCTTCTATTCTCTGTCCGTTTTTTTTCTCTCTGTATTTCTTGTTGTCCCTTTTTTTCTTGTCTTGTGTTCAAGACTTCATATATATAATCTCATCCCATAAATCTTTCCATTAATTAAAATCAATACTTTTTCTCTACCCAACCCATTATCTTTCCACTCATCCCCATTACATTAAATAAACATATCACACCACCCCATTTTATTTTGTCCCCCATGCTTCATTTAAAATAATGCAAGATTCCCCCTTTAAATTAAATCTTGTCCCCCCTTTATATTAAATAATCATATCACAACCCACCCCATTTCATTTTGTCCCCCATGCTTCAAATAAACAATTTCAAAATGTACAATCCCTAAACTACCCCCTCCGACCTTACTGAAATTACCAAACTACCCCTGAACGTACTACAAATTTACCAAACTACCCATCAGCTATAACACATCAATTAATCAAACTTAACCAAAATATAGACAATATGATCAATTTCTAACAATGTTCAAACAACAATATGAACATGGATGAACATCATAACAACAATATCACATGAACACGATTTTAACAACATTTCAACAACAAATCACATGAACACGAATTGAACAACAAAGAACAACTAAAATTTGATTGAACAATATTTTAGCAACAAACAATCCTATTTTCGGATTCAACAACAACAACAAACAAAGTATGAAGATTTCTAAATTCAATCATATTGAACTTAAAATCAACTCTAACAACATTACAACAAACAATTCTTATATTAAACTTTAAACAAGATTATGAGAACAATTCAAGCAATAATCATAAATGGTAAACAAGAAATCAAACTATACAAAATTCGGATTCAAGATCATCCAAACAAAGTATGAACATGAATGAATCTATTTTAAGACAACAAACATGACGGATTAAACGATTAAAACAATATATTCCTTTAATACAACTAAATTCTTTAAACAAATAACAAGATCGACGAAGAAACAATTATGAACTTAAACTTGAACTTAACAATATTAACAATTTCTAACAATACATAAACACATGAAACAAATTGAAGAAATAGTTGATTAAATTTCAATTTGAATCTAACAAACATCAAACTAACAAATACTTACTTAAACAATAATACAAACATGAAATAAACATGAAAACAACTAATTAAACTTCTATTTTGAAATCTGAAAATTAATTTAACGAAACATATGAACAAACTAAAATTATTTCAACTACGGACAAACAAAACAAAAATTGAATTCTTTAACGATTTTGGATCCGGAAAATATCAAACAAAAATATGGACAAAAATAAAACTAAAAAAAAACACTAACCGGATCGAAATAATGACGAACTTGAACGGAAACAAATCTGCCCGGAAACAAATATCGCATCAAAACTACCAACGCCCTAACAAATCTTGCCTTCAACGATAAACTCACCTTCCTTTGACGAACTCAAAACATCACACAACGACTTCGACGGATTAAACTTGATGGAGAAGCAACAACGTCGAGCAGCAGCGAAGATGTAGCAGTTAACGCAGGCAGCAACTGGCAGCAGTAGGCAGCAACAGCAGCGGCGGAAAGGCGGCAGCAGCAGCGACGGAACGACAGCACCAGCAGCGGCGGAACGGCAGCAGGAGCGGCGCAACAACGTCATGGACATGGCAGTCAAAACTGAGGCAGCAGCAATGCAGCTGAAGCAGTGGTGAAGCAGAAGCATGTCGGGCTGGTCGGAGAAGAGAACGGAGCAGCAGCACGAGCTGAAAAGCAACCATGGTCGTTTGGGACGATGGTAATGGCAACTATGGTTGTTTGTACGTTGGGCTTCAATGGCGGAAGGGGAAGGTCGTTGGTGGTTGAAGCTAGGGTGGTGACGACATGAGGAGGTGTTCGTGGGGATGAGGGTGAGGCAGAGGGGGAAAGGGTAGCTGCCATGGGTGCTTGCTTGAAGCTTGAGGAAGAAGAAGAAGATAGGAAAGGGGGGTGGCGGATTAGTTAGGAATTTTTAGGGTTTTTTCTCCTTTTTTTCTTTTGTTTTGTGTTGTTTGTAAGATAATAGGGGTGTTGGGTTATGGACTGGGTCGACCCAGTTCGAAATGGACTGGGTCGTAGGGAAGATTAGGCCATTTTTTGGGCCTGTGGCTTGAAATTGAAGAAGAGGCCTAATTCCGACTTTCTTTATATTTTCGCTCTCTTTTCTTCTTTTATTTTTTCTAAAACTAAATTATAAAAATACTTAAACTATTATTAAGAACTAAATTAAGTTATAAAAGCACAAATTAACTCCCAATAACAATTAACGCACAATTAAGTATTAATTAAGCATAAAATTGTATATTTGGACATTAAATGCTAAAAATGCAAACGATGCCTATTTTTGTAATTTTTAATTTTTGTAAAACAAATTTAATTACTAACAATTGTAGAATTAAATCCTATATGCAAAATGCGACATATTTTTGTATTTTTTTATTAATTTAGCAAATAAACATGCACAGATAAATACAAATAATTATTCAAAATATCACAAAATATCACAAAATTTCACACCAAGAAAAATTACTTTATTTTTTGAATTTTTGGGAGTAATTCTCATATAGGGCAAAAATCACGTGCTTACACCAGTTACTTTTGGATGACCATGGAAACAGATTGCGTCCAGTATGTACGCAAATGCTTTCAATGTCAGGTGCATGCCGACATGATAAAAGTGCTGCCAAATGAGCTCATGCAACAAGCTCACCTTGGCCATTCGCCGCTTGGGGAATGGATGTTATTGGTCCGATTGAGCCCACTACTTCAAACGGACAAAAGTTTATTCTGGTAGCCATTGATTAATTCATAAAATGGGTAGAGGCTACGTCCTACAAAGCTGTAACCAAGAAAGTCGTTGCAGATTTTGTCAAGGATCGAATTGTTTGTCGATTCAATGTTCCCGAATCCATTGCTACTGATAATGCCGCCAATCTCAACAATGATCTGATGAAAGCTATGTGTGAAACTTTCAAAATCAAGCACAAGAATTCCACAGCCTACAGACCTCAGATGAATGGAGCCGTAGAAGTCGCCAACAAAAAGATCAAGAAGATACTAAGGAAGATGGTAGAGAACCACAAACAATGGCACAAGAAGCTACCTTTTTCTTTATTGGGATACCGCACTACAGTTCGCACATCAACTGGGGCAACTCCCTACATGCTGGTTTATGGTACCGAGGCTGTCATCCCAGCCAAGGTAGAGATTCCTTCTTTAAGAGTCATACAGGAAAATGAACTCAGCAATGCAGAGTGGATAAGGAGTCGCTATGAATAATTGGCCCTCATCGATAGAAAGAGGATGAACGCAGTGTGTCACGACCAACTTTATCAAAACAAAATGTCCAGAGCTTTCAACAAAAGGGTCAAACCAAGGCAGTTTGCACCAGGTCAGTTGGTGCTAAAGAAGATTTTTCCACATCAAGATGAAGTCAAATGGAAATTCTCTCCCAACTAGCAAGGTCCGTACATGGTTCACAGGGTGCTGACAGGGGGAGCACTCATACTTGCAGAAATGAATGGAGAAATCTGGCCAAAACCAATCAATTCAGATGCAGTCAAGAGATACTATGCTTAGATTATTTACATTTTTCTCATATGATATAATTGAACTACACTTGACCTAATTCCCGTTTAAGGGGGGATACGTAGGCAGCCTTATGGGTTTGGTCATATCATAATAAAATTTTCATTTCCCCCAAGATCAGAAACTGGGGCAGAATTTTGAGGAGGGTCCTCAAAATTCTGGAGCAGGTCCAGCCAACGCCAACATGTGTCAGACGGTCAATAATCAATTAAGAAATTGGGGTAGAATTTTGAGAAGATTCTCAAAATTCCGAAGAAGGTTCAGCAAGATCTGTTATCCGCAAACAACCGAAGGATCATCTACTAAAATGGGGCAGAATTTTGAGGAGGGCCCTCAAAATTCCGACATAAGAGAGTTGCAATGCCTTTGAGACGTGTTACAGTCACTAGTTCATCAAAAAATTACTTGATATATCAATACGTTTCTAAAACAACTCTATTTTTATCAATAATTGCATATTTTCGAAAACTTTATTTCCATAACAGTCAGATGTCACCCAGGGGAACTCGAAAGGCCTTTAGAACGGAGCAAAGCAAAGCCAACGGACAGAAGCACGAACCAACCTCCCCCCACAAAATTTACAATTTTTCTTTGAACGCAGGCACATTTGACGTAATGATAGCACTCGCAAACATATATACACAAAGCAAATTCACTATCCATCCGGTCATCAGATACTGAATATATCTCCAGCTAAGACATACACTACTCTTATTTGCTACTCGCTCTTTGCATGGGGCTAATTTTTGCCTCCATACTTGCATGAAGCTAATCCCTGCCTCCATGCTTACATAAGGCTAATCCTTGCCTCCCTACCTGCATAAGGCTAATCCTTGCCTCCCTATTTGCATGAGACTAATACTTGCCTCCATACTTTCATGAGGCTAATCCCTGCCTCCACATCTGCATGAGGCTAATCCCTGCCTCCACATATGCATAAGGCTAATCCCTGCCACCCTATTTGCATGAGGCTAATCCTTGCCTCCATACTTGCATGAGGCTAATCCTTATCTCCCTACCTGCATAAGGCTAATCCTTGACTCCCTATTTGCATGAGGCTAATCCCTGCCTCCATATTTGCATGAGGCTAATCCCTGCCTCCATATTTGCATGAGGTTAATCCCTGCCTCCATATTTGCATGAGGCTAATCCTTGCCTCTCCATTTGCATGAGGCTAATCCTTGCATCCATACTTGCATGATACTAATCCCTGCCTCTCCACCTGCATGAGGCTAATCCTTGCCTCCATATTTACATGAGGCTATCCTTGCCTCCCTACTTGCATGAGGCTAATCCTTGCCTCCATGTTTGCGTGACGCTAAACTTGCCTCCATATTTACATGAGGCTAATCCTTGCTTCCCCATCTGCATGGGACTAAGCAATGTCCCTCTTTACACGAAAATCGCTCTATTTCTAGTACTATTTATTTGCTTTTTAATCGGGCTAAGCTCTACCCTCCATTTCACAAGAGTAAGCCTTGTCTTCTTAACATCATGACTATTGCATATCATGGGCTGAAATATCACCAATCTATCCAAAGGAATCATAGTCTAAAAGGCATCATCCTCACAGCCGGAAGACACCATGTCATGGCCAGAGGATCCCTCAAATTTGCATATCATTATTCAAAGGCATCATGGTTCGGAGGCACCATTTGTCATAGCCCGAGAATATCATTTCGTGGCCTGCAAATCTCTCATCAAGCAATTCATGGCCCATGACATCATGGTCTGAGGATGTCATCCCTAACTGTCTGAAGACAACATTCATAGTCCAACGGGAACTTGCATCATGTTTAAATTTACGCACAATATATGCTTGTATTGCTTTATTTGTAGGTAGCCTGGCGAGCGAAGGCTATCCAAGTAGGAGCGATCCCGCTCCGGTTCTCCCAGTCATATCAATCCTAACCTCTTCTGTAAACCATTCACTCATCCAGCCCTAGACATTGCGTCCGTTACTGTAATGACTTCACTGGTATACTTCGTCGATGACTCCAGAACTACATATGGCCTGATTCCTATAAAACTAGGGATATGTAGGCAGCTCAGAAACCAGGGTGCGGCCTGAATCTCTCTAGCCGTTTCACTCGGTCAAAATTGGCCATCATATTTTTACCCGACAAACTCTTTCATCCTTTCCGGGTAAAGAGGGGCAGCTGTTGATACCCATTTTTTTTCAAAAATATTTTAAATCTGCATATATAGCTTCAAAATCATGCATTAATAGTAATTGATATTTTTCCATGATTTTCCTATATTTTTTATTAATTTTATCCAGTATTGTATTTCAATAAATAATTATAAAAATTGTATTACAAATGATTTCAAAAGTATTTCTTAGTTTCATTAATTATTTTTGGTCCTATTAAGACCAAATTATTTCATAATTAGCCAAATTGGCACCTTTTGGCTATAATTATAATAACTTTGCAATTATAGCCCAATCATATGATTTTATACTATTTTTATCTAGAAATTAATTGTTTGTATTTTAAAATATTAAGTAATCATTTTTAACTATTTTTATGCATGAAATTTATTTTGTACTATTATCAGCTATTTTATAAATTATTTTATTTTATTTTATTGGGTGTTTAAGAAATAGTCATTTTCATTTCAATTATAGCCTAATTATATCTGACCCCAACCCAATTAAAATAGCCCAAACCCCAGGCCCAATCCATCAAAATTACCCGACCCAATCCCTGGTCCAATCTGGACCGTTGATCTATTCTAATCAACGATTCAAATCCCACCTTTCCTAATTTAACCTAATAGACTACGCCCCCCTTCCCCTCTTATTTCTCTCATTCCCTCTGTCGTTCACTCTTCTCTCTCTCAAACTCTCTCTATTTAAACCTACATGGCTCTCACCGGTCGTCGCCTTACCGGTAACCATGGTCGTCTCACCACCATCCTCAGCCCCATGGCTCCTTCCTACGCCGGTTTGTTGCTGCCTTGAGGTCCTAAAAGGAACCAGAAGGCGGTTCACTCACCTCCCATAGTTTTTCATGACATTTTCTGGCCGTTCATGGTCGTCCGAGCACGATTCCACCATCTCCGCTAGAACCTGTGGTTTCTAGGCCTATTCTCTCTATCTCTGGGTTATCTCTCTCTGAAACCCTAACTCATCTCTTAACTTCTCATATCTATAACAGATCTGAGTATATTTTGAGTTATTTTACTATTTTCTTAATGATTTCTCTAATTTTTTGTGGAATGACTCTTCATCTTCAAACTAGGGTTCTTAAACCATTTTTCAAAACGATTTTCTTTTTGATTTTTTAGTATTATCCTATGATTTTCATTATGTTTAAGCGTTTAGATTATCTTTTCCCCTTTTGTCTGACGTATTTTGTTAAAACCCTAAAAACTTCTTAGTTCTAATCCTGGGTTTCTGAGTTCGGTTTTGATAATATGTTCAACTAGTCTGTATGTTTCTCATGAAACATTCTGAGATTATATGATTTTTACCCTATGTTTGCTCGTTAGGTTTTCTAACTTCGACTATCCTGCCTATTATATGTTTAGTCCCAGAAAATTTGTGGTTATTTCCTCTCATCAGTACCATCCCTTAATTTGAATCCCAGATTTATGTGATTATTTTACCCTATTCTTGTTTGTGTTATGTTTGCTTCGTTCAGTTATGATACTTTCCTTTGGTCAGTGTTACCTTCTAATGGAATCCTTGATTCCCTATAATTGGCATACTCTGTTCTCTACTGATTTCAACCGCTACATATTTTCTTGCCATATTCTGTGGTTGATTATGATATCCAATTGATTCTTAGACATTTTCCTTAATTAGAATTTGTCGAACCCTAGCCTCTATTACATGCTCTATACTATGCTTATTTCCTTGTGTGTTATGTTCAGTCTTACATGATTTCATTCCTTATTTATCACTGTTTATAACCGTTTGAATTTCCTTAATTAAGGGAAGTCCTTATACTGATTTGATTCAAATTAATACATAGTTCATAATTACTGCTGAACCCTGATTTTTACCTTATTTGTTGCCTGTTTTTAAAACTATAAATACACTGCTCTTTCATTAACACAACAGACAAACACATTGGTTCAAAAACTCTCTCTCACACAAATACTCTCTTTTGCTCTCTTTTATCTGATTACTTGCTATTGTTCTAAGTCAGCCGGCTGCAAGCCAATGCTGATTGCTCTACTCTATTGCTCCTCACTTTGTCTTTACTACCTTCTTTACTGGTATGTTCTGATTTCTATTCAAGATCCAAAAACAATATGGTCATTTTATTGCTTCAATTTATTCTGTTTCTAGTCTGCTTTTACTTATGGTTTTGCTGTAAAACCTGTAGTTGATATGTTCACATTATTAGCATGTTATGTACTCCTCTTCCTTAGGATCAATATGAACATGTTACCCCCCTCTATATAGTTTGTCTCCATGTGATCTTGCTCTATCTGGTTTCTGGTATGAATCTCCTTGTAAAGTAGTCTGCACTCCTAAACTTGTATGATTCAAGGATTGATTTTAAATTATGTTGATCATATACTAAACTCCTTAAGCATTGCTGATTCTATGACTATGTCTAATCAGTGTTTCTGAGCATATATGTACCAATTCCAAAGACTTCTGCCTGCTATGTGTTTACTATTATGTGCTTTACCTGTCCTCAATTCCCATTTACCTCTGTGTGAAGGCTTGTGGTGCTAAACCTATCTTGGTTCTTTGTTCTATGTGTGATTCTGAACCTGTTTTGGTTCTGAGGTTGATCTGTTTTTTGTTGATTGCCCTACTCTTTTCAAAACTGTCTTATTGAATAACTCCTCTATTGTTTTACAAAACTATTTTCTAGCCTCTTTTGAAATTGTTCTCCTACTTAAACTTTTTTCAAAACTATGTCAAGCACTCTCACTCTATTCTTAGATCCCTAAGTTCTACCCCTCTAATGTGTGACTGCTTAGGGATCCCTATGAGATCCCTTTGAACTCTGATGCATTAGAGCTGGCCCTTCCACACTGCACTTACTTAAATATGGTTGTGAAATCTAGGTGTGAGCACTGACCGAGATCCCTTGAGGTCCTTAGGAAACTCTGACACACCCGGATATTGAGAAAGGCTATGAAACAATCAGAGCAGTTGAGGTTTTGGAAATCTGGGCCTATTTGTAGGCTCCCTATAGTGTAACTTCTTATTTTTCCTATCTACTTATTTAATTCATTCGACACTGGTTTGTAATAATTATTGTAAACAGATGTTGGGGATGGCTAGTGAAAAGGGAAGGGTAGCTACACATGTTACATATATCAAAAGGTAGAAACCATGCTTTTAGGTTTACATTCCCTATATGCGCAATAGAATTCCTGTTTAGGACTAATACGTGCAAAGCATATCATACATTAGATACCATGCTCCCTAGGTTTTATGTATACTATTTTCGGCATTTCACTTTGACATTCTTATTATCACTTAGAAATCCTGTTTCTAGGATAAACGACACTAAATAAATTGTTGCTCCTGCACACTTGAAATTATGCTCTACAATGCTGTAACCTTGTATGCATTTAGAAATCCTGCTTTAGGAAACTCTGCAATCATGCTATACATTTAGAAATCCTGCTTTAGAAAGCCTGCATATTAAATACCCTATTTTAGGATATCGTTCACAATCGCTCAGACTACACCTAGTTAAACTACTGATGCATGAAAATGGATAAACAGTCCCACCTTGTTTTTAAATAAATTAGTAATGGTCCTGTATTTTGTGACACTTAGAACGATAGGATTAGGTAAAACAATTATAACAATTTCTTTAATAATTCTGGTAACAACTGTGCACTGTCTCACGCCTAGGCAAGCCTTAGGTAACAAATTCTTATAAGTCTAAAAACTGTCTCTTTGTGTTTGCTGATTAATGTTTAACAGGCTTAAAATTAGTAGACAAACTGATGGGCCCCCTGCTTCTGAGTTATAAACTAATCTGCATATCTCTTATGCTCTGATACTCACCTAGACATCATGTTTTAGGATCCTATTTAATAATAATACCCTTGTTTGTGTTTGAGTCGTGCTGTTTACATGCATTATCTGTGGAGGTGATCTTGAGCCTCTTATATGTTATTTCTTGCTTTTATTTGTTGAAGTTCTATGTGTTCTTGTTTGTCGCCTTAGTATTTTCTCCTTTAAACCTTAGGGGTCTATCTAGAACTGCCCATAGGTAGAGGTCCTAACCTCCTCCAGGACCATTAAGAAGGGACGAGTAACAGCATGCAATAGAGATCGCTAACCAACACTCGCTTTAATAACCGCTAAGGGGTGGGAAGGGTAGATATGTATATGATGACTACGCGCTAATATCACGTGTAGCCCCTCATTGAGGAGTGTATACCGGACATTTCGTGGGGTGATCCTGTAGGCTAACTAACCAAGGACCCCTCCTTCCCGAATTCCCTTCACTTTCCATATGTATACAATTTGTTTAAGCCTTTCCTTTGTCTCATTATTTGAGTCATATAATGTCCAAAACCTGCTCTTATTTGTAATTATATGTTTAAAACTATTTATTTGTTAATGGACTAGTCCATTAGTATAAGTTCGGCCAGGAACCATCGTCGGGGACCGCGAAGGGTGACTAACATCTTCCCCTCAAGGTCATTTCGAGCTCTTACTCTAATCTTTGGTGATGCAAACTAGTTACAAGAATTAATTGCTCTAGGTGCCCTAACGCAACATAATCTGTTAGGTGGCGACTCTTCAAATACCCAATTCCTAAAAAAGGAAATGAGTTGTTCCCCATGAATGTCAAAACCCGGACCTTCTCTCCATAGAGGGAAAAAAGGGGGCACGACAAGCCCTTCTTCCTCTATGTTGGGTCAATCATCGACACCGCAACAACAAGCATACATCACCACACATACCAGTTTTTAACGTCACTCAACTACAACACCAACAACAACAACCCTCTAATCACTTTCGCAGAGACACAACAATTGAATTGCCAAAGTGCGACGGTAATGCTGCGGAGAGTTGGATTTTCTAGGCCCATCCGTATTTCGACCACTATAATGTTTCCGACGAAGAATGCATCAACCAATGTTCCTTCTTCCTTGAAGGCGACGCTAGAGATTAGTATCAATGATGTAGCGGAATCATCAGTTATGTGGTTGGGCTCACTTGATGAGAGCTTTTGTGACTCGTTTTGGGTCAAAATCATTGGAATCATCGGAGAGTTTTCTTGAAAAATTGCAAATGACTTCTTCCGTTCATGTCTATCTCTCCCGTTTTGAAAAGCTCGCTAATCGTACGACATAGATGTCATCGCCGATGTTGAAACATTGCTTTACTTCAGGGCTTCTACCAGATAAAGGCTGATGTGCTTTCCTTTCGTCTGGTGGACTTGAATGAGGCCATTGGTTTGGCTTTTTTACAAGAGCAGAAATATTGGGCCCAACCTAAACAAACAACCCGTTGCACTTCTTTCTCTAAATCACAACCTCTTTCCCTGCCACAACAAATCATTTGGAACCCTAAATCAACCCCATCAATCTCTCCTTCTTCAGTGTCTCCGGTTGCCTCTCTTCCTGGAATTGGCCGCATCCCTTTTAAAAAACTGACACCAGCATAGGTTCAACGCAAATGCGAGCTAAATTTGTGCTTCAATTGTGACGAAAAATACCACAAGGGTCATCGTTGCTCCTCTACACCCCAGCTTTTTCTTCTTCTAGCAGATGACGAAGCCCTTGAGGATCCTCCATCGGAATTGTTACCACCACTATCTGATTCCCCTCCTCCTGATATATCACCTGCCTCACCCTCTCTTCTCACCATCAGTCTTCATTCCTTGTCTGGCGGACTACACTCCTCCAAGTATTCACGTGACTGGCTACATCAAGGGCCTTGCAGCTCAGATTCTCGTTTATGGAGGTAGCACTCGTAATTTTGTCAATCCGCCTGCTGCTAGGAAACTTAAATTGGCTATGGAACCATCTACTAGATTTTCTATTATGGTTGGAAATATGCATGCGTTGACGTGTCTTGGAGTGATACATGATGTTCCTATTACTATTCAAGGTCTTTTTTTCCACTAATTTTTTTGTCATTGATCTTCATGGGTCTGACCTTGTTTTGGTAGTGGTTTGGCTTGCCATACTAGGTCCTAGTACTACAGACTATGTCAACCGTCTCTTTGATTTCAACATTTCTGGGCAACGCATTTGTTGGGTAGGTGACCCTGTTTCTTCCTCAACCCAAATCAATATGTCCACCATTCGTCGTTTTTCACAAATTGATGCCATTTCTTATCTCCTGCGGTTAGATTTCCACTCTACATCAACCACTTCTTTACCTGATTATCCTCAAGACTTATCCCTCCTCCTCCAATCCTATGATGATGTATTCAAATCCCCAGAGTCACTCAACCCTCTAGACCTCAGGACCACTATATTCCACTGCTTCCGGGTTCTAATCCAATTAATGTACATCCTTATCAATACCCCCATTTTTAGAAGGCTGAAATTGAATGCCAAGTGTACGAAATGCTTAAGTATGGTGTTATCCGTCCTAGTTCAAGTTCTTATTCTTCCCATGTTCTATTAGTTAGGAAGAAAGATGGGACATAGCGTTTTTCATTGATTACCGGGCCTTTAACTCCATTACAGTTAAAGATCATTTTCCTATACCTACTGTTGATGAATTGTTTGACGAGTTGCACAATGCTCGGTTCTTCTCTAAACTGGATTTATTAGTAGGGTACCACCAAATTTGCCTCCATCCCCCGGTATTGAAAAGACTGTCTTCCGCACTCACGATGGGCATTATAAGTTCACTGTTATGCCATTTGGGCTTTCGAATGCCCCCTCCACTTTCGAGTCCACAATGAACTCCATTTTCAAACCATTTCTTCGCTAATTTGTCCTCGTGTTTTTTGACAATATTCTCATTTATAGCCAATACTTACAAGATTATCTAGCTCTCCTTCGCTCTGTATTTGACAGTCTTTGTAGCAATGCTTTAGTGGTAAAATGATCAAAATATCAATTTGGTCAGTCCTCCATTGCCTATTTGGGTCATATTCTATCTTTAGATGGCCTTCAAGTTGATCCAGAGAAAATTGTTGCTATCATATCTTGGTCGTATCCTTCATCAGTCAAAGATGTACGCGGATTCCTTGGCCTAACGGGCTATTATCGATGTTTTGTCAAGGGATACGCCCAATTGGCTTCACCTCTCACGGACTTGTTGAAGAAAGATTCTTTCCTTTGGTCTGATTTGGCTTCTGCTGCTTTTTTAAAACTCAAGAAGGCCCTGATCTCCATTCCTGTTTTATCCTTGCCTGACTTCTCCAAAGTCTTCACAGTGGAGACAGCTGCATCGGGTACAGGGATTGGCACAGTGCTATCTCAAAAAGGTCATCCCATTGCCTTCTTCAGCCAGAAATTATCTTCAAGAATGCAGGCTGCCTCGACTTATAATAGGGAGATGTTTGCTATCACACAAGCTATTCAAAAGTGGTGGCAGTACCTATTGGGCCGCAAGTTTATATCACATACCAATAGCCTTTAAAATCCCTCACTAGTCAAGTGATCCAAACACCCAAACAATAACGTTGGCTCAGTAAACTAATCGGGTATGATTTTGAGATTCTTTATAGATAGGGAAGACTTAATTCAGCCGCTGATGCTCTTTCTCGGGTTCCTACATTGCATGCCCTCACCTTGGCTGTTACTGAATTGGCTTTAATTGACCGGCTGCGGGCTCTGAACAAATAGATCCTAAGTTATTAGCCTTGCAAAGGAAATTGGAGAGTGATCTAACTGTCTTACCTCACTTTTCCTTTCAGGAGGGTCTTCTTTGCCAATTCCAGTATGTGAAGTAAAATAGGAGTTAAGAAAAAGTCTTGCTTATTAACATTTAATAATAATGAAAGTACTTATTTTTTCTGGTTATCTTCGAAAATATTTCAATAGATTTCATTACGAATTTGCCTCCTTCCAATGGTCGTACTGTTATTTTGGTCATTGTGGATTGTTTGTCCAAATACGGCCATTTTATTGCCTTGCCCACAAACTTCACCAGTCATAAAGTAGCAGAGGTATTTGTATAGGAGTTTATTCGCCTCCATGGTTTTCCAGTCACTATTGTATCGGATAGGGACCCTTTGTTTCTCTCTAAATTCTAGCGTGAACTGCACAAGCTTCAGGGAACATAATTGGCTATGAGTTCTGCTTATCACTCAAAATCAGATGGTCAAACCGAGGCTCTCAACAAATGTCTCGAGATGAACCTTCGTTGCTTCGCCGCTGATACACCAACTGCTTGGTTTTCTTTGTTCCCATGGGCCGAATTCTAGTATAACACATCCTATCACCATAGTTCTAAAGTAACTCCTTTTGAGGTAGTATATGGTCGTCTTCTACCAACTGTTTTACACTATGTCAAAGATAATTTAACTAATGCAGTCGTGGCTGCTTCTCTTTGCCAACGTGATGAGGTTTTGGCTATATTAAAGGCAAATTTAATGGAGGCACAAGAGCGTATGAAGGTTTATGCAGATAAAGGTCGTCGAGAGGTTGTGTTTGAAGTAGGTGATTGGGTTTATGTTCGTTTGTGTCCCTATCGTCAGCTCTCCATCCGTCTGCAGCATCAATAACAAACTGAGAAGACGATTCTTTGGTCCCTTTCAGATTATACAATGCATTGGCGAAGTTGCTTATAAGTTGGAACTACCCTCATCCTCCAAAATTCACCGCGTATTTCATGTTTCTGTTTTCCACAAGTGTCTGGGCAATCCATCGCACCAGGTCACTCCTATTGACCTTTTGGATCAGGTGTCTTGCGAACTCGCACTATTTCGAGGGGAGCACATCAGGTTCCACAATGTCTTATCAAATGGTCTGGACTTCCTGCTTGTGATGCAACTTGGGAGGATACTCACGCTATTCTGCAGAAGTTCCCGAATCTGAACCTTGAGGGCAGGTTCATCTTCACGGGGTCAGCAATAATGAATCAGCAGCACACTCCAACAATACATAGACGCAGTACTAGAGAGAGGCATTTGCCAAGTCACTTAGACCACTATGTGGTCCCCAATCCAAAAGAGAATTTTGTATCTGTCAAGCCGTTAGAGAAGGGACAAGAATTGCTTGGCAAGGAATAGCATATATAGCAGCAACAACAATTAGAATAGGTGTGGATGAAGTTTGCTTTTTATTTTATTAGCTACCTTGTACCAGTTTGGAACCTCTCTTTTCTTGTTTTTCATTCTCCATGTTTTCCCTAAGGATTGAGGATCATATAGTGTTACCCTTCAGCTCAATCGAATATCAGATCTTGTTTCCTTACATACTCTCCATTATTTTATTGGACACGCAGATCCAAGATTTTAAATTTATAAATTTCTACAAAAATCTCAAGTTAATATACAATACTAACCGGATTAACGGATTAGGTTCCAAACGAAATATTCCTATACATTTAATTGATTGTTCAATATAAATACAGAATTTAAACAAAAGTCTGTAGCTATTGCACGGGATGCACCTCTAGTGGTGGATCCTCCAAAAATACACTACTTTGGAAGATCCAACATGCGTCCGATGATATTTTTGAAAAATCTGAACTGTATAACTAGCTAGTGCGATTGGATCGGTAACACCACGCTTGAAAAATAAATATAGATATCACAATTAAGAAAAACTGTGGTTTAACTAATAACCTATAAAACTCAATAAAATATGAGTACAACGCATTCAACCATGGTAAATTGATTAAAACTTACACATATCTTGAATTCATTTGATTTATATAAATATTAACTGTATGTGAATTTTTTTTATTTACCGGGGAGATATCAACTGGGGGAACGGTAGAGTGTAAGTTATGGGTTCATTGACACCCAATTGTATTGGCTCGGTCCTGATAATACGTGCTAAACAATTTATTAACAAATAAGTACAAATAATTAATTTTGGAACATAATAAATCAAATGAGTTGCAATAGTATTTCGAACAGAAATTCATGAACCTCAAAACTTGAAGACATATAAATTATAGTAATATTCCAAATTCAAATCGTAAATTATATGTGCCCATAATTTCTCCCTTACCATCTAAAATTAGCATATTCTGCCATTCCTGTGAAAGAAGGTTTTAGTACAGGTGTGTTTACTTGTAAAGCGGTACAGTTAAATTTATACGTGGTTTCTAGACAAGTGAATTAACTTAATCCTGAAATAGTAAGATAATTGAAGAAATATACAATACTTAGCCTTGCGATAGAGACGAAATAGCAGAAACACAATGGTCACGGGCACAAAAATAATGAAATAGAAAGGCAAGAAAATAAAATTATATTTAAGCTTTGGATAGAGTGTAGTATTAGTTTGAAAGAAAAATTTATATCCCCTTACAATGATAGCTGAGCTTACCATTTATAGCTACGTCTAGGGAAAGAGGTCCTAGGATCGTTCCCCTCTTTAATGTCAATTATGAGGGTCATTGATGAGGATATAACGGTGAGCATAAATGTCAAATTCTTTGTAACGAGTAATCGTATTTAATGCCATGGAATATTCCCTACTAAATGTTACTGGGCGAGGAGTATCTATTACATCTTTATGAGCATTATTCTCCCCGGTGACAGACGGAACAGCTACCTTCAATCTTGGATATTTCGTCCGTCTTAGGTTCCACGTGTCCCTCTTTTGGATGGTCATGTGGCATAACGTATTTTACCTTATACAGATAGTACCCCTACTTTCCGGTGATATAACTTTGTGTTACCGGGAAGTTGGTAAAAATATTCTTTTGGCAGGAATTACAATAACTTCTATTAAAGGCTTCTGACGGTTGATTAGACGCACGTCTTTCCGCATTTAATGCCTCGAACATGCATCATCCCACGATTTAGCATAGCTTTTGCCAATTATCAAGGTAATCATGGCCATGAATTTAGCCGCCAAAACTTTTGCTTATACACATCAACTTTCTCCCTTATACTCCATAATTTTCCAAGCTTCCTTTATTCGACTTGCATCCTGCTCTTCATCTTTTCCCTAATTCTCTTCAAGCAAAAACATTTTCTTTCTTTCGTACAATAGCTTCTTCCTCAAAACTATCAGTTCTTTAAAGAACAAGAACAAGGCCGAGGACTCTGCTCCTCCAACAGTATGATCCATCATCCCTAGAAGTCTTGTTACCACAAAAGACTTTGAAGAGAAATTTCCTACTGCTAACCCTCGTACATGGGCTGTCAGTAGGTATCCTTATTCTATCCGTCCTTCTAGCATTCCTGCTGTAAAGGAAGACTACAACTGCCATGATTTGGATATTGTTACTCCTGATCTATCGGAGCGAGTGACCCTACCCAAGGAGGGTTTTACATACTTTTACATGTATCCCTTTACTTTGGGTGAGTTTTCTTTGAACGGAGAGCTTGACTCTGTTATTGCAGAGTTTTGTTTCTGCTACCAGGTATGTTTTGCATAAGTAAGTCCATTTGCATGGAGGACGGTTGTCTGCCTTCAGCGTTTATGCTAGGAAACAGGAGATGAGCTATCTTTAACTCAAATGATGAATCTTTATTCTCACAAGATCTTCCGCGAGGGAATGATAAACCTTTGCAAGTGTGGCCATCATGCTCTATTATCTAGTATGGATGACGACAATGACCGTGGATATATGGAACGGTTCATTTCAATTGCTACCAGTGATATCATCCCGGTGACAGCTTCATCCTTTCCGAAAGCGTGGAACCGCACTCGTAAACTTTTTGTTTCATATTTAGTTGATTAGGGATTCTTGAATATTTGTATTGATCCTTCATTCTATGCTTCTTTCAGCAATTTGATGGGCTACCCTATAGTTGAAGGCTTGGGCCAGTGGGTCCAAAAGATCTTGTATGTTACTATGCCCGAGACCCATATGTGGAAAGAGATGTCCATCAAATACGGGTGGAAGGCCAAAAATTATGGTAATTTAGACTAACCTTGTCTCAACTTTTTATGTAAGGAAATTGATTTATCCCTTCTATCTTTTTCTTGAAATCAGGTCTGCCTGCGGGCTCTGCTGTTGTCCCCGAGGAGGATGTTTTGGTTGATCTTGCTGATGCGGCGAGGCTGCTTCAGGAAGCGCTTACTCGAACAGGTGTCTCCAGGCCTGCTTCAGGCACATGTGTTTTACTATGGAGTCCTTGGCCAGAGAACAAGAAACCAAAAAGAAGGCGTTCTTCCGTGGCCGGGGAAAAGAATAAGAGGGAGAAGACTATTGCCCCCCAGTCATCTCCGGAAGTTGTGATCACTAGCCTTTCTCCTGGGCTGGTCATAGACACCATGATAATCGACGATGATAGAGAAGCTAGTGATGATGGAGCTTCTCTACACAGAAGGTGACGTTTATGATTAACTCAACAGAATGCTCAATCTGTTGAGTTAGTTACACTAATCGAGGATGACGCCTCAGCACTTTGGGGGGACTTTTATTTAGTAGAAAATGCTAACTCCCATTTTAGGGCCCCAATTGCTGTGCCCAATACTGCGGGGCTGAGTACCGAGTCCCTGTTGTCTTAGGTTGGCGATCATACAACAACCAGCACTACATTTGATGCAGCTGGTTCTCATTTTTCAACTCCATCAGCTTCATTTCCATCTTCACCAACACCAGCAACTGCTACATCATTTCCATCTTCATCAACTCTTCCACCAATAACTGCTACATCATCTCCACCGACTGCATCTAGCCATGAAGAATGTGTTCCTCTTCTCCATTCCCCAGTTCATGGGATCTTGGGGGAAAATTATGCTGCCCCTTTTGAAGATCCACAAAGGAGAAGGAATGCTACTCTTTCGGTCTCTACTGGATGCAACTTGCTATCCCGGACGGTGGAGCTTGCTAATTATCTGAAGCCAAGATTGGGAAAAGATTCAGGCACTCTCAAGAGAGTGTTCGTTGAATAATGCCATGCACAATGCCGCAGCGGTACATTCCTTTCTTCCTTTGTTATTTCTTCTACTTTTGTATGAACGTATTCTGAGTTTTACCTTTCTTGCTTTGTGGGCCAACTTTCTTGATTTCGAGGGCCTTCGGAAGTTGATTCGCGAGAAAGAAGAAATTACTTCTGCACGGGATCAGCTTTTGGCAGAGCGGGAGCAAAGTGTTGCTCGCCTCTCGGGACTGGAAGCCAAGGCCACTGAGGCCATTGTATTGGAAGCTCGTTTGCAGCAAAGTGAGAAAGAGGTGGAAGCCCTTAGCCAAGAGATCGCCTCATTGAGGGTTCAATTTGAAGAAGCTAAAGCTAAATGGGTTGAAGTCCATAACGTCGTTCTTGCTGCATCCGATCTTGAGGTTGCCACCGCTAAAAGATCGAATAATTTGGAGGCAGTCTTGAATTCCAAAACTGAAGAGCTTTCTGCTATATGGGTGAAACGTTCCTAGTTGGAGGAGAAGTACAGGAAAACTATCGAGCATAATAGGCTCTTTAGTTCAACTGTTCGTGACCTTGATGTTAGACTCAAATTTGTTCGATCCATCGGGAAAGCTTTTCAACCTAGGTAACCCGACTCAAAGAAGAACTCAAGCACCGAGAGGATTCCCTTATTGTTGAGAAAACTTACACTATGTACAGCATGAGGAGAAAAACCTTGGAAGAGGCCAAAGCTGGTATCATTGATTTTGATGCTGAAATTGCTAAGGCTGGTGAGCTTTATTTAGCTACAAAATATGGACTCCTAGCGAGGTTTGATGCTCCTGGTCCTTCTAGTTTCGATTCTGAGTTCTCGGTAACTGAAGAAGAATCGGAGGATGATGATTTTGAAGGCCAAACTGGTGATGACCAAATATTGAGCCATCGGTGGATCCACCTACTTCTCTCAGGGGTGCGGACACTTCTCTTCCTCCTGGTTCCAGAGATACTGCAATATAGCTTTTCTTTTCTATTTCCAATTCTTATATCTGTGTTGTTTTGGCATGTTATTGTAAATAAAAACATCTTTTTGTTTGAGTCTTTCTTTCGTTTGAATATTCATGCAAGCCTTTAATCTTTACATTTTCTTCCTTTGTTTAGGGGTTTTATGCAAGTTATTCCGTTTGCATCTTATTATGTGAAGCCTGGGGTGTATTTTCCCCGAAAGCATTTTGGCTCTGGGCATCAACCCTTTTTCGTGAGGGATTTGATAAGTATTTGCACAAGTTTACTTTTTGCGTCCTTTCGTATACGACTTCAGGTGTATTTTTTTCCCGAAGCCATTTTGATTCTGGGCATAAATTCTTCAGAAACCAACCTTGTATCATGAGGGTTTTTATAGAGAGGGCCCTCTTATGTTTATGGTGCTCTTGAAGAGGATGTCTCCTGTTCATTACGGCATTAGCATTTGAAGCACTTGTTTAAATTTCAAATGACAAAGTTAATTCATCGTTCAGATAAGAAACAAGATAAAAACAAAAGGATTTCATTTTATTTTATTACTTCTATTTTCAAAAAGTACATAACCATTTGCAATGGTAAAATGAAATTGCCATTACTTGTGGCTAATTTGTACAACTTATTTCTACGGGACTGTCTGCGTAGTCCCCGGTCCCGATGATATAGTTATGTTTTTGATTTTTTGTTTTCCGGTTGATGTGGCAGTCATTATTGCCGTATCCTCATATCGCCCCCCCCCCAATGTTCGAATGCAAAGAATGCAAATTGGAACACTTGACGTCTTGCACCTTTAGGGGTCCCATTAATGAATTGCTAGACAACTTTATGCTCGGTAACAAACCTCGCTTCCCCTTAGGAATTTATGCTATCGAGAAAAATACTATCTAACAATCCTTTAATGGCTTGCACTTATGAACGGTCGGATAAAATTTGTCCTATAGAAAACTTAATTTCCCGATGGAAATTTTGCTATAGAGTCACAGACTATCTAACCGTCCCAGAGTGAATCTTTGCTTGTGTGCCTTGTTATTAAAGGTCTTATTGCTGCTGTTGAAGTTTTATTCGTAGTATGCTTTTTTTTGCTGCCTTGTTAAAAACCTTGCCAGAAAAACTCAATTGGGACAAAAGTTGAACGAAGGAAAAAATAGTACAACACATACTTTTAGTTTGGGTGATGTTCATCAGCAGTAATATCTTTTGAGGTGCACCACGTTCCAATTGCTGGGCAACTTTTCTCCATTTTGATTCTCCAATTCATATGATCCTTTCTCGGTGACAGCTGAAACCCGATAGGGGCCTTCCCATGTTGGACCTAGTTTACCTGTGTTATGCTCCCGGCTGTTTTGAGTTACTTTCCTTAGGACCAAGTCTCCTACTTTGAAATAACAGAGGTTGGCTCTTTGATTATAATACCGCTCCATTCTCTACTTTTGGACTGCCATTCTTACATGCGCCAAGTCCATGCGCTCATTGAGTAGCTCTAAGTTGACTAACATTGCTTCGTTGTTTGATTCTTCATTTGCTTGGAAATATCTCAAGGTGGGATCCCCTACTTCTACTGGATTAAAGCTTCAGCACCGTACACAAGGGAAAATGGAGTTTCTCCTGTGCTCGATTTGGCCGTCATTTGGTATGCCCATAAAAATCATGGTAATTCCTCGGGCCAATTACCTTTATCCGCTTCCGACCTTTTCTTGAGGTTTTGTATAATCACTTTGTTCGTTGAATCCTCTTGACCGTACGCTCGGATGATAGGGTGAAGATGTGATCCTCTTTATTTTCAAGTCTTCGAGGAACTTTGTGACTTTTGCACCGATATATTGTGGCCCATTATAACATGCTATCTATTTTGGTATTTCGAACCTACAAATTATATTTTTCCACAAGAAATCCACCACTTCACGCTTGCTGATCCTCTAATAAGGACCTGCTTCTAGCCACTTAGAAAAATCGTTAGTCAAAATTAAAAGAAATCTTACCTTTCGGGAGCCGTTGGTAGTGGTCCGACGATGTCTATCTCCCACTTCATGAACGGCCACGGGGATAGAACTGAATGTAAGGGTTCTTCCAATCGATGCACCAGTGGTGCGTAGCGTTGGCACTTATCACATTTTCGTACGAAGTCTTTAGTGTCTTGTTCCATGCGGGGACAATAATATCCTGCCCTTACCAACTTCAGTACTAAGGAATCTGCACTGGAATGGTTGTCGCATATCCCTTTGTGGACTTCTCGCATGACGTAATCATCTTTGGATGCCCTTAAGCATTGGGCCAGCGGGCCTTGAAAAGTTTTCTATACAATTGGCCTCTCTTGAAGTTATATCGTGCTAATCTGGTGTGCAACGCCCGGGATGCTTTGGGATCTTCAGGTAACTTCCTGTGCTCTAGATAATCGATGATTTCATTCCTCCAGTCCCAGACTAAATTAGTCGTATTTACCTTATAATAACCATCTGTATCTAGGACTGAGTTCATCAGTTGTACTACCGTCTTGGATTCTGATCCCTTTATTTTTGTTGATAATCCGAGGTTAGCCAATATGTCTACTTCTGCATTACCTTCCCTTGGGATATGAGTAATCGACTACTCCCGGAATCGTTCCAACTAAGCCTGGACCTTCACCATGTATTGCTACATGCGCTCCTCTTTGGTTTTGAAGATCCCGTAGACATGATTTACTACTAGCTGTGAGTCGCATTTGATTTTGATGACCTCGAAATCAAGTCCACGAGCTAGTTCGAGTCCTGCAATCAAAGCTTCATACTCTGCTTCATTGTTAGTTAAAGGAACCATTCTGATGGCTTGCCTGAGGGTTTCCCCCGAAGGCATGATTAATACTATACCAAGCCCGTAACCTTTTCCATTGGAAGCTCTATCCGTAAATAATGTCCAAACCCCTGATGTTGATTCCGACACCATTACTGCCTCTTTGGTTGCCAAAGGCAGCACTCCCGAATTGAAATCGACCACAAAGTTAGCCAAGACTTGTAACTTAATTGCACTCATTGGTTTATATTCTATGTCAAACTCACTCATTTCGATATCCTATTTGGCCAATCTATCTGAGAGCTCAGGGTTGTGAAGGATGTTTCGCAAAGGGAAAGTGGTCACCATGGCTGTCAGGTGACATTGGAAGTAGGGTCTCAACTTCCGAGCGGCGATTACACGAGCTAAGGCCAATTTCTCCAAATGTGGTAGCGAGCTTCTGTTCCCGTTGAAATTTTACTAACATATTAAATGGGAGATTGCGTACCTTCATCCTCGCGGACTAAAATCGCACTTACTGCAACATCCGAGACCGCGAGGTAGACTAACAATGTTTCACCTTCTTTTGGTTTTGAAAGTAATGGAGGGCTTGACAAGTACCTTTTCAAATCTCTTAAGGCCTGCTGGCACTCTGGGGTCCATTCGAAATTATTTTTCTTTTTGAGTAGTGTGAAGAAGATGAAAGTTTTCTGATGACCAGGAAATGAAACTGCTCAAGGCTGCCAATCTCCCTGTGAGGCTTTGAACTTCCTTCACGTTTCACAGTTGGTCTGGGATATCTTCGATGCCTTTAATCTTGTCGGGATTTACCTCAATGCCTCTTTTGCGATACCAAAAATCCTAGTAATTTGTCGGAGCTAACTCCGAACGCGCATTTTTTAGGGTTAAGCTTCATGTTATGCTTCCTTAGGATATCAAAGGTTTATTGCAGATGCATAAGGTGATCATCTGCATTTAAAGACTTAACGAGCATATCGTCTACATAAACTTCCATAGTTCTTCTTTTCTTTTTTCAAACATCTTGTTCACGAGCCGCTGATAAGTGGCTCCGGCATTCTTTAACCGAAATTCATTATAAACAAAGTCTTTTCCTGATCATCGGGGTTCATCTTTGGTTGTACCAAAAATAGGCATCAAGGAAACTCATTAACTCGTGCCCGACCGTGACATCAATCCTTCGATCGATGTATGGTAGTGGGAAAGAATCTTTCGGGCATGACTTATTAAGAGACACACATGCAAAATCGATTGTTCTTCTTAGGAACTATTACTACATTGGCTAGTCAGTCGGAATACTTTAACTCTCGGATCGACCCCATGTTAAGTAAGCGAGTTACCTCCTCTTTGACGAATTTATTCCTGACTTTCGCGATAGGGCGTTTCTTTTGTCTTATCAGAGGTATGTTGGGGTACATACTTAACTTATATACGGCTACCTCTGTTGGGATACATGTCATATCCGCATGCGACCATGCAAAATAATCGGCGTTAGATTTAAGAAATTCAATAAAGCCATACCTGAGTTCGGGGTGTAGTCCTGTCCCTAAGTGGAATTTCCTTTCTAGGAATTTTTCGAACAATGCAACTTGCTCAAGCTCCTCCACTGTGGATTTCATTGCATCCGTCTTTTCTGGAACCTGGAAATACCACGACACCTGATAATATTTTGACATTTTTGCCCCCGGGCTAACTTCATCTAGTTCGGGAGCAGGCGCCGATTTCTGTAGTTGCTATGACACACGTCCCTTTTATTTACTACTGGAGACCGAAATTGCATTCATCTCCTTTGCCACCGGTTGGTCACCCCTTATCTGTTTAACCCCCTCAAGAATTAGAAACTTTAGCAATTGATGATATGTTGATGGTACAACTTTTATCTCGTGCAACCATGGTCTTCCACTAGAATAATGTTATATCTCATATCAGTGTGTACCACTTCGAAAAGAGTTGTTTTCATTACCTCTTCGGTGTTCGTGGGAAGCAGAATCTCCCCTCGGGTTGTCACGCTCGCGGGGTTGAATCCGGCGAGGAATTTTGTTGCTAGAATAATACTTCCGGTGAGTTTAGCTTGCTCCAATATTCTCCTTCTTGGATCCACTAGAACACATTTAATTTTAAAGTCTAGCACATTTAAAGAAATAACCAGTGCATCATTGTGTAGTAGCAGCAATCTGTGTGCATTCTCCTTCGTGAAAGTGATACCGTCTTTGGCGACTTCCCGGAGCCTTTTTCTATGGGTTATTGAATCTTTCGTCTTTTTTGCCGTCGAGAAGGTAACTCTATTGATTTCGTTTCCTCCGAAGATCATGTTGATCGTTTAGCGCGGGGTATCTTCTCCTGCTTTCGAGGATTCCGCACTGTCCCGATTATGACCATGATTGTTCTTAGCTCGATCACTTAAGAATTCTCTGAGATGACCATTCTTTAACAATGTTCCCACTTCTTCTCGGAGATGTCAGCAATCCCCAATCCGGTGGTCATTTGTCCCATGGTATCCACACCATAAGTTGGGATCTCTCTGGCTGGGATCATATCTTATTGGTTTCGGGAAATGTACTTCTTTGATGTTTCTCATGGCGGACACCAACTCTACTATGCTAACGTTGAAATTGTATTCTGATAGCTTTGGGATAGGAAGGATCCCGCGACCCTGACGCTTCTTTATCCTGTAGTGATCTATTGTTCTGAATGCGATCAATCCTTCTATTAATGGCAAACCCATCCGTTATCTAAAAGCCTCTGCCGCGGCCTTTGGTCCGTTCATAAGGCAAAACCCGTCCCCTCGAAGGTCATCTGTCCGTGTCGAAATCGTCTTTTGATTTTTCTCTATTCTTCTCCTATCCTTTGATTGATGATGGAAAGTCAACCTAATCATCTTCGATCCTTATCTTGGATTCGTACCGATTGTAGACGTCTGCCCAAGTTGTTGCTTGAAACTCAAGCAGCCTTTCTTTCAGTTTTTGGGAAGCATCCGAACTTCTCGGATTCAGTCCCTTGGTGAATGTTTTGGCTGACCATTCATCCGGGACAACCGAGAGCAACATTCTTTCCTTATGGAATCGGGTAATAAACTCTCGTAGCAACTCGGATTCTCCTTGCACAATCATGAATATGTCGTCCTTTCGGGCTTGTACTTTTCTGGCCCCGGCATGAGCCTTGATGAAAGAATATGTGAGCATCTCAAAGGAGTCTATGGAATTCTCCCCCTCTTGAGAGTCTCTCCGAATTTCTTCAGTAAAACAGATTTAATTTCATGAGGAGCTAAATCATTTCCCTTCACCGCCATTGTGTAGGTGGTAATATGCTCATGAGGGTCTGAAGTCGCATCATACTTTGGCACGTCGAGCATTTTAAACCGCTTTAGAATTAGTTATGGTGTTGCACTTGGCTTGTATGTCAATTGAGTATACTTTTTTGAGTTTGGATCTTTCAGCAATGGTGGTGCGCCTGAGATTTGGTCCATGCTGGCGTTCACTTCCCTTATAAATCGTAAGAGTTCATTTTTGAAGGGATCGTTTTCGTTATTGGAACCGGATCTACTTCCCCAGCCCCATTGGAGCTAACTTTGCCCCTCGTGGTGTTTTGGTTGACCTCTGCATTGTTTAACCCACAAGAGCATCGGGAGGAACCGACTCTCATCTTTTCATATTATTTGAAGCCCCCGACATCGCCTGTTTCAACTCTGTCATAACTTTATCATGTCGCGTGAGGTGGTCTAGAATGATCGCTTGTTGCTCTTGCAAGACCTTTACCGCGTCGACGGCGTGTTACTCCTCAACGTCATAGGGAGTTGTCTCCCGAACATTTCGAGAATATTGCATGTCATGCACCGATGTGGCGTCGTCCCCCTCGTAGTGGGTGTCACTGATTGAGTCTTCGAAATGAGGCTGATCCCCTCGATTCTCGGGGTTATGCGTGTGGTTAACACCGTTATTTGCCATTTCTTATGATTTTTTAAAGATAAAATAATCAAAATACGTTAGTAAAAAGACAGAAACACGTGCTCCTGTTTAGGCCCCACGGTCTAGGCCCCACGGTGGGCGCCAAACTGTTTACCCATAAAATGATACAGTTGAATTTATACGTGGTTCTAGATGAGTGAATTAATTTAATCCTAAAATAGTAAGATAATTGAAGAAATATACAATACTTAACTTGAGATGGAGACAAAATAGCAGAAACACAATAGTCCCAGGCACAAAAATAATGAAATAGAAAGGCAAGAAGATAAAATTATGTTAAACTTTGGATAAAGTAGTATAAGTTTGCTAGAGAATTTTATATCCCCTTACAATGATAGTTGAGCTTACTATTTATAGATACGTCTAGGGAAGCAGATCCTAGAATCGTGCTCCTCTTTAATGTCAATTATGAGGGTCATTGATAAAGATGTAACGGTGAGCATTAATGCCAAATTCTTTGTAACGGGCAATCGTATTTAATGTCATGGAATATTCTTTATTAAATACTACCGAACGAGAAGTATTTATTACATCCCTATGAGCGTTATTCTCCACGATGACAGACGGAACAACTGCCTTTAATCTTGGATATTCCCTCCGTCTTAGGTTCCACGTATCTTTTTTGGACGGTCATGCGGCATGGTGGCCTCCTATGGAAAAGAAATGAAGGATCTTTAGGCATATTGGGAAGAGAAATTAGTGCCATGTTAGGAGAGTAGAGTAAACTGAACTAGTGTAACTATTTTAGTTTGACCATCCTCTTTTTTCAAAAGCGTGAAACCAGGCAGTCACATTAATTCAATTCAACACATGGTACTATCCGTCAACACATGTCACAAATAAGAACAAAAGAGTTCCACTTTGTCTATATATAGCGAACCAGTTCCGTAACTTTAGATCACACCTCTCACTCAAAACCAAAAAAAAAAAAGTTTCTTTCTTTCCTCCTTCTTCGTCTGTATTTTTTTTTTTGTTTCATGTTCTTCGTCTGGATTCAGGTACTTTATGTTACACTTAGACTCACTTTCTCAAATGTTCAAACTTCTCTTTTTCTAGAAAAATATGTCCAAACTTGATATTTCATTTTCTGCACATCATGTCCCTATGATTCTTTCATTTTTGTTTTATCTATGTTTCGAAATCCATATAATTGGAAAAATAAAAAAAATAAGAATGTTTAACTCATATGAAGTTGCATCTGGGTTCTGTTGTTAAAAAGGATACTCCTTCATATTTTGTGGGGCCCCCACATAACTTTTTCTGTTTTTATGGGGTCATATGATCAGATAATGTGGGGCTTGTGATTTGTACAAAATCCATTTTTTTCAGTTTTTCATGTTATGCCCCACTTTTTTTTTTACAGGATCTTGATTTTGTAGTTTAACTTAAAAGGATGGCGACTCGTAATTTGGAGAAATTGGCATCAATAGATGCGCAGTTGAGGCTTTTGGTTCCAGCAAAGGTTTCTGAGGATGACAAGCTTGTTGAGTATGATGCTTTGCTGTTGGATCGCTTTCTTGACATTCTTCAGGATTTGCATGGCGAGGGTCTCAAAGAAACTGTATGCATTTTCCTATATCATTCTTCTTTTCTCCTTATTTTTTGTGAATTTTCAGGTACTATGTTTAGCCTCAACTATTCATAATACTAGGTGTTTTGTTTTATGCTGTGTAACCGGAGTTTAGCATGGAGTAAGCTTTGTGATTTTGCTTGGTTTTCGATCAACAAGTTCGTGTCTTTCTTCATTATTTTAATGTTGTTTTTTGTTTTTTTGAACTAAAGTTTTGATTTTTATGTCTGTATAGACTTAGTTGAACAATAAACATGAGTTTTAAACAAAGTAATGTTACAACTTTATTTAGATAGATAGAGTTACGTGCTATCTGTGCTGGTGGTAGGTAGCAGGTATGAGTGTAATTAGTCGAGGGGTGCACAAGTTGGCCTAAACACCACGATTATCACAAAATAAAGCTTTTGGATGAATCAAAAAGTGTGTTTGCTTTTTAAGTAGTCTGACTATATTAGAGAATTAGAAAAAGTCAACATTTGTGTAGTTATTGAGGATCCTAAAGTTATTTTTAAATAATTGTTACTTCATCTACGTTAATTAATTGAGAGGTAGTAGATAAAACTGGTCGAGTTTTAAAGTTCATTTGTTGAATGTGATATTAGGTCCAGGAGTGCTATGAGCTTTCTGCTGAGTATGAAAGCAAGCGTGATAAGAAGAAGCTTGAGGAGCTCGGCAATGTGTTGACAAGTTTGGATCCAGGGGATTCAATTGTTGTCGCTAAATCTATCTCTCACATGCTTAACTTGGCCAACTTGGCTGAAGAAGTTCAGATTGCTTATCGTCGGAGGCAAAAGTTGAAAAAAGGTGATTTTTTAGACGAGAACAATGCGATGACTGAATCAGACATTGAAGAAACTCTCAAGAGACTTGTGGTGGACTTGAAGAAGTCTCCTCAAGAAGTGTTTGATGCTCTCAAGAATCAGACTGTTGATTTGGTCTTTACTGCTCATCCTACTCAATCCATCCGAAGATCTTTGCTTCAAAAGCATGCAAGGTCTGGTCTCTTGTTTACTAAATACCAGAGGACTCTTAGATTTGTTACACTTTTATACAAGTTTGATTTTGTTTGTTTATTCCTTCTATAGTATTAGTCATAATCCATGGGAATCTTCTTATTCCCTTTTTATTCAGTTGTTTTACTGGTTTAGTGCTGACTTTTCTTCTGTTTAGGATCCGGAATTGCCTGGCGCAGTTGTATGCTAAGGACATTACACCTGATGATAAACAGGAGCTTGATGAGGCTTTACAGAGGGAGGTAAATATCAGTGCGCACTTACTGGCTGCATCTGATATGCCTTGACTGAATTATATCATTTGGCTTCTTCAATTTTGTATGCTTTTCTGTAGACTGTCCGGCTCTTATAGTAGATATATGGCTGCTAATGTCCTATCAAGTTGTATTCATCTGTCGGACTATCGCTGTCTATTTGTGCACTTTGAAGGTCCTGTACCTTTTAAGCTTTCTTAATGTGATGCGCTAAACATATTGCTTGTTAACTGCTGATATAAGGAATTGGTGGAACCAAATTCATCTCTCACCACTTATTTAACTTATTACCAATAGACAGACGTCTCATCGACTAAAAATGTAGCAACCAAACTTTGGTTTTCAGGTATTAGGGTGTCAGATATCTTTTCCAAATAAAAGAATTTTGTAAAACTTTAGTTTGAGAAGCTTATATGACATTGTTTCTATTCAGTCAAATTCAATCACGATCAAGTTGCATTTATAAATGAGGTGCTCCTTTTATGAACACAATGATTCCTGTCTTTGAGTAGGGATTTCAAGTAGGTTTTAGAATCTAGGCCACTTCTGTCGTTCTCCAGAATATGGATGCTAAGTATGTATTTATACAGGTTTTTAACTGCTTCTTAGCCTCTCTGTATTGGTATATATTCATATAGTCATAATCTTCTTAGATTCTACTCCAATAGTGTTCTTTCATTTTACATGAGACTTGTGGAATTTGTGACAAATGACTGAACTTTACTCTGGAAATTGCGAGTAATTCTGGGCAAACTTTGTCTTGCTACATGGATCCAATAAAGTTGGAAAACTGAAGCAGTGCTGAAATCATTGCTCTTGATACTTTACGAGTGGCATTCCAGAAAAAGAAAAGAACTCAAGCTTTGAACTTGAACATTTCTAGAAGAAGATATGTTCGCTTTTCTCAATGCATCCTGCTTACAACCTGTGCAGATTCAAGCTGCTTTCCGCACTGATGAAATTCGGAGGACTCCTCCTACTCCACAAGATGAAATGAGAGCTGGAATGAGCTACTTCCATGAAACAATTTGGAAGGGTGTTCCAAAGTTTCTGCGCCGTGTAGACACAGCTCTTAAAAACATAGGGATTAATGAACGAGTTCCTTATAGTGCTCCTCTTATTCAGTTCTCCTCTTGGATGGGTGGCGATCGTGACGGTACAATTCCTCTCCATTTAATGGTGTTATTTTCTAAGTAGAGAACACAAACCATTCGAAACCTGTGATATTGTCATGATACATTATTTGAAGGGCACTCGGAAGTATTTGCTACATAGATTTCTCTTTTGAATGGAAGTCGGGTTTTAAGATTACTAGATATCTTTGGTAGAAGATAGGATAAATACTTCTTCCATCACTCGCTCAGCATGTGTTTTCTAGTAAATGCAGGTAATCCGAGAGTAACTCCAGAGGTCACTAGGGATGTTTGCTTATTGGCCCGAATGATGGCAGCTAATTTGTACTATTCTCAGATTGATGATCTAATGTTTGAGGTTTTAACAACGCATATATCTTTCTGACTTTCCTCTTGGTCTATTTTGAAAAACTTTCATCATTTCCAACATATGATTCGAACTAGCACATTGTTTCAGATGTCTATGTGGCGTTGCAATGATGAGCTTCGCGTTCGAGCGGATGAACTCCACAGTTCATCAAAGAGAGATGAAAAACACTACATAGGTAACTAGCGTGAATTTGAATCACATAAAGATAACCTGCTAGTTTCATATACATTTGATAGCACAGCCCGGAGTTCTGGCCTGAGGTAACCTTTTGAATGTTCTCCACTTCAAGTGAACATAGGTAACGAAGCATGAATCCTCTTGAAGTGTTCCATGATTGCCAATCTAAAGAAAAGAGAACTTCGTACTTCCATACAAATTCAATTGGATTGTGTTGATGCTGTTTTTATGAATGCTTTCTATGTTCTCCATTTCAAGTGAGCAAAGGGTGTTGTCGCTGATTTTACAGAGACAGAGAGAGAAAAAAAGTAATTTCACCGTCTGCTGTTCAGTCGGTCTTGAGAAGTTGCATGAGACTGTCTCTATACCTATCTTTAACAGAGCAATTGCATAACTCCTGAGCTACAAACTTTTCTTTGATGTAGAGTTCTGGAAACAAATTCCACCAAGTGAACCGTATCGTGTAATTCTCGGTGATGTGAGAGATAAGCTGTATCATACGCGTGAACGTACTCGCCAACTGTTATCCAATGGATTCTCTGATATTCCAGAGGAGGCAACATATACTAATATTGAGCAGGTGTGCAACACTTCAGTATTTTCTCATCTTTCTTACTTTTATATCTTATCCTGTGACCAACTTGTAGAATCCCGAATTAATAAACGTTGTTATTCTTTGTTGAACAACTTGACATGTTATTCCTGATCATAAGACTAGAGAGTACCACCAGAATTGTACTTATATCCAGTTTGTTGACTAGGCATTGATATTCTCTTTTGTATTTCAGAATTTGCACATACCTCCATTTTCTGCCACACAATGTTTTTTTTTTTTGATTGTTAAAGGATTTTGCTAAGGAGCAGCAAAATGCTGCAGAGGAAACTCTGTCACACAATGATTCCTTTTGCATGAATAATAAGGTGCTAATATTTTTGCACATTTTGTGCAGTTCTTAGAGCCTCTTGAGCTCTGCTACAGATCTCTTTGTGCTTGTGGGGATAGACCCATTGCTGATGGAAGCCTTCTAGATTTTCTAAGACAAGTTTCCACCTTTGGACTCTCACTTGTGAGACTTGACATAAGACAAGAGTCGGATCGCCACACTGATGTCCTTGATGCCATTACCCAGCATTTGGAAATTGGTTCATATCGAGAGTGGTCTGAGGAACGTAGACAGGAGTGGCTTCTGTCTGAACTCAGCGGCAAGCGACCTCTATTTGGACCCGATCTTCCGAAAACCGAAGAAATTGCTGAGGTTTTGGATACATTCCATGTCATATCAGAACTTCCATCAGATTGCTTCGGGGCATACATCATCTCAATGGCCACTGCACCATCTGATGTGCTTGCAGTTGAGCTTCTACAGCGTGAATGCCATGTGAAGCGACCTTTACGGGTAGTTCCACTTTTTGAGAAATTGGATGATCTGGAGGCTGCTCCTGCTGCTGTTGCTCGTCTTTTTTCTATTGAATGGTACAAAAACCGTATTAATGGGAAGCAAGAGGTCATGATTGGCTACTCAGACTCTGGCAAGGATGCTGGTCGTATGTCGGCAGCATGGCAGCTATACAAGGCTCAAGAGGAGCTTATAAAAGTTTCCAAACAATACGGTGTGAAGCTAACTATGTTCCATGGTAGAGGTGGTACAGTTGGAAGAGGAGGTGGTCCCAGCCATCTTGCTATATTATCTCAGCCACCTGATACAATTCAGGGATCTCTCCGTGTAACAGTTCAAGGTGAGGTTATTGAGCAATCATTTGGGGAGGAACACTTGTGTTTTAGGACACTACAGCGTTTCACTTCTGCCACCCTAGAACATGGGATGAATCCACCTCTCTCTCCAAAACCAGAATGGCGTGCCCTTCTGGACGAAATTGCAGTCATTGCTACTGAGAAGTATAGGTCAATAGTATTCAAGGAACCCCGATTTGTCGAGTACTTCCGCCTGGTCAGTGTGCTAGGAAAATGCATTATATTCATTCTGAAACAGTAGGTGTTACCAAACGGTAACAAATATTTCTTTTGACTTTAGTAAGTTAGTTTTTTCATTTATTCTTTTGGATCATAATTACAGGCAACACCTGAGCTGGAGTATGGTCGAATGAACATTGGCAGCCGTCCATCAAAGCGTAAACCCAGTGGAGGCATAGAATCACTTAGAGCTATTCCGTGGATCTTTGCATGGACTCAGACTAGGTTTCATCTGCCAGTCTGGCTTGGCTTTGGGGCAGCATTTAAGTATGCACTTAACAAGGATGTCAAGAATCTTCATATACTGCAGGATATGTACAACAAATGGCCATTCTTTAGAGTTACTATTGATTTGGTTGAGATGGTGTTTGCCAAGGGAGACCCAGGCATTGCTGCTTTATACGACAAGCTTCTGGTTTCTGAAGATTTGTGGTCCTTCGGTGAGCTTTTGAGGGCCAATTACGAGGAGACAAAGAGCCTCCTGCTTCAGGTAAAATTGTATGACTAAGTTCTTGCATTTGGCATGCGTTGTTACTTATCATGTTTGATTGCATGATAACCATTTTCTCTTATATGTTGCTTTTGTATAGATTGCTGGACACAAGGATCTTCTGGAGGGAGACCCCTACTTAAAACAACGACTCAGGTTGCGTGATTCGTATATCACTACCTTAAATGTGTGCCAAGCTTACACACTAAAGCGAGTTCGTGATCCAAACTACCTTGTTACACTGCGGCCTCACATAACCAAGGAATACATGGAATCAAAGCCTGCTGCTGAACTAGTGAAACTGAACCCACGAAGTGATTACGCCCCTGGCTTGGAAGACACTCTCATCTTGACCATGAAGGGTATTGCTGCTGGAATGCAGAATACTGGTTAAGTCTATTCTGTTCTATGTTTTAGTGTTTGTACTTGAAAAGCACTGCTCCCACTTGTGTTTTGTGGTGGTGAAGTATTTGCCCACCCGATTACCGGAAAGTATACATGTATACTCAAGTTCATTTTGCTTCCAACTTCTAGTTTAGTAATCCATGTGATGGCTGAATAATTATTGCCTCTTGTTTACTAGCTTCTTGAATACAAGTATGCTGCAACAAGTAGCTTTTCTCCTTTTGATTTTTATTCTTTATGCTTCAAAATTCAAGAATCTTTTCCAGTTGCCTTCTAGTTTTTAATTGGAGTGGTAAATGGTTTTGGGATCCTGAATTTTGGCGGTTTAAATAGCAGGGAGATTTACGCTACAAACTACTAATTGCTAAATGAAAGACGGCCGAGTTCAGCAGTGTTAGCTTATTTTCAAGTTTTTATCTTTATGGCTAACCATTTCATTTTAAAATATAATTGGGACATTTACCCAAGAAATGGATAAAAATCGAAAGATCGAAGTGTGAGAATACAACTATCTATTTTAACTGTTGTACTTTTGAATTGCATGTAGAATGTGGCCAAAGATTGATAAATTTGACCCAAAAGAATCTATGATAACCATTAGCGGCGAAGCCAGGAATTTCCTCAAGGGTATTCATACTTGAAAGAAGGAAAAAAAATCCGACAAAGGGTGTTCGATATATATTATGTACTTCTAATATATGATATTTTACCAATATACGCAGTATAATTTTCCAACAAAGGGTGATCAATTGACCACCCTTACCAAAGTGTAGCTTCGCCCCTGATAACCATAATTAGAGCCAAGTCTAGCCATTAATTTAGTGAAATAATACGTATTTTGGTATTTCTAAAACCGAAATTACCCAATATATGATAAATTTGTACAATATGTTGAACAAGTGAACCTTATATAATGTAACAAAACAAGAAGAAAATAATCTACTCGTAACGAACACCTCAAATAAGTTATTGTTAATTTAGATGACGTCACATCTGAAATTTCGAACAAGTGATTTGTGATAGAGTAGTAGGTGTTTGTTACTTTAATCCAATAAAAATTTATTCGTCACAAATTTTGACCCAAAAAAAATAATTGAAACTTGTAATTGTATGCATGTCCTGACCCTTGTGTGATTATAAACCTTTTAAAACTTGCGGTGTTAAATATATCATAAACTCATAATATTTTTATGGTTAAAAATCTTCTCATTAAGAATACAACAGAGAGTGTAATGTTAATTATTATTTTTAAATATAAAAGTATATTGTTTTTTTGGAATGAATAATAAGAAATAGACAATAGCCAGTATATGGAAATTTTCAACCTATCATATGCAATTTAATAAAATAGGATATCACGTTTAGCTCAAACATGAGTTTAACTTCAAGAATAAGTAAGGGATCTCGTTGAACCGGACTCCCAAACGGTTCAAAACAACCGGAAGGCCGCTTATTGAACCAGAAGGAGAAGAAAGCACAAATTTTCAGAAAAGAGAGAAGCTAAGCAGTGAAATGGCTCTAGCGACGAGGCAGAGACGACCTTTACCGTCGGATCTTCGGGCGACGGCGTCATCGCCAACGACGTCGTATACAAAGGTGGATAAGCCGAAGAGATCGGATGGTGAAAATGAGGGCGTCGATAAAGGACTAGGTTGGCTTCTGCCGTTGATTTGCTTAGGGATGCTAAGGCACATGAGCGCTATGTCAAATATAATTCACGATTGTGATGAGGTGTTCAATTACTGGGAGCCTCTTCACTACTTGCTCTATAAGTCTGGTTTCCAAACTTGGGAGTACAGGTTCAACTTCTTCCATTACATAGCACTATATAGTCAAATGTTGTCTTTGGAATATCATATTTTAGCTGATGCGTAGCATTTTTGTTCAATGTCTCTAAAGTGATAATTTCTGGATCCATCAAACAAAGTCGATGTAGTATTAAGTGATATTCCTCTGTTCCATTTCATGTGGCACACTTTGTCTCAAAAAGAAGAGTTTAATTATATTACCATCAATGTAAACATTTTCTTGCACTATAAGGTCATCCAAAGGATATCTACATGTAATCCTCCTTAAACTGTGAGAGTAGTAATCTTGAAAATAAGAGAGATTACCTACTATAATAAGTAAAGGTGACCAGATGGTGTAAAAATTTCACTCCAAGAAGAGTGACACCTTTTTATATTTAGAAACATTTAACTTTAACTTTTCATTTTACCCTTAATGAGATGATTTATAACTATAAAAATGTTTATGGCTTGTTTTAGACCACAAATTTGAGACGTCTTTCTTTCGTTCTTAAATTAATAGTGCCGCATAAATTGAGACGGAGGGAGTACTTTATCTCTACTTGTGATATCTAAATATTCAAGTATGTACTTTACTTATAGTACCACATATTGTAGTTTAAATATTCATCCTTTGGTACATATGCCAAGACATATATTTTGGGATTGGCAGCAAGTGATTCATATAGAGGATACAAACTAGTAGTTTCGATTAAGGTTTAGTCATTGTTGTTACACATACATTAGGTTAGTAGTTGACAAGAGTCCTTTAATTTGGTTCAAGACTTGTGTGCTAATGTGGGGATAAGTGTGTGATCTAGAGAACCCATTGTTTGCCTTATTAGATGAATTATTTATAAGCAATTTGGTATTGAAATAACTCATGGCCAAATAGAGAGGAATGGTTACAAAGGAACCTTATAGCCGACCCCAACTTTGATTTGGATTGAAGCACAATTGATTGGTTGATGATATTAGTATGAACCCTTTTAGTAACTAGAGTTCACTTTGTTTTGATGGTACTTTTACAAAGTTGGGTAACATGTTATTTGCAGTTCGCAGTTTGCCTTGCGGTCATATCTTTATATCCTACTTCACAAACTGGTGGGTTGGCCTGCTTCATGGTGGTTTGGGGAGGAGAAGGTGAGATTGTTTTTGTTTCCAGAAATATTTCCCATCGTTAGTCATTTCATTTATTTGTTTCTCAAATTTCTCCATCTTTCAACATGTCAGGTGAGAGTATTATATGCTGTGAGAATCTTTCTTGCAGTGCTCTCTGTGATCAGCGATGCTGCTCTAGTCGTAGCCCTTTCCCGGAAGTATGGAAAGCGTCTTGCATCATATACACTCGCAATGCTATGCTTAGCAAGTGGTTGTTTCTTTGCTAGCACGAGTATGTTCTCTCGCTAGACTATATTTGAGGTTTCTCCTTTTTTGGTGGTAAACAATTAATGAAGCACAAGTATGTTCTTTCAGTGAACTGTATATGAGGTTTTCATTTTCTGGTGTTAAACAATTAATGATTTTTAAATTTTAGCTTTTTCTGTGTGCTTTCATACTATGTGTGATCTAGATATGCACTGGTGACTCCTTAATATTGGTTGCTAACACATCTGGTCTTGCTCACAACCTTCAACCACATGTACATTGGGTCTGTTTTTCTCATAATACTAAGGCCTATTATGTGTCCTTTGTACAGGTTTCCTGCCGAGTTCATTCTCAATGTATGCCATGTCTCTTTCTTCAGCACTATTCCTCTTTAATAAGCCTGCCATGGCACTTTCTGTTGCTGCCACTGGAGTGATTCTGGGCTGGCCGTTTTCGATCCTAGCTTTTCTTCCACTGACAATTTACTCACTGGTTAAGAGATTCAAATCTGTGTTTCTTACAGGTGTTGTCACATCTGTCATCCTTATGGTAAGTTTTGATCATATTAAGTCTCTTGTGATGTTGAGTTCTCGTGTTTCAAACTTAAAACTTGGGAAGTTTCCTTTAAAGGGAATCAAAATTATACATTTCCAACCTAAGTTACTCGGACACGGGTGCAGGTGTCCAACTGGGGGTGCGGATCTAGAGGTCAGATCCTTCAAGCTATAAATTTTAAGATCCGGGGATACGGATCCTAGTACAGGATCCGGCTAAAAATAATTCATAAAAATATAAAAATAAAAAGAATATCTCTAAATTATGAGAAATTTTGTGGAATGCTTACGTATAACTTGTAAAGCGTGAATTTATTTTTATTCTCAAGTTGTAGATAAGTAAATGATTGATTTCATAGATAAGGTATGCTATTTTCTTCAAATTTACCCTAGATTTGGTCCTGATTTCGTGAATCAAATTGTATCTCGTCTTGATACTTTCCGTCCATCATGGTGAAAGTACCCAAAATCGTTTGACCAGATCCGGTATGGATCCTATACCCACACCCATACTAGTGCCGTGTCAACACAGATGCGGCACCTAAACTGCCGTGTCGGAGCAACTTAGTTTCCAACATATGGAGTTATTCATGCTTACTGCGCAAGATGCAGGAAGATCGCCAACCAAATGTTCATGTTGCTAAACTTCAATATGCAAGTCCATCTTCCTAAATTGAAATTTCAAAATTCCACTTAACCTATTAGTTTGCCCGTTTTAGTGCTGCTGGCATGTTTTTTTCCCTCCCTGGAACACATATCTGTGCTGCCTGATGACTCGACTTGTTGTACAAATTGTTCTAGGTACTCTCACTTCTTGTTGACTACCGCTACTATAAGAGGTGGACATCCTCTGTTATCAACTTGCTGGTATACAATGTTATAGGGGGTGGTGAAAGTCATCTCTACGGTACTGAAGGGCCATCATTTTATTTGAGGAATGGCTTTAACAATTTCAACTTCTGTTTTGTGTTTGCTCTACTGTTCTTAGCAATACTACCCATTGCTAAGAAGAAGTATGCTCCTGAGTTGTTGGTTGTTGTTTCACCTGTCTATCTCTGGATTGCCTTTATGTCCTTACAGCCGCACAAAGAAGAAAGGTTAGTCCTCTTCAATTTTTCTCCTTGCCACCAGACTATATATATGTATATATATATATATATAGAGAGAGAGAGAGAGAGAGAGAGAGAGCGAGAGAGAGAGATCATATATTACATGTCTACTTGTAGAGCTTCATGTGCCGCTGAAGATATAACAGAGGAAATAAGTATGTTTTCTGAACATGGCAAGGTAACATAGCAAATAACTAAAAGTCAGACTGAAATTGCTAGCTGAAAAGGTATTTTTGGTCAACATGCTCTACCAAAATCCTTTTTTAGGAAAAGTGGAGCTATATTTGGCTTCTTCAAATTTCTTATTTGCAGTACTATGCTGAAATTTCATCCATCAGGGATTTGTATGTCTGTTCGGGTTGTATGGAATCCACATATTAGCATTTAAATTTTGTCATTGTTCTTGATATCTGATGCATTAGCTTTTTTCACACGAAATGATAATTGCCCGGAAGATGCTAGTGTCATAAGGCAATCATGTTTGTAGCCAAGAAAGGTGTATCTATCTTTAACTGCATCTGAGATTGAAAGTTGTAACATGAGCTGTGAATTGGAATATGTAGCAACTCATAGTTTACTGCCTGTGCAGATTTCTGTACCCAATATATCCACTTATCTGTGTTGCTGCTTCTGCTGTGATTGAGAGCTTTCCTGATCTGTTCAGGGATAAGTATAATCCCAACGATACATCCGTCCTAGTTATGGTAATTTCCTATGCCCGAAGAGAAATTGTCAAGCTTCAATTTTCAGTGCCTATAGTATTCACTTGCTTTGCTTATGCAGATAGCAAAATTTCTCCGACCTCTAGCTCTTGGTTTGATTCTTTGTTCCTCCCATGCTCGGACATTTTCCCTTATTAATGGTTATTCAGCTCCTATTGAGATTTACAAGCATTTAGACTACTATGATGACGCTGGAACAGGTGAGTATTAGCCTGTTTAATGAAGAGTTGAATATCTGTTTGTTAGATTTTCATTTTTAGAATTTTTAAGACTCTGATGAATGGTGTAAAAATCTTGATGCATGAGTTAATTTTTTCCTGAGTATAACATGTCTTCTATGAGCCCGGCATTAAGATCTTTATTTGTTGGATTAAAAAGACCTTATAAAGTCTTGACTGAAAGACTTAAGAGGGTGGTAGGAAAACTAGTAGATGCTCAACAAATGGCTTTCATCAAAGGAAGACAAATAATAGATGCAGTGTTGATTGCTAATGAAGCTGTGGATTCAAGAATCAAAAAGAAAGAACCCGGAATCCTATGCAAACTAGATATTGAGAAGGCTTATGATCATGTCAACTGGAGCTTTCTACTGAAATTGTTAGAACAAATGGGTTTTGGGCAGAAATGGATCAGTTGGATGAAATTTTGCATATCTACTGTTACATTCTCCATTCTCATAAATGGATCTCCTGAAGGTTTCTTCCATGCACGCAGAGGTCTAAGACAAGGTGATCCTTTATCTCCCTTTCTATTCATTATAGTCATGGAAGGACTGAACAACATGATTAAAACGGCCAAAATAAATGGATGGATTAAAGGTTTCAAGGCTCACAGGAATAGGGCAAACACTCTAGAGATCACACATCTTCAATATGCTGATGATACTCTAGTCTTCTGTGACGCTGAAGAGGAGCAACTTAGGTTTCTAAAGATCATCTTGGTCTTATTTGAGGGAATTTCGAGACTACACATCAACTGGAGAAAGAGCCATATTTATCCCATTAATGAAGTTAATAACATGGAGCAACCGACACAGATAATGGGAGGAGAAGTAGGGTCTCTACCAACTGTATACCTTGGGATGCCTCTTGGTGCAAGATCCAAATCCAAAGAGATCTGGAATTCAGTCATTGAAAAGTGTGAGAATAAGCTGTCAAGATGGAAATCACAATACCTATCAATGGGGGGCAGGCTAGTTTTAATCAACTCAGTATTAGACTCACTTCCTACTTACATGATGTCTTTGTTCCCAATTCCTGACGGAATCATACAGAGACTGGACAAACTTCGAAGATCCTGGCAAGGGAATAAGGAGAAAAAGGTCTTCCATTTAGTTAAATGGAAGACCCTCACAATGGCCAAAAAACAAGGTGGTTTAGGAATAAGAAATTTGAAGAATCAAAGTAAGGCTCTTAGAATGAAATGACTATGGAAATATTCTCAAGAACCTCAAACTTTATGGAGCAAAGTGATCAAAGCTAAGTACGGTGAGGAAAATAACTGGGTGTTAAACAAAGTCAGCACATCATATGGAGTTAGTGTGTGGAAATCCATCAGAGAACTTTGGCCTATAATGAAGATTCACTCCTCCATAAGAGTGAACAACGGAAGGAACACATCATTGTGGAATGATAATTGGTTAGGACATGGAAGCCTAAAGGAAAGATACCCCGATATGTTTGGTTTGGCACAAAACCAGCATAGGACAGTAGCTGATATGTGGAGTTATCAAGGATGGGAACTCACTCTTAGAAGACAGTTGAATGACTGGGAGATAACAAGATTAGCTGACCTCTACAAAGAGCTGGAAGCATTTAAAGGATTACAGGAAGGGGTGGATTCACTTTGGTGGCAGAGGCACAACAGAGGGGTCTATCAGGTGAAGGATACATATAAGATTTTGAATCAAAATGATCTTCAGATAGATGCTTGGCCATGGAAGCACATATGGAGAACAAAGATTCCATATAAGGTAGCATGTTTCTCTTAGCTACTAGCAAAGGAGGCTGTATTAACCCAGGATAATCTCATAAAAAGAGGAATTTCACTGTGTTTAAGATGTTTCCTATGTGGGGAAAACGCTGAGATTGTTAGCCATTTATTTTCTACATTGCAAGATAACAGACCAACTATGGAAAATCTTTATTAGTCTTAGGGGTATTTCATGGACAATGCCATGCAGGATTAATGAAGTTCGTTATAGTTGGGAAGAAGCTGGTGCTGAAGCAACTAACAGAGATAGATGGAGGACTGTCCCGGCTTGTATCTGGTGGACAGTCTGGAGGAAAGGAATGCTAGATGTTTTGAAGATAGAAGCAACCCAGTACAGAAGATCAAACTCAATTGTATTCTTCTTTTTTGTTTTTGGTGTAAACAGATTTACACAGAAGATACATTGACAATCGTAGACATACTAGGATCTTGCTAGGTTGCACACCAGCACATCTACTTACCACCTATTTGTAAATTTGGTTTTCAGTACAACCTATGTATTGATGTTATTAATATATACAAAAGTTATCAATTAAAAAAAAGTCTTCTATGAGCCCGACATTAAGATCTTTATTTGTTGGATTAAAAAGACCTTATAATTGTTTCTTGAACTTATTTTTGTTGTATGAAGTATTTTTATCCAGTAACATTAGCAATACTGGATAAATGAGCAGATGAAAGGATTTCTCTTTTAAAATCTGATTTTTGGGAGCCAAAGGTGTCCTTTCTGGCATAGGGTTGAAATTGAATACCTGTTTTAATGATTTGAACCTAGATGAACTTATTAAGGAATAAAAGGGTGTTCAGGTCGAGATATGAGAGGTGATTTGCTGTTATCATGTGGTTCTCCATTTATCTGGTCAGTTAGCTAATCGCCCTTTAATATCAGCATTTGTCAAATGCGAGCAAAAACACTAAGGACATCTATGTGTGATATTTTCCATTTTAAAGTTACAGCTATGTTCTTTTTTCTCCATTTACTCTGTTCTTGCTAGATGCAGTGCATTTCAGGTGCTTTGTTTAGCATATGAGGCTGGACGCATGCTGCATCTTTTCATATTCTGAAAGATTCACATGCAGTATTCATTTCTCCATTATATTTTAAACTCCCCATGTGGTTCAGGTTCTGTCCTTTGCATTGGAAGTGAGTGGCACCGGTTCCCTTCTTCGTTCTTCATTCCTGATTACGTGGGCCAAGTTAGATGGTTGGATGATGGATTCACAGGCCTTCTTCCAATTCCATTCAATTCTAGCTTGGGTGGGACCTCGGCAGCACCATCTTACTTCAATAATAAGAACAAGGCATCAGAGGAGCAATATGTAAGCGGACAATTCCTATTATGTTTAACCAGAAACATGTCCATCTTTTACAGTTTGGCATATTAGGAAGTCTGTATTTTGTTTCTATTGTAGTGTACAATTTATATCAACTCGAGGATTACACTCAGCTTTGTTTGGTAATAATTTTACAGCTTACGGATCCTGAGCAATGCACTTTTCTGATAGAGCTGCAACTTCAACGGCCTTATCCTACACGAGGAAGTGACTTGTCTACCTGGGAGGTACTGGCTCATCCTCGTAAGCTTATCACTCTCTTACCATGCTGCATGTTATTGACTTGTAAGACTGTTGCCTGCAGATTGTTGCAGCACTTCCATATCTGGACAGGGAGTTATCTCCTCCATTGTACCGGTCGTTCTTTATTCCATATCACTGGCAGCAGAAGAATGTCTTTGGCCAGTACAGATTACTTAGGAGAATACCAAAGTGATTGCAGATGTACAAGCTGAATTTTCTGTTGTCCAGCAACTTTTTGACGTGCCTGAGCTATAGAAGTAGTTTAAAATTGAGTAGGTCACTTTTGTAGTCTGATACTAGCTAGTGGCTCTTGTAAGAGCAGCCAGTTGATTTTGGTAATTGGATCAAATCTTCCATTAGTTTGAAAGTCAGATTTTGTACTCTCCTTTTTTCAGTGTAGATTACACAGATGAATGCTTGAACTTTAATGTGGAAGCAAGATGTCAAAGTCTTTTATCGGCAGTAGACGAGCGTTCATGATTTGGAAACTGGGTTAGTTGAATTGATTTAAGCCATTTTGTCAAAGTAAACCTTTGTATAACCAACTCGTTATTGATTCAACAGTTTTAACTTGTTCAAATTTAAACTAAATATCACGGTTCTACAAAGCTGGACGGCAAAAGTTCGCTTAACGATTTGGGTTACTACTCTTTAAGTCTTTCTAGTGTTTGTGAATTGTGATGTTGACTAGTTGTCCCTTCAGATGAAAGAAAATTGAGTACTTGACTTCTTGGCAAGGTAGAAACGAATGTCCAGTTATATACGACCCTAACCAAGCTGAATCTGTTGGGTGGAAGAAATGAAGAATGCATTAACTGATGACTTGATTGAAATAACTCGAATGACAATAAGGTCATGAGTGAAGTAATTTAATTTGATGATCTTTTCTATCTGACATGGGGTGCCATATATCTCCAACAGTACAATTTTGTTAATGGGGAGGGCTAGTAAACTACAATTAGTAGGGAAGCAAACATGTTATTATGTGTATGTTGCATGATCATGACTCTTTCCAAATATACTGCTAGTAGTAGTGGCCGAAAGAACACCAACAGATTATAAAGTCGCAACTCACGGAAATGCCTTAACCACAAAATTCGTAAGGTCAGGCAAATGCTCATATATAAATTAGTAGGTTAGCAAATGATTGGCCAATGGCTCCATTGCCTCATTCTGACATCATTTATCAACTGGCAGAGCTGACACCAAAAGTAGGAAGCAAACCAAGGAGAAACAAAAGTTTAGGGGGTATAACAAAAATTTATTGATGTCTATTCAACTGAGTAACATGTTTTGGAACTCAACCAAGAAGTAGAAAATCAACTTGCATTTCTTCTGATATACTACTTCTTGCCAAAACTGATAGTCATGAGTCATGACATCTATCCTAAATCCTTTCAAGTTCAAGTTCAAAAATTCGAAAAAGAACTCAAAAGAAAAGAGCCTCCCCTAATCAATCTATGTGGTCAAACAAACGGTACATTAAGTAGGTTAGTGAACAACTGGTCAAATGAGCTTTATTGGAGTCTTATGATCAATCAAAGATAAACTACAAACTTGCGAAGCTGATACCAAAATTCTGGCTAGGACCGCTACTGGAAGTCATCCTTGTGACATTGGCACCTAGACCCTGAAGTTTCATCTCCAAACTTTCATAGCCCCTATCTACATGGGAGATTCCACTGATTTCAGTACATCCTTCAGCAGCTAGACCCGCCAAAACCAATGACATCCCCCCACGCAAATCTGTTGCAATAACTTGAGAACCACATAGTGGACTAGCAAAAGGTCCATATACGAATATAAATCAATTTCCCAATACTCAGTTGAATAAATTGTTTCAGGAAATCAATCAAGAACTAGAGACTTACCTTGCATTTCCCTTCCCAAAAACTAATGCTGTGCTTCCACAAACCTGAATTTTAGCTCCAAATTTCTGCAGCTCTGTTACTGCACAGAAGAAGATCATGAAACAACACTTGAAGAAAAATTTAATTAAAATAATCAGTGGAAAAGACATCAAACATTTTCTATGCATTCTGACCAGATATTCTAAGACAATCATGTGAGATGACTCAGATTCTACGGAGAAAACATAAACCGCATCCCTGATTGGTGAATGCAAAGCACCAGAATAAGAGAAAGGGGATGAAATACATGTGTCAGAGTACAGTGGCCAAAGAAAAATAAGACAGAATAGAATCTTGAGCACACTGTTCTTGCTAAAAATTTGTAGTACATTTGGAAAGAGTCATGATCATGCAACATACACATAATAACATGTTTGCTTCCTCGATAAAGAGATCAATGTTGATTCCAATAGCTGCTCAAAGTAGAATTATTAGCCGAAGTACAAACTTAAAATTACCAAAGCAATTGGGGTTTCATGATTCCAAGTAGTTCTCAAGAAAGATGGAAATCAACACAATGAGTTGCAGTTAGCAGTCACATTTTATTTGAGCAGTACAGTGGTATATTTACTAGGGGGTCAAGTAGAATGACAAGTCAATAATCCAGATTGTAGAATGACTTCTACAGGGATAAACTTCCGACATGAGCTATGCAGGTGATTTTTGAAACAACTAGACTGTAGACAAACAACCAAAGTAGCTGCGCATCATAATTATCACATACCATGGCTCATACGATTTTCAAAGACAGTTTCCTCAATAACGCTTATGCCTTTGCATGTCGAAAGCAATGCCATTGTCAGAGGCTGGAGATCTGTCGGAAATCCAGGAAATGGACGCGTCTTGATACTGAACCCTTGCAAATTGTCTCCAGTTGCCCCAGGTACTGCTGAAAGCTGGTCTCATGAACCAAATTATCATAAGAAGATGTGCACGAGATGGAAGAAAATTAAGACATTAGCACATTTCCTATACCTCCAAAGTGTCATCACTAAGATGTAATATTTTACAACCAGCACGTGAAAGCTTGTCTAATAAAGAAGTCAAATTGCTGTAAATGACAGGCGACATTGAGATATGTGATCGAGTAATAGCAGCAGCTAACATATAAGTTCCGGCTTCAATCCTGTCGGGCATTATACTATACTCAGAACCATACAGCCTTCTCCTTCCACTAATATACAGTGTGTCTGTTCCTGCTCCTTCCACAGCTGCCCCACAATTTGTCAAGAAGCCAGCAAGGTCAATGATCTCTGGTTCCTGCATCGTACATATCAAAGTACAACAATTTAAAAAAAATGCTCGGTGCATTTCAGAATGAAGGGCTAATAATAAAGATTACAGATTTTTAGATAGGAACTTCAAGTAACTGTCATAGAAGTTGAAAGACAATACACTTTCATACTTGTGCTGCATTTGAGATTACAGTATTTCCCTCAGCCAAACATGCTGCCATCATAAGAGTTTCTGTTGCTCCTACGCTGGGGCAGTCAAGTCCAAAGCTTGCACCAGTCAAACCTTTACCATTTGATACATGTGCTTGCACTTTTCCATCCCTATGTGGACTCACAAAGTTAATCACTACTCATTCTGAAGAAACTCACATGCTATCAGTACTATGACACAATCAAATTGAAAACATTGGACTTAATACCATGTCAAAAAGCTTAAAGAAAACTCCATAAAGACTAAATCCAACAGTCTCTAAGGAGGCCAGTTCAGTTTCAAATGGTAGTGTCACGAGTTCCAATTTAAGTCTCTAGTTGGACCTTTCTGCCGGTAAGAACTTATCGCACCCAGTGTTACACCAAACCAATAAATACAATAGAATATGTCTGGCATACACACTTATGTTTGACTCTCACTTTAATTTGTAAGTTGTAACTTGTAACTACTCCCACTGTCTCAGTTTATGTGGCACTGTTTAGATTTTAACTCAAATTTTTTAAATTCTGAGCGTGAATTTGACATGGAATCTTTTAATTTTTTCAAATAAAATTTATATCTTTGAAAACTACATAAAAAGTACTACTATAAGTCACATATTTAAAAAGCATATACAAAAAATTGCAGTAAAAGAAAAATTTATTTGGCTCTCGAAATTCCAAAGGTGCCACATAAATTGGGGCTTAGGCACTAAGGTTAAATTGCTTATTTTGGTGTAAACACCTTGTGTGAAAAACATAATAGAAAATCAATGAGTTCACCAACCTCAACTCAACTGTAGCACCAAGAGCTTGGAGACCATGAATATAAAGATCAATAGGCCGAGTTCCAATGTCACACCCACCAGGTAACCCAACAGTAGCCTCACCAAATCGAGCCAATAATGGCCCTAACACAAAAAAGCCACCTCTAAGTTTCCGAATTTCAGCCGAATCAGGCTCTACAGACAGAAGTCCATCAGTATTAACCACTATTTCTCCATTAAAAGTCATAAGTTGAGCACCGAGAGACTCCAAGATTGAAGCCATAGTTCTAGTATCTGATAAACAGGGTACATTTTTAAGGTTTGAAGATCCAGAGCAGCAAAGGGTAGCTGCAAGAATAGGTAAAGCTGAGTTCTTGGACCCACTAATGCTGACATGGCCAGAGAGTGTGGACCCCCCATTGATAATTAGTTTTGGATCTTGAATGGGAGTTTTGGGAGGAGAAGAGAGTTGTTTAGGGTCCTGGAATAAGCAAGCGCGGGTATTTGGAGGAAGGTCATATCGGAGAGGATTGAACTTAGAAGCCATTGAATTGAATGAGAGAAGCAAGAAGTAGTAATGAAGATTTTAGTTGAAAAGACAAAGAGACACAGAGATCTGGAAAGGCGGTGGGAGTTGAAGTTTTGAAGAGAACGGCTGACTTGCTATTTTTAGGCAAAATAGAACACGACACACACTTTCCTCTTTTGGTAAACTAAATTGACTTGGAGTAATTAAATTTCTTTTTTAATTAGTGGTAAAAACTTGAGTTTTCTTTGTCTTTATGTTATTACTAGATGGGATTGGCCCGGGGTTTTTAATTAGAGCGTGTTTTATTTCGATAAATACTGTTTGATAGCGTAAATAGTGATATGGTAACTCTTGCTTAAAAAGTATTGCTTTGTGATGAAGATAAAAATCACTTGTAAGATTAGTTAACATTGCTCAAGCAAGAACACTTGCAAGACATAAGAATTTCTGCATTTTATCATTGCAGAAATAAAACTAACATCTTTATGCTTTTTGCCACATGAGATAGTATTTCCTAAGCAATGAAAAAACATGTCAGCATATGAATGGAGTTGGTATCTTCTCTGCTGAAAGTATAGCAGTGTATACTTGCTAATGGGTTGAGAGATGGTTGCGATAAAATGAAAGAATGGAATAAGCAGAAAAGCTCGTTACTCTTTTCGAGCGGCAGAACAAACACTTCCAATTATAGTATGTTTCACTTTGACAAATACTATTTCACAGTACAAAAAGTACAATATTCAGTTGAAGTACATGTATTTTATGTTATGGTCACGGAATAAACCCCATATTGCTCATGTAATGCATATCCATGTGTTGATCTCCACTCATTTTCTTCAACTTTCCAATTTTGCACTGAAAAAGGAAATCTAAACAGGGTGTTAATAATGAGAGAAATTAAGTGAAGAATAAATTACAAAACGCTCCTTCATTTGCTCTTTTCACCAATTGCACTTTATTTCCTCATAAATCACATTTTAGAGATAATGCCAACATCTGAAGAGGCGTCATTTGGGATTACACACATAAAAATGTATTCTCATTGATCAAAAGATAAGTATTTTATTAATAATAACTACTGAAAAAGTGTAGGATATCCAGGCACGGTCAGACATTCAATTCTCCAACTTCTTCCTCCAAGCAAGACGGATTCCATTTTGGACTCTGGAAACAAAATCATCAAAGGTTTTAGTTTCCTGCAAGTTGTAAGTCGACTCAATCGACAATACAACATGGTGGGTCTAACGGGACAAATGAAGCTGTATTGCGAAAAAAAGAATATATAAACCAGGAAATTTATTCAATCTTTAAGAAAATGAAACCACACCTCAACTAAGCTCAGTCAAAATTCCTTACCAAAAAATGCACTAAGAAACCACAAACCCAACATTTATGAAATTATAGTATCACGGGCTTGCAACGCAAGAAAAAAACCTGATCCTTGTCCACTAAGACTGCTCGGACACCTTCAGCAAAGTCACTCTGTAGAACAGATCTTATAGCAATGCGATATTCAGTATTCGAAAGGAAGAATTATTTATTTTTCATTGATTAGTCATAAGCCTTCACTAATGAAAGCATTCTTAATGCATTCCAAGTGTAACTATTTCTTACAAAAGCATAAAAGAATATTTGTAGTGCATAAAGCAAAAAAGAAGAATAGGAGATCTATAAATACTGCAAAACACCAGAATAACCACAGTATTAACATTTGTTCTGTTTCGATGGTATCTAAAGAAAACTTGCCAAGTTGGTACCTTATAGTCGTAACAAGATATTTTCATCAGACCAATTCCATTCCACGTCTAGTAAAAATTGAAACCATATTTCAGATTGTGAGAAGAAAAACTTTACATGACAGATAAACCATTTACTATTAGCACAAACATGGACAACCTGCATATGCTCTTTCTTTTACAGTTAGGGGTCGTTTGGTAGGGTGCATAAGAATAATGCTGAATAGGGTGTATTAGTAATGCTGGTATTAGTTATGCTGGTATTAGTTATGCTGACATATTTCTTATCCATTGTTTGGTTTGATTATTAAAGCATTGCATAATTTCTAAAAGAATTGTTTGTTTACAAAAATGCCCTCAAAACCAGTCCATCACTCTAACTTTTTGAAAGAAACATATGTTTAGAAATGTTTTTATATGAAAAAATTTTAAAAAAATTATTTGATTTGTCTACCTATATTGTAATATAGAACCAAATATTTATTTATAAAAAACGAAATATGCTAACTATTTATTTATTTACTAGAAAAATAATTTTATTTCTCACTATTTGAATTATTTTATACTTGCATTAATATATTAACTAGCATATTTTAATCAAGCATAAATTTTGAAGGCCAATTTTGTCTTTAACTAAGCTAATGCATGCATTAAAACCCATTGCATTGCTAATACCATTGTTTTCTATGCATTAGTTATGCATAGGATAATACCAAATAGGATGTATAACTAATGCTTGCATAACTAATGCATAGGCTCAAAATGTCTGCCAAACAAGGTATTATTAATACACAAAGCTAATGCATGCATTATTTTATCTAATGCATTCTACCAAACGACTCCTTAGAATCATGAGTAATTCCTAACTGCATGGTGGTAAAAATAAAATATAGCCTGATAGAATTTTTTTTTTCTTAAGTAAACACTATTATAAAAAGAAAATAAATTATGAAACATATGTTCTTAAACAAGTCAGCAGTTTGAAAACAAGACAAAAGTTAATCAACCTAATGGAGACCATCTTTATTATTTCTGGTAAAAGAAAGGAGATGGATAGAAATCACTCACATGAATGCATAAATAAACATGAGAAAATATAGGGATTTAAAATGGTAGAACCAAACTGGACCTTCTTCATTCGTTCATATAGAAATGATGGTTGCGACAAAATGAAAGAATGGAAAAAGCAAAAAAGCTCATTACTCTTTTCGAGTGGCAGAACCAAATTGAAGTAGCCATGTGACTAAATAAAATGTCCTAATATTTCATTCCGATCAATGTCAGGATTGTTATCAAGTGCCTCAAGGCAACTGCAATGGAGTCGGAAATATAAACTACATTAAAGACGGCTCTTTTTTGACACAAATACATAACATGTGCAAAACACAATGATTTAGTCCTTTACAACCAAAGAATACTCTGTGCTATAATGATGAAACATCAACAACAAAGGGATTTATTAATCGATAGTAAAGCTAAAGGATGAAATAGTACCTTATGACATCCTGCTTGACTTTGATGATTTCTCTAAGCATTTGCCAAAAGTATGGACTCAAGACATTTTTTTCCTGTGCAAACAAACCGGAGATGAAGTTGAAGTATGACCAAGCGATTATTGGAGATAAGATCATGAAAAAACAAAAGAGCATGTCAAATAAAGAAAAGCTAATTGAGACACCTATAGAGATATAGGAAAGGGGAGAAAAGGAAATAATAAAAGGACAGAGATTTAAGAACTTGACAAACTGGATATTCCACCAGATTAACAATGGACCTTCCACCAAAGTCTTTAACATTTTGATCATCTTGAAGTCCCAGGAGGCCATCGTCTTTGAGAAACTGTTGATACTGATGACACTTGAATTGATCCATGAAACCACAAAATTCTTTGTTAATCTCCTTGCACAATAGATTCAACTTATTATCATTCAAGCATAGAACAACTAAATACTAATCCTTTGTAGATGGATAGGAAACCATTTTAATACATTCAACATCTAATCACCAGATACTTGAAACCAAAACTCAGTTAACTCATTCCCCAGTATTTAGAAGATATTCTTACAAAGTCACTCTATGGCTCCAAAATTGAGTATATCTTGCGGCATATAAGGAGCCTATGACATGTACACTCCAACAAAAGACGGAGCATTAAGAATTAGTAAATTGTTAATATGGAAAAGAAAAACAATTCTTAAATATGGGAAGGGTTTAGAATCTCTTTAATTAGGAGTAGGAATTGCCTTCTTTTTCTTTTTAGATAGCTTGTAAACCCTGTTTAAAACTCAACATGCTTAGGGAACAATCAAGCAATTCTATTCGCAAAGTATCTAATTTTATTTCTTCTTTACATCAACTCCGAACATAAGCTCATCGAATTTTGTTTCCCTCTCCTAACAAGAATCCTGAAACAAAATAATCAGTCACCAATATGAAGGAGAAGAAATAGAACAGTAAAACTAACCTTTCAACCATGTGACTATCTTTGAACTGCGGAAAACTTAGGAAAAAACTCAAATTTTATGTTAAAAGTACCATTTTATATTCCAAAAATTCATATTTAATTTACGAAAATAAAAATCATAGTAAAATAACAAGGGTTAAATGATAAAGAAGGACAAGACAGATGAACATTGAAGAAAGTGAAGAGGGTGAAGCAGAGCAAAATTATGGTAAAATAGAGATGGCACTGCGGTGGAGTGCAAATGTTTCAGTCCATGAGATGAGTCTCAAAAAAATAAAAACTAATGAGCTGGGAACCCCCAAAAAAAGAAGAACAAAATCTGAAAGCAGAATGACTAATTTTAATTTTAAATCAAATAATGATTATTGTCTAAATAAACGCCTGCCAAATCAAGACCGGAGATGAAGCTTCGCATTACAGATATGAAGTAAACTTTGCAATTCGTTTACTTTGATGAAAAGAGGCTAGAGCGGCGAGGAACCACAACCGAAACCCAATTTCTCCTCCCAGAAAGCTTTCACAGATTGATTAAGCTATGAATACAAAGTAGTGCAAAATCCACAGGGGAATGGAATTGTCAGCAACGCATGTAGCGGTGACTGCTGAGTAAGCGTAAAATGACACTAACAGACACAATTTAGTACAGAGTTGCATGTGAAGTGACGAAAATAACCCTCTGTCGGCAAGCAGGGATGTCGACGGCGAGCTGCTTCTACGCTCTTCTATATAGTAGGAAAGGAACTATTTGATTTGATACCAAGTTTGAGAAAGAAGATTGGCTGAATACATGGGTAGCCCCTTAAACTTGCCCTTTTTTCTCACTTGCGTATTGTTTGGATGCTTGTTACCCATCCTATTGTATTTTAGTGTAAAACTGATTATATTATATTATTAAATTCATTATTCCAAAATAATAAAAAGTCTTATTTTATAAAATAATTAAATTGGTATGGTAGAATTGTTCCGTATTTCTTTTTCCAATTACGCCCTCACCAATTATTCTATATTTTAATTTTACCCTTTACCCTATTATTTTTATTATACTTCACCCAACTATGTACTTTGCCTCCATCCCTCTGCCGTTTATTTTTTTGGTTAGTTTTCCCTCTCTTTTTTTCTGTATTTTTATCTCATCTATGATCTTTGCAAACTTTTTGCTAAAAATTTACATATATAATTTGCTTAGGCTTTTGCCATTCCAAACTACAGGAACTGAAGGTCCGTTGTTCTCTGTTTTGATTGGGCTATAAACTTTTTTTTTGTATGAAACCAATTTGGTGCTTTCATTACTATGGTAGAATGATGATTCCCTGTGAGGAAGATGGGAAACTCAAATAAATAAATTATTTTTATGAGTAGTTCTTAATAAGTATCGTATTTAAAATAATTAAGAATATTTTAGTAAATATAACAGTACAGTACAATATAATACAGTCAAACCAAATAATAAAGATGTTATTTAATAACAGCAAACGATACAATCTATCCAAATGTTGTATCAATCAAAATGATACAATACAACACATTATAAAACAGTGGGTAACGATGATCCAAACAGAGTGTTAGACACCTAAACTAACACTTGTACCTATTAAACACTTAGGGGTCGTTGGTATGAGGTATAAAAAGGTATAAGAGTGGTATAAAAGTTTAATACCACCTTAATACTCTGTTTGGTTAGCAAACCAGGTATAAGTTATCCCGGTGTTAATTTTAACGTTGGGATAACTTATACCTTATAGAAGGTGGGGTAATTAGCACTGGTATAACTTATACCTTCTTCTTAAAAATTATGCAATTGTCATTCTTAATACAACATACCAAACAATGAATAAACAACAATCATAGCATAACTTATCCCAATATAACTTATACCGGCATAACTTATGCCGGTATAAATTGTATTCCAACCAAACGACTCCTTAGGGGTCATTTGGTTTGAATATGGCTTATGCCGGTATACGTTATGCTGTGATTAGTTATGCTAGGAATGTTGTTTATCTGTTGTTTGGTACGTTATATTAAAAATAACAATTACATAATTTTTTTAAAAAATGTATAAGTTATACCGATGTTAATTACCCCACCTTCTATAAAGTATAAGTTATCCCGGTATTCTAATGTTAAAATTAATACCGGAATAATTTATACATGATTTACTGACCAAACAAAATATTAAGGTGATATATTCATGTTATTACTACTATTTGATTTGATACGAAAGAAGATTTCTATTTATGTGCGTGGAAGCTGTAGCGTGAAGTAGTGTCATACTGCCATTAAAAGTTTTCCGCTGAGCTGGCATAGTGCGTGCACTACACAAATTCAGAGAGCGTGAGAAGCTAGAATTTTTTATTTTTCAAAATTTTCTCCATCCATCTCTCTCTAGCAGGATCACCAGAGAACCTTCCCCGAAGCATGGCCGGAGAAATACCTCAGACCTTTTTCTATCATGCCAGCCTTTCCCCTCCCTCATGTTCCCTCCATGGCCGATCATCAGTGACCGCCCTCTTTTTTCTCCAGATTTGAAAAGAAAAGGACACATCATATGAAAAACTCCATTAACAAATCAACGCAGTTCAACAAAATAGAAAAAGAGACTCCGTTTCCATGTTTTCACCGGAAGCGAGTCTATTCTTCATAAAAGAACTCAAAATAGAAAGAACCCCATTTATCTACATCATCTGCGTGTAGCTCACTCCTTTTATATTTCCGGTTGGATGTGAGAGAAGTGTTTAATTGACAAATTATTTTTGAGATTAAGCGTTCAATACGTACAAGTGTTAGTATAGGTGTCTAAGTGGAAAAAGGGACAAGTTTAAGGGGCTCAGCCAAGACTGTAGATTTCTATTTATGTGCGTGAAAGCTGTGGTGTGAAGTTGTGTCATACTACCATTATAAGTTTTCCGCACCTTTATGCAACTTCTTGCCTTGCTTGCCTCTTTTTCTATTACTAGTTTCTCGACATACTTAGAGCCTATTTAGATTGTACATAACTAAGCTTTAGGTGCTAGAATCTTTTTTATGTGTTGAAATTCACTTATAATAAGTAGCTACTTACTTGGATAGAAATATTAAAACGGGTAATACACAACTGATGTATTTAGTAGAATAATTACTTATAAGTTATTCTTTTATTAAAATAAATTAAATACCTTTAATTTTTTTCCAAAAAATATATATCTAAAAGTATATTAAGAAGAAAAAAAAAGAATGATAAATATGGATCGGAGAGGAAGTTTTATTTGTGGAAAGGTAATTTAAGAATTTAAAAGAAATAAAAGGATAACATAGTTTTTTATGACTTTTAGTTGATATAAGGTTATAAAGATTTGGCTTATAAGCACTTTAGTATTTTACCAAACATTTAAATAAGTTAAAATGTGCTTATAAGACAGTTTGACCAGCTTATAATTAAGTGGAGACGAATTCATAATTTAAATTATATAGCTTAACCTTTTAAGATTCTTGGCATCGAGTCTATTAAATTTCTAAAATTGTGAGTTTAGTTCTAGTGTTGCAATCTTAAAATAAAAATATATTCACTTACCTAGAGTGTGTAATCAAGTGCTTACTTCCAAGGGTTCAAAAAGTATTTTCGATCTAGAAGGAGAAGTCAAAGTAAAATAGGTAATATGACATGGCATGTCAAAACATATAGTATTTATTTGCCGAGTTAAAATATAATTGTTGAATGATTTTGTTGTCCTAAAAGAAACAAAACTGACTTTGATAGGATGTTCTCATAAGTTGAGTGACCATATAAGAAATAAAGATTTAGAAAATAATTTGTTCAAAATTCCATACCAAAACCTCAACAATAAATACAAAATAAAATATCTACATTAAATTTAAAAATCGATTAAAATTTTACGTGTGGTGTTCCTTACTCCATACTATCATCTAAGACTAAACAAAAAGAAAGTAATTGTACAACGTATATCGCACATTTAATTGAAAGATTCCATCTTCAACTAATTAAGAATTGAAAGATTTCCTCTTCAACTAATTAAGAAAAAATGATGAGGTCTAAAGTTATAAGTAACTGTTATGAAACAATAAAAGAAGAAGAAGAACATTGCAGAGAAAAGTAGAGAGAGAGAATTCTTATTGCTTTTGGGATGAATTACAATGGAATAGAACCCCTATATTTATAGGGGGAAAGTGACTTAGCCACCAAGTAACAACCCTAAAATCTCTCTAAATATAGATATTCACCTTAAATATAATTCTATTTATAACACTCCCCCTTGAATGTCTATTCAACAGATAATGTGTCTCGTTAAAATCTTAACTAAATAAAACCCAATGGGAAAAAAATTCTAGAGAAGGAAAAAGAGTACACATATCTAACAATACGCCTCTTGGTTGCCTCGTTAAAAACCTTGCAAGGAAAACCCAATGGGACAAAATCTTGTAAGGGAAAAAGAGTACAATGCGTATTGACTCCCCCTGATGAGAGCATCAATTCACATCTTTAAGCATTTGCATTCCAATCTTGTATACTAGCTTCTTGAAGGTTGACATCAGTAGAGATGTGGTGAATAAATCAACCATATTAACTCCAATGAATATGTTGCACCTTGAAAATTCTCTCTATCACATTATCATGCTTATAATTATAGCAAGATACATATGTGCACAAATTGCACTTAGGATGTGGTACTTCAGGACCAAGAATTGTATATGCTTTAAGCGATTTAAATTCTTCAGATGTTGTCATATAAGCCATACAAATTGACTTTAGATGTATATCAAGTTTTTATGTCATGCTAGACATATAAGATAGATAAAAGTGATTGCACACACCATTGACTTTATACTATCGAGTGTTTGAACTACATGTCCAAAACTATATGTCTTTCATATGGAATCAATTCTACTCGAATTGTTTCTTCAGACTTAAGATCCTCATATATATTTAGCGCTATCATAGATGTCGTCGACGAATATTTTATATCGGTTCCAACCCCCTTATTTTCATATAGACATAACATAGAGATCTATTCATTCATATATTCAGGTACCTGAACCTCTCATGAGATTTTATGAAGTGTTATGTCATGTGATCTTCTAGATCACTTGCCTCCTTATTATGATCATTTTGATCATTTGCTCATCTTCTTTATCAAGAAGTTATTTGAAATCGATTTGTCTATATGCTTTAAACATACCATAGACTTTGTTCTTCTAGGACTTAATAGGAGCATTTGCAATGAGAATATAGTTACTTTTTTTAGGTCAGCAAATGCTTCTAGCATGATTTGCAATATATTGCAGATGAATTATCTTTTTATAAACTTCAAGTTCATATTATCGTATTCGAGGATCTAGATATACAAATGATAATTCATTCCACATAACTTTTTCTCAACTGTTTATCATGTCTCCCCCTCATGTTAGATAAATTAATTTTCTTCCTCAATTTTGGGAACTCATCTTTGTGCATTATGGTGTTAATCAAAATATACACCGCACATCAATAATCACAAGATGAAATTATTTGGTTCCTGACCCTGAACCACTTGTGAGGGGAGAATGTAATATACTTTCGTATATAACCTATATCAAACTGATATAGATAACTTTGTTCTCATAAGCAATAGTTTAGCTATTAAGTGGAGGCACTCAATAAATCATTTTGCTAAACCAACCGTGATGTAAATCAACTTATCAAGATGAGCTTCTTGAATAGAAAATCTGGAAATTATGCTCAAAATTAAATTATTGAGCAAGTTACCTCGCAAAACACCATGTTGCGAGTTAATAATAATTGCACATGTAACCATCTCATAGATGCATCTTATATGGTATACATGGCAGATGAATGAGCCCATATTCATCTTTGATATTTTCAGCATTCATGGGATTCAATCCCAATTTTAGTTGGTCAATTAATTAATGAGAACAAGCAATATAAGAGAATTCGTAAAGAACTTTCTAGTTCTTTAATATTTACCCATGTGAATTCTCTATTATTTTTGCATATCATACTTAAATTTATATCGCTAAACCAATTATGCCAACTGAATAAATTATCAATACTGATAAACTTCAGATTTACACCATGACGTGTGCAATTATCTATAAACTTCAAGTTTATTGTGATATGGGATTTTATATCAATAAACTTATACTTTATTGTGGCATTCTTTTATTTGTATAGTACAAACCGGAGAATAAAACGAGTAGCTTTTCACATACATATTACCGCGCTTCAAGTTGTAGTAATAGAAGATATTAAATCTTTCCTTTATTTATAGTCTCAATATAATCAATTGCTTTTGCGTATACTTTGGAAACTGAATAAGTTTCTTTGAGACTTACTACAACACAATACGTTATTGATAATCAATTGTGTTTCTCCAAAATAGTATAATTGGTTCTTCCAGAGCTCTCAATTAATTTGGTACTACCACATATTCATCAACATCCGTATGGTGAATATCTCTTTCAAAGAGAAAGTTATACCATTATGGTTATGGTCAAAATTATATGCAAGATATGTTTCTTGCATTAATGATATTCTTTAATAATCACATTACCAAAATATTTTGGCAATGATCAATGACCATTCATGCCATAATAAAGATATTATTTTCTTATATCATCTTAAAACTCCTTCTAGAGGTGAGTGTGGTATATTTACTACCACTAGCACGTTCATATTCTTCCAAAAAATGAATATGTATTCATAAATCAGATGTTGTCACATTCACATCATGAATGAACCATAATCGTCTATATGTACTTTATAAAATCTCATGTCAAATCGATGACAAATATTACTTTCACAGAGTGAAAGATTATTTTGAGAATCATTATTGTTCTCATTACCACAATAATGACGATTATAATTTCGTCTATTGTCACGTCCATATCCATTGATACATTCATAGTAATAATTTTGTCTTCTTTTAGACTTATCACATATTGCTATCACATTCTCTTAAGGGAATGAGAATGGAGCAAATTCAACGGGACGAGTTTTTAATTCTTTGCCCACAATTATACATGAATTTGATCATCGCATGACATAAAAAATTTACCACTTCGGGTGGTTATAATTTCTTGCAAACTCTCTTAGAGTTATAATCAAAGTTTATTGTCTTTGCTTATATTTAAAATCAAATTATAGAATAAAAGAGAAAAATACAGTAAAGTACATACCTTAAAAGCAGAATTTAATCATGAAGGAAGTTCATGGAACAATTGACAATCATTATGTTCAATCTCAAAGCTTCTACTCAAGTGTTATAAAACAATAAAAGAAGAAGAAGAGTATTGCAGAGAAAAGTACAGAGGAGAATTCTTATTGATTTTGAGATAAATTACAATAGAATATAAACCCTCTATTTATAGGGAGAGAGTGACTTAGCCACCAAGTAATAAACCCTAGAATCTCTCTAAATATAGACATTCACCATAAATAAAATTCTATTTATAACACCATTAAATTTGAGGATACACTTGTACCAAAAATATAAAATAAATTATACTAAACCCTGTAACTCTTAACGACTCAAGTTCAAAGAAATCTCCTTATTACAAAGACACTTTAGTCCCTTATGTTTATGAATATTCGACATTTATTTTTTTGGGGGAATAGACGATACATATTAATTTGTGTAATATTTTTCATTATACAAAGTACTAAATCTTTATCGTTCATATAAAAGTTTCATTTACAAAACTTTTTTTTGAAAAGGGGATTAAATATATTTTGAAACGGATTTACCCACGAGCCAACCAGACCGGTTCAACCCCTTGAACCAACGAGTTAACTTAAGTAAGACAACCCCTTCTACTCAATTGGTTAGAGTCTCGTGCTGATAATGTGTTATAAAACAATAAAAAAAGAAAAAGAGTATTGCAGAGAAAAATAGAGAGAAGAGAATTCTTATTGATATGAGATGATTTACAATGGAGTAGAACCCTCTCCCTATAAATAGAGGGTTTTATTCCATTGTAAATCATCTCATATCAATAAGAATTCTCTTCTCTCTACTTTTCTCTACAATACTCTTCTTCTTCTTTTATTATTTTATAACAATAACAGATATGTTGAGACGGACAACTCATGAGTAGGAGCATAATAATGTGTGGTTGTTGGAAATAATAAACTTACCATATCCAACTTTACTTTAGAGGAAAATAAAAGTTTTTTTAGTTCCTTTACGAAGAAAGCATTATCAACTTTATAATATTATAGGTTCCTTCCACAAAAGAGGAAAGCTTACTGGTGAAAATTACTTTCAGCGTTGAATTGCAAAGACTCATTGAGTGATTAAAGAGCAAGTAATTTTTGTAGCATGTTAATTTTTTATATAGTATACACTAAATATAATTGTGCTTAAATTCAAAGTAATACTAACATATTTTAAGCTCCAATATGCGTAATAATTTTATGTATCAATGTCACGACCCAAATTTTCCACCCTTGGGAGTCGTGATGGCGCCTACTAATGTGAGCTAGGCAAGCCAAACCTTTGATCTAATTAGTTCATTAACCAATTATTTCTTTAAAATAAATATAAGGCGATAACATGAAAACAGCGGAACTTTAAATAATTAAGAGGAAGATAACAATTCAATATCTGAAATCTACATCTATTACAACTCTTAAAACCTAAAGCACCCAAAACCTGGTGTCACAGTGTCACAGACAGTCTAAGATTTACTACATACAAAGTCTGAAGAAAATGACAATACACTGTTTCTGAAAAAAGGAAAATAAAACAGGAAATAGGAATAGAGGAGACACCAGGGCCTGCGGACGCCTGCAGGTCTACCTTGGATCTCCGCGTGGACTGAAGGTAGCCTCCACACTACAATCCAAAAGCTGTTCCGGGATCTGCACATAGTGCAGAGTGTAGTGTCAGCACAACCGACCCCATGTGCTGGTAAGTGTCTAGCCTAACCTCGGCGAAGTAGTGACGAAGCTAGGACCAGACTACCAAATAAACATGTGCAGTTATATAATATACAACGGAAAGTAAAGCAGAATAAACAAATAAAGACGGGAAGGGGAAACATGCTTCGGGGAAAATAGGTAAAACAGAATAATAAGAGAACTATAAAGGAATCAAAATCCAACCACTAACAAGAATAAGGAAAACAAAGGCAGATTTCACTTTCTTTTCACATCTTGTTGCAGGCGTGCAACCCGATCCCATTTCCTGTATCTCGTGGCAGACGTGCCACCCGCTCCCATTTCATGTATCTCATGACAGGCGTGCCACCCGTTCCCATTTTATTTATCTCGTGGCAGGCGTGCCATCCGCTCCCATTTCATTTATCTCGTGGCAGGCATGTCACCCGCTCCCATTTCATTTATCTCGTGGTAGGCATACCACCCGCTCCCATTTCATTATATCTTGTGGTACGCATACCACCCTCTCCCATTTTATTATATCTTGTGGTAGGTGTACCACCCGCTCCTATTTCATTATATCTTGTGGTAGGCGTACCACCCGCTCCCATTTCATTATATCTTGTGGTAGGCGTACCACCCGCTCCCATTTCATTGTATCTTGTGGTAGGCGTACCACCTGCTCCCATTTTATTGTATCTTGTGGTAGGCATACCACCAGCTCTCATTTTATTATATCTTGTGGTGGGCGTATCACCCACTCCCATTTCATTATATCTTGTGGTAGGCGTACCACCCGCTTCTAGTTACAAGCCAACAATAACCACAAGGAATCCCGGCAAGGGAATAAAAGCAATATAACAACTTCCCGTCAAGGGAACAATGATATTTCAACAACATCCCGGCAAGGGAATAATAATATCAAACAAATATCCCGACAAGGGAACAATACTATCAAAACAAACATCCCGGCAAGGGAACAATACTATCAAAACAAACATCCCGGCAAGGGAACAATACTATTAAAACAACACATCCCGACAAGGGAACAATACTACCAAAATAAACATCCCGGCAAGGGATCATTAATATCAAACAAACATCCTGGCAAGGTAACAATGGTGATAATAATATATGAAGCGCAATAAACCACAACGGATTCATAACAATTATAATACAAGATTCATGAGAATGCTTGACACCAACGTATTGATACTCGTCACCATGCCTATACGTCGTACTCCACAATTAACATGTAGCAAATAAGACACACTCCTAATCCCTTAAGCTAAGGTTAGACCAAACACTTACCTCGATGTCACGAACACAATTCACAATTCAACTATAGCTTTACCCCTTGATTTCACCACCAATTCGCTCGTATCTAGTCACAAGTTACTTAATTACATCAATAAACGCTAAATGAATCAACCCCAATACATGAAAATAAATTTTCTAAAGTCTAAAAAGTCAAAAATCGCCCCTGGGCCCATATGGTCAAAACCCGAGGTTCGAATGAAAACCCGATTACCCATTCCCCCATGAACCCAAATATATGATTTGTTTTTAAATCGAACCTCAAATCGAGGTCCAAATTCCCAATTTTTGAAAAATCTAGGTTCTACCCAAAACACCCAATTTCTCCCATGAAAATTATTGATTTTAAGTTGAAATCATGTTAAAAAATGTTAATGATTTAAGGAAATGAGTTAAAATTAACTTACAATCGATTTGGAAGAAGAGTTGTTCTTGGAAAATCGCCCAAAGGAGTTTGTGTTTTGAAAAGATGTGAAAAATGGGCTTAAAACAGTCTAAGTATAAAGTTGCAGGTCGCAGGTATGGGAAATGCAAACAGGGTTTCGCAATTGCGAACCCCGACCTCTGCTAGCTTGGAATTGCGAAATAGGGCTCGCATTTGCAAACCCTTCAGGGAAAAATGGACTTTCACATTTGTGTTCAACATGTCGCATTTGCGACTTGGGAATTGCGACCACAACATCTCATTTGCGATCACCTCCAAATGGAAAACTTCGCAATTGCGAAGATAATCTCGCATTTGCGAGTGGGAGCTGGCCTGGGCTTTCTTCGCAATTGCGACAAACTGCTCGCATAATCGCATTTGTTAGCCATGCGAAGCCTGCAGGCCTGCTATGCACAGCTGAAAACCTGATATTTTCTAAGTTAAAAATGCACCCCGTGGCCTATCCAAAACCCACCCGAGCCCTTAGGGCTCCAACCCAAATATACACACAACCTCAAAAATATCCTACGGACTTATTCGTGTAATAAAATCACCAAAATAACATCATGAACATCGAATTAAACCTCAAGATCAATGAAATTTCTCAAAACTTCTTTAAACATCAAATTTTGCATCTAAGGTTCGAATCACATCAAAACGGATTCCGTTTCTTACCAAACTTCACCGAATTATCTTAAATCATATATAAGACCTATACCGGGCGCCGGAATCAAAATACGGGCCTGATACCAACACGTTCTAATCAAAATTCATTTCCAAATCTTAAGAACAATTTCAGAAAATAATTTTCTTCAAAAATTCATTTCTCGGGCTTGGGACCTCGGAATTCGATTCTGGGCATACGCCCAAGTCCCACATTTTTCTACGGACCCTCCGGGACCGTCAAATCATGGGTCCAGGTCAGTTTATCCAAAACTTTGACCGAAGTCAAATTAATTCATTTATAGTCAAAATTTATCATTTTCACAGATTTTCATATTTAGGCTTTTCGGCTACGCGCCCGGACTACGTACGCAAATCGAGGTGATGCTAGAAGAGGTTTTAAAGCCTCGGAACGCAGAATTCAGTTTAAAATAGGTGATGACCCCTTTTGGGTCATCACATTCTCCACCCTAAAACAACCGTTCGTCCTTGTACGGACAGAAGAGGGAAGTACCTGAGTTGGGAAAAAGTTGGGGATAACGGTTTCGCATATCGGAATCGGACTCCCAGGTCGATGCCTCAGGAGGTTGACCTCTCCATTGCACTCGAACAGAAGGAAAACTCTTCGATCTCAACTGACGAACCTGCCGGTCTAGAATAGCTACTGACTCCTCCTCATAAGCCAGGTCCTTGTCCAACTGGATGGTACTGAAATTTAACACGTGGGATGGATCGCCGTGATATTTCCAAAGCATGGACACATGAAACACTGGATGCACGTCTGATAAACTCGGTGACAATGCAAGTCTATAAGCCACCTCTCCCACTTGATCAAGAATCTCAAACGGGCCAATGAACCTATGGCTAAGCTTGCCCTTCTTCCCAAATCTCATCACGCCCTTCATAGGCGACACTCGAAGCAATACTCGCTCACCGGCCATGAATGTCAAATCACGATCCTTGCGGTCGGCATAACTCTTTTGCCTGGATTGAGCTGTACGAAGACTATCCTAAATAATCCTGACCTTGTCCAAGGCCTCCTGAACCAGATCCGTACCCAACAACCGAGCCTCTCCAGCTCAAACCATCCAACCGGAGACCGACACCGCCTACCATATAAAGCCTCATAAGGGGACATCTGAATACTTGACTGGTAGCTTTTGTTGTAGGCAAACTATGCTAACAACAAAAACTGATCCCACGAGCCTCCAAAGTCAATGACACAAGCTTGGAGCATATCCTCCAAAATCTGAATAGTCCGCTCGAACTGCCCGTCCGTCTGAGGATGAAATGTTGTGCTCAACTCAACCGTGTGCCCAACTCTCGCTGAATTGCTCTCCAGAAACGTGAGGTAAACTGCGTACCTCAGTCCGAAATGATAGACTTGGGCACACCATGAAGACGAACAATCTCCCAGATATAGATCTCAGCTAACCTCTCAGAAGAATAGGATATTGCCACAAGAATGAAATGCGATGACTTGGTCAGCCTATCAACAATAACCCACACTGCATCGAACTTCCTTTGAGTATGTGGGAGACCAACAACAAAGTCTATAGTGATCCGCTCTCACTTCCACTCGGGAAGCTCAATCCTCTGAAATGAACCACAGGGCCTTTGATGCTCGTACTTAACATGCTGACAATTCAAACACCAAGTCATATATGCAACGATATCCTTCTTCATTCTCCGCCACCAGTAATGTTGCCACAAATCCTGATACATCTTAGCGGAGCCCGGATGAATAGAGTACCAGGAACTATTGGCCTCCTCTAAAATCAACTCTCGAAGCCCATCCACATTAGGCACACAAACTTGACTCTACAATCTCAAAACTCCATCATCACCTAAGGTAACCTGCTTGGCACCTCCGCGCTGCACCGTGTCTCTAAGGACACACAAATGGGGATCATCATACTGTCGATCTCGGATACGCTCTAATAAAGAAGAACAGGCGACTGTGCAAGCTAACACATGACTGGGCTCAGAAATATCCAACCTCGCGAACTGATTAGCCAAAGCCCGAATATTAAGGCAAGCGGTCTCTCACCGACCGGAATATAAGCAAGACTCCCCATACTGGCTGACTTCCTACTCAAAGCATCGGCCACCACATTGTCCTTTCCCAGATGATATAAGATGGTGATATCATAATCTTTCAACAACTCTAACCACCTCCTCTGCCTTAAATTAAACTCCTTTTGCTTGAACAAATACTGAAGACTCTTGTGATCCGTGAACACCTCACATGCCACGCCATACAGATAATGCCTCCAAATCTTCAACGCGTGAACGATGGCTACCAACTCCAAATCATGAACTGGATAGTTCTTCTTATGAATCTTCAATTGTTGTGAAGCATAGGCAATGACCTTGCCATCCTGCATCAACACTGCACCGAGTCTAATACGAGATGCATCACAATAGACTGTATAAGGCCCTGAACTTGTGGGCAAAACCAATACAGGTGACGTAGTCAGAGCTGTCTTGAGCTTCTGAAAGCTCGCCTTACACTCATCCGACCATCTGAACTAGGCACCCTTTTGTAGTCAACCTGGTCATCGGGGCTGCGATAGATGAAAACCCCTCCACGAACCGACGATAGTAGCCTGCCAATCCCAAGAAACTCCGAATCTCTGTAGCTGATGCTGGTCTAGGCCAGTTCTTGACTGCCTCAATCTTCTTCAAATCAACCCGAATACCCTTCGCTGATACAACATGACCTAGGAATGCAACTGAATTCAACAGAACTCACACTTCGAGAACTTAGCATATAACTGATTATCCCTCAAAGTCTGAAGAACCACTCTAAGATATTGCTCGTGCTCCTCTTGGCTGCGAGAATATATCAAAATATCATCAATGAAGACAATCACGAACGAATCCAAATAAGGCCTGAACACTCGGTTCATCAAATCCATAAAAGTTGCTGGGGCATTTGTCAACCCGAATGACATAACCAAGAACTTATAATGCCCGTACCGAGTGCGGAAAGCTATCTTAGGGACATCAGATGCCCTAATACTCAACTGATGGTAGCCAGATCTCAAGCCATTCTTCGAAAATACCTTAGCACCCTGAACCTGATCAAACAAATCATCAATCCTTACCAATGGATACTTATTCTTGATTGTAACCTTGTTTAAGTACCGGTAATCAATACAAATTCTCATCGATCCATCCTTCTTCTTAACAAACAACACCGGCACACCCCAAGGTGAAACACTTGGCCTAATGAAACCCTTCTCAAGCAAGTCTTGCAATTGTTCCTTCAACTCTTTCAACTCAGGCGGGGCCATACGATACGACAGATAGAAATGGTCTGAGTGCCCGGAGCCAAATTAATGCAAAAGTCAATATCCCTGTCGGGTGGCATACCCGGCAGGTCTGAAGGGAAAACCTCAGGAAACTCACGAAGAATGGGCACATAATCAATAGAAGGAACCTCAGTACTAGAATCACGAACATATGCCAAATAGGCCAAACACCCCTTCTCGACCATACGCCTAGCCTTCACATAAGAGATAACACTACGGGTAGAATGACTAGGAGTCCCTCTCCACTCTAAATGAGGTAAACCTGGTAAGGCTAAGGTCACAGTCTTGGCATGACAGTCCAAGATAGCGTGGTAAGGTGATAACCAGTCCATCCCTAATATGACATCAAAATCGACCATGTCCAAAAGAAGCAAATCTACACGAGTCTCAAGACCTCCAATCACAACTATACATGAATCATGGACTCGATCTACCACAATAAAATCACCCACTGGTGTAGACACATAAACATGATCACTCAAAGAATCACTAGGCATGACCAGATACGGTGCAAAATAAGAGGACATATACCTGGATCAAATAATACTGAAGCGTCTCTATCACAAACCAGAACCGTACCTGTAATAACTACATCGGAAGCCTTAGCCTCAGGCCTAGCTAAAAGAGCATAACATCGGGGTTGGGCCCCACCACCCTGAACTACATCTATGGAACGGTCTTCTGCTGGCTGGCCTCCACCTCTAGCGGCCTGAGCTCCACCTCTAATACCTCTACCTCCACCTCTTGGCTGGGCGGGCTGTGGAACACTGGTGCCTAAACTATGGCACGGGAATCCTGATGTTGAGAGATACTCGGTGCTCGAGGGAAATACCCAGCAATGTGCCTCGTGGCTCCACAAGTAAAACAAGCCCTCGGCTGTTGGGGCTGATAACCCTGGAAACTCTGAAGCGGCGGTGCACTGATAGGAGCTGGTGGTGCACTGTAGGACTACTGATCAGAATAATGCATCTGAGAAGCAGGGCCACCTGAAGCAACGTGAGAAACCTGAAATGCTAACTGAAAAGGCCTCGGAGGATGACCTCTACCATATGAATCCCTACCTCCAGACGAGGTACCATTGAATCTACCAGGATACCAATTTTGTCACGCCCCAACCTCGTGAGGCGCGACCGATGCTCAGTCAAGCGAACCCAACTAAGCAAGCCTTATCAAACACTACCCATCCACCTCAATATGAATAAAGAAATCATGCTTTCATTTATTTAGACAGGGAAAGATAGTGCATTCAACATTTTAGTTCATTTTATATCACAACACTAAATCATAGTTAAGTGTCCAAGATTCCATACAGTTATAGTTTAAAAGAAAGCAAGAGTACAAGGTTACAACATGATTCATTGACCTATCCAATACCCGTACATAACCCACACAAACGTCTACGGAGCCTCTAAGGATACAAAAGACAGGGATAACAACGCCGGCAATAAGGCCCCGGCTATACCTCAAAATGGATATCTATAACAAAAGGTATACTACATGACCCCTTGAAGGAGGAAAGGGCTACACACGATCGGCACTGTCTGCTATGGAGCCACCTACATTCATTTAAAAATGTAGCGTCCCCGGCAAAAGGGACGTTAGTACCATGGAATAGTACTAGTATGTATAACTAAACACCATCCTGTTAGAAAGAACAACCATACAAGAGTAAAGAGGAAATCGTATAGACAACAAAGTATCAAATAAGCACCATGCCATCAATATAAGGAGGTTCACATGATTTTCAAATAGTTCTTGCAATTTTGGATTGGAGCATCCCACACTATTGCATCATTATCCATATAACCACCGTTTTTGTGAGCGGAGTCCGATCAAGGCCTGATTGGCTAAGCCGTCTCCCCGAGACGTTACCATTATTTTGTTTACACTTTCCAGTTTCGATCATCAATACATTACCACCATGTGTATATATATGTCATGGCGTCCGATCATGGCCCAATCGGCTAAGCCGTCTCCCCGAGACGTTACCATTTTCCGTTATTCATCTCACACCAATCTTTGGCTACACATGTATTAGTTTACCGGCGCTTGGGGCCACAATTTCTACATTTCATAACTCACGTTTCACATTGTTCCCATTTCCAACATTTACCTTGCCACTTAAAGTCATAGGCATATACAAAAGCAATTTAAGTCATAAGCATAGAAGGAAATTCATCAAGTTTGGCATATTAGTTCCAAAGTAACTTTGGCATGATAGCTAGGCATTTAGTACACAAATCATGTTCTCCACACATCTTCCATTTACAAGAACAACACATTAAGCACATGAAGAAGTACTTGCCACATATATTTTCACAACTTCAATTCACTTAACATAACAAGCATTGCATCAATCACGTTTCGAACTTACAATATTTACACGGGCATCATGGAAGCTCAATTCTAAGAGGAGGGGTTTTTAGCCATACATACCTTTTTAAAGCTTTCCTTAAGTTACTATGATATTCCGGAAATTCTAGCAATCCCAATCTACTTGAGACATGACAAAATTGAACACAAATTAGGAAGGCATTCCTGGTTTCAGCTCATTTGAGCATTTTATCAAATACTAGTTGAGCATCTTGATTTCAAATCTCTTTTACAAGATTTCTTCATTCCCCAACCCAATCTTTACTTATTTATGTTTAACATTCTTCCCACAAACCTAATTTGTACATGCATGTATACATAATACTATTACACCCAAGAATCATACCTCAATAACCCATCTTACAATCTCTACAACACCAACACAACCTAGGTTAGGACCTATGGCTTCCAATTGCCATCCCATGAGTTTTAACGTATATATCATACATAAATAATCACCATAGGGTAGTTGGAGATGACAAACATACCTCTTGTAATAAGAATCTTGAGAATCCCCACTTGTAGTGTTCTTGATCAATTTAGGGATTTGAATGGGAATCTATGGGTTTTCAAGATCAATCCTTGTTAGTATAAGTGTTTAGGAGTAGTAATAAACTCAAAATACTCCAAAAACATTACCTTGGATCATATGAGGGAAGTATGGGACGGATTCCCCTTGATAGAGCAAGCCCTAGCTCAAAAATATGACTTAGAGACTCTCCATACCCGGTCTTGGGGTATTTATTGGGCTGCTAGGCGTGCGACCGCAGTCAAACCGCACCCAGGACGTGGTGGCCGCGCTCGGAGGCAGAAATTATCAGTTTTTCCACGGTCGCGCCACAGACGCGCATCTGACAAAGGTCCGATAAAATGGTCTTAATTTTCTGTATACACCTCCAAATGACAAACGGTTTAGTGCGTTGGAAACTAGACTCAAAATGATTTAATTTGATAGGTTGTGCACACAACACCTTATATAACTGGAGATATGATTGTCCAAAGTGAGGTCTTGTGAGTACTCATTCACAACTTTAGTCCATTATGAAATTTTCCAACTTGGCTTAGACTTAAGCCTCTCCTTAGACCCCAAATCACTTATAATATAACTTATACGCTTATTAAAATATACAATTGATATCCATTATATCATGAATCCTCATTTACACGCGAGATAAAACAATTAGCCTACCTTGGCACCAAGAACTCTTAAATTACTTAACAAAATTTTCTGGGGCTTTACATTCTCCTCCGCTTAGGATCATTCGTCCTTGAATGAGAACCAAGGTTCACTCATTAGCCATCCTTATGTAAATCGACAGCTCCGAATTTGGCTAACTCCTTAAATTTCCGAAAATTTCGCCAGAGTTTCCTTTGTAACTAGGCCTATCCACTTGTCAGAGGACCCCAGATACATATCCTAACAGCATATACATGTTCCATAGACATAACATAACTTGTACAACACCAACCATGGACGCATAGGCAACATATATAACCAAAATGGAATAGTTTAACATAGATCAAATCAAAAGATAAGAGTTTATAGGAACCAAATGCATAAAAGCTATTACATGACTATTCAAACAAATGTGGTACTTCTTTCTCATTTCTTCCTCGGCTTCCCAAGTGGCTTCCTCAACCTGCTGGTTCCGCCATAACACTTTTACGGAGGTAATTTCCTTATTTCTCAATTTTCGGACTTGCCTATCAAGAATGGCAATTGGAATTTCTTCATAAGATAGTTCTTCATTAACCTCAATAGCTTCAATTGGCACAATAGCAGATGGATCTCCCACTACCTTCTTCAACATAGACACATGGAAGACCGGATGTACCAACAACATCTCGGGTGGAAGCTCGAGTTTGTATGCCACCTGACCAATCCTCTGAATGATTCTATACGGTCCGACATACCTCAGACTTAATTTCCCTTTCTTCCCAAATTGCATGATGCCCTTCATGAGGGAAACCTTCAAAAATACCTAATCACCTTCTTTGAAATCCAAATCTCTGCGACGAATGTCCGAATAAGACTTTTGGCGACTCTGAGCAGTTTTCAACCTCCCCTTAATAATCTTGACTTTCTCCATGGCCTGATGCACAAGGTCTGGCCCTATTAATTCTGATTCTCCAACCTCAAACCACTCAATGGGAGACCTACATCTCCTATCATATAGTGCCTCGAATGGTGCCATCTGGATACCAGCATGAAAGTTGTTGTTGTAAGCAAATTCTATGAGTGGCAAATGGTCATCCCAACTACCTTTGAAATCAAGAGTACAATCACGCAACATGTCCTAAAGCGTCTGAATAGTCCGCTCTGCTTGCCCGTCAGTTTGAGGATGGAAAGTTGTGCTAAGACTGCGTACCCAAACCTTGCTGAAATTTCTTTTAAAAGTTGGTAGTGAACTGAGCCCCTCGATCTGAAATGATTGAGACTGGAGTGCCATGCAACCTGACTATTTCTTTGATATAAAACTGAGCATATTGTTCCGCTATGTCAGTAGATTTAACTGGCAAGAAGTGTGCTGATTTCGTGAGTCGATCCACGATCACCCAAATTGAGTCGAACTTGCGCGGAGTGCGCGGAAACCCTACCAAAAAATCCATGTTGATCATCTCCCATTTCCATATTGGAATTTCTATGCTTTGAGCCAATTCACCAGGTCTTTGATGTTCGACCTTCACTTGCTGACAGTTCGGACATCTAGCCACAAAGTTCGCCATATCCCTTTTCATGTCATTCCACCAATAAATTTCCCTGAGATCATGATACATTTTCGTAGAACCTGGGTGCATGGAGTACCTGGAAGTGTGAGCTTCTGCCATGATCCTCTCCCAAAGACCGTTAATATTCGGAACACATAGGCGATCTTGGTACTGTAGGGTACCATCATTCATGCCAAAGGAAAAAGTTGTGGTCTTGTGTTTATGAATCCTCTCTTTCAGTTGCGCTAACAATGGATCGTTGAATTGCTTCTCTTTCACCTCTGCCACGAGCGATGATTCAGCCCTATTCTGCACAGTTACCCCTCCTTCATTAGAGTCCGTAAGGCGAACTCCCAAATTAGCTAACTGGTGAACCTCCCTGGCCAACGACCTCTGATATGCCTCCAAATGAGCCAAACTTCCCATGGATTTTCGACTAAAAGCATCTGCCACAACATTGGTCTTTCCCGAGTGATAGAGAATATCAATGTCATAGTCCTTGAGTAACTCTAGCCATCTTCTTTATATGAGATTCAACTCCTTCTGCTTGAAAATATATTGAAGGCTCTTATGGTCCGTAAATACATCCACATGCACCCCATAAAAATGATGTCGCCAAATCTTTAGTGCAAACACCACTGCTGCAAGCTCTAAGTTATGGGTTGGATAGTTCTTTTCATGGTTCTTGAGTTGCCTAGAAGCATAGGCTATAACCTTGTCGTGTTGCATTAACACACACCCAAGCTCGATCCTTGAAGCGTCGCAATACACCACAAATCCCTCTGTACTCTCTGGCAGGGTTAATACCGGCGTTGTAGTCAGTCTTGATTTCAATTCTTGGAAACTCCTTTCACAAGCATCGGACTATTGGAATTTGACTGCTTTCTAGGTCAATTTAGTCAATGGAGAGGCAAGAGTAGAAAACCCCTCCACAAATCTCCTATAGTACCCAGCCAAACCTAAGAAACTACGAATCTCTATTGGAGTGGTAGGTCTGGGCCAATTCCTCACTGCCACAATCTTTTGAGGATCAACCATAATTCCTTCCCTGGAGACGACATGACCCAAGAACGCGATAGATTCAAGCCAAAATTCGCATTTCGAAAATTTTGCATATAGTTGATGTTGCTGAAGAGCCTGCAGAACTACCCTAAGATGGTTGGCATGGTTTTTCGACTTTGAGAATATACAAGAATATCGTCAATGAATATTATCACAAAGGAGTCTAGAAAAAGCTTGAAGACTCGATTCATAAGATCCATGAAAGCAGCCGGGGCATTTGTTAGCCCAAAAGACATCACCATAAATTCAAAGTGCCCATACCGAGTCCTGAAAGCTATTTTTGGAATATCCTGCTCCCTTATCTTCAATTGATAATACCCAGAACGCAAGTCAATTTTTGAGAAACACGTAGCACCTTGAAATTGATCAAACAAGTCATCTATCCTTAGTAGAGGATATTTATTTTTGATTGTGACCTTGTTGAGTTGCCGGTAGTCAATACACATCCGCAGCGACCCATATTTCTTTCTTACAAACAAGATCGGTGTGCCCCACGACGACACACTCGGCTGGATGAAACCCTTTTCTAGTAAATCCTTCAATTGTTCCTTTAGCTCTTTCAGTTCTGCCGGTGCCATTCTGTAAGGTGGAATTGATATAGGTTGCGTGCCTGGCATCACATCGATCCCAAAATCAATCTCCTTGTCTGGCAGAATCCTAGGGAGCTCATCTGGAAAGACACCCGAAAATTCATTCACAACTGATACAGACTCAAGGCTAGGCACCTCGGCATTGGTGTCCGCAACCCGAACTAAATGATAGATACACCCCTTCTTGATCATCTTCGCGGCCTTAAGGTATGAAATAAACCGACCTTTAGGCACTACATTATCTCTCTTCCACTCAACAACGGGCTCATTAGGAAACTCAAGCCTTATGGTTCTAGTCCGACAATCAAGTTTGGCAAAGCATGAATAAAGCCAATCCATTCCCATTATTACATCAAAATCGACTATCCCTAATTCAATAAGATCGGTTGTGGTATCCCTACCCCGTACCATAACAACACAACCTCTATAGACTTGAGCAGCCGTAATAGACTCGCCCACTGGAGTAGACACCAAAAATGGCTCATGAAGCTGATCCGGTTCTATCCCAAATTCCATAGCAACAAAAGGGGTAACATAGGACAAGGTGGAACCGGGGTCAATAAGTGCATACACATCATGAGATTGGACAGTCAGAATACCTGTAACAACATCTGGAGAAGCATCTGCAGTCTGGAGACCACTCATAGCATAGAACCGGCTGGGTCCTCTTGAACTTTGCGCACCACCCCTAGCTATACCACGCCCTGCGGGTGCTGGGGCACTTCGAGCTGGAGAGGGGGCTGAGTTTGTAGCAGCTGCTGGACTGGATGACTGTGATGTGCCCCTACCCGCTCCTTGGCGGTATGTATGACAATGCCTCTGAATGTGGCCCCTCATCCCGCATCCATAACATACGGGTAACTCCAAGTAGCAAACCCCTGAGTACATCTTCCCGCACTTGGGGCATGGAGACCTCTGCTGCTGCTGGGATCTCTCTCCTAATCGACCCCGCTGATAGGATCCTCTGTTGCCTTGACTGGGCCTGAAACGACTCCACTGTTGCTGCTGGCTAGGCCCTGATGGTGGTGCACTGGCTGAAGACTGTGCTACAGACTGGGACGGCCCTGATGATCCTCCCCTGAAAGTTGATCTTCCCCTACCGAATGACTCACCCATGTTTCCCGTAGATCGGGTCTTTCTATTACCCTCTCTCTCCATTCTTTTCTTCAGTTTACGATTCTCTATGGCCTGATCAAATGCCACCATCTTCCCATAATTCATGTCAGAATTCAATGCAGCTGTAGAAGCCTTATTAATAGTGAAAGTATTTAGGCCCTGAACAAACCTACACACCCTTGCCTCCATTGTGGGCAACATATGAATGGCATATTTAGACAGGCGAGCAAACTCCATATGGTACTCCCACACACTTCTGCTACCCTACTTTAGATTCTCAAACTCTGCTGTACGGGTGCCCTTGTCTCGGCAGGCAGGAAATGATCTATAAAGGCATCAGCAAACTCGCTCCACCTCGCCGGAGGGCTCCCTTCCTCACGGGAATCTTCCCACAACTCAAACCAGTAATATACCACCCCTTTCAAATGGTAGGCAGCCAACTCTACTCCCTCTGTCTCAGTTTCACGCATAATTCTGAGGGTCTTATGCATCTCATCAATAAAATCCTGAGGGTCTTCTTCTGGATTGGCACCCGTAAATACTGGAGGGTCTAACTGAAGAAATCTGTTCACCCTGGAACTGGTGGAATCCCCTTGCTGGATGGATGAACTAGGCACAACATTTGACCTCTAGGCTTGAGAGGCCACTAGTTGGGTCAACATCTGAATAGCTCCCCTAAGATCCTCATCAGAAATACCAGAACTGGAAGTTGGGGCTAGAGGTGGAATAGGAGTATCAATGGGAGGGATAGTAGTACCATCCGTAGGTGTAGGAACCGGGATAGTCTGCTCTGGAATAGAAGAACCAGGCAGGGTGATAGCAGGGCTACTACCCTCACCCTCAGTGTCAAGCAATGAATTACCAGTCACTCCTGAGGTGGAATTGGCTTCTTGGCTAGTTCTCACTTTCTTCTTAGGTGCCATTTACTGAAAGATAGGACAATGCACTAATTACAGAGGGAATAGTTTCATATCAAGTTGTACCGCACGATCCAGAATATCAAAGAAGGGTGTTATTCCTAAATGCCCAAGTAGCCTCCAACTTATAGATGTGGTCGACTATACACCGATAAAAAGTACTCTACTAGGCACGGCTCCGAGACATCCTAGGACACCTTAAAACCTTAGGCTCTGATACCAAGTTTGTCACGCCCCAACCTCGGGAGGCGCGACTGGCGCTCAATCGAGCGAACCAACTGAGCAAGCCTTATCAAACACTACCCATCCACCTCAATATGAATAAGGAAATCATGCTTTCATTTATTTAGACAGGGAAAGATAGTGCATTCAACATTTTAGTTCATTTTATATCACAACACTAAATCATAGTTAAGTGTCCAAGATTCTATACAGTTATAGTTTAAAAGAAAGAAAGAGTACAAGGTTACAACATGGTTCATTGACCTATCCAATACCCGTACATAACCCACACAAACGTCTACGGAGCCTCTAAGGATACAAAAGACAGGGATAACAACGCCGGCAACAAGGCCCCGGCTATACCTCAAAATGGATATCTATAACAAAAGGTGTACAACATGACCCCTTGAAGGAGGAAGGGGCTCACCAAGATTTTGAGAAAAGGACGCTCTGCTACACACGATCAGCACTGTCTACTATGGAGCCACCTACATTCATTTAAAAATGTAGCGTCCCCGACAAAAGGGACGCTAGTACCATGGAATAGTACTAGTATGTATAACTAAACACCATCCTGTTAGAAAGAACAACTATACAAGAGTAAAGAGGAAATCTTATAGACAACAAAGTATCAAATAAGCACCATGCCATCAATATAAGGAGGCTCACATGATTTTCACATAGTTCTTGCAATTTTGGATTGGAGCATCCCACACTATTGCATCATTATCCATATTACCACCACTTCTGTGAGCGGAGTCCGATCACGGACTGATCGGCTAAGCCGTCTCCCCGAGATGTTACCATTATTTCGTTCACACTTTCCAGTTTCAATCATCAATACATTACCACCATGTGTATATATATGTCATGACGTTCGATCACGGCCCGATCGGCTAAGCCGTCTCCCCGAGACGTTACCATTTTCTGTTATTCATCTCACACCAATCTTTGGCTACACATGTATTAGTTTACCGGCACTTGGGGCCACAATTTCCACATTTCATAACTCACGTTTCACATTGTTCCCATTTCCAACATTTACCTTGCCACTTAAAGTCATAGGCATATAAAAAAGCAATTTAAGTCATAAGCATAGAAGGAAATTCATCAAGTTTGGCATATTAGTTCCAAAGTAACTTTGGCATGACAACTAGGCATTTAGCACACAAATCATGTTCTCCACACATATTCCATTTACAAGAATAGCACATTAAACACATGAAGAAGTACTTACCACATACATTTTTACAACATCAATTCACTTAACATAACAAGCATTGCATCAATCACGTTTCGAACTTACAACATTTACACGGGCACCATGGAAGCTCAATTTCTAAGAGAAGGAGATTTTAGCCATACATACCTTGTTTAAGCTTTCCTTACGTTACTACGATGTTTCGGAAATTCTAGCAGTCCCAATCTACTTGAGACATGACAAAATTGAACACAAATTAGGAAGGCATTCCTGGTTTCAGCTCATTTGAGCATTTTATCAAATACTAGTTGAGCATCTTGATTTCAAATCTCTTTTACAAGATTTACTTCATTCCCCAACCCAATCTTTACTTATTTATGTTCAACATTCTTCCTACAAACCTAATTTGTACATGCATGTATACATAATACTATTACACCCAAGAATCATACCTCAATAACCCATCTTACAATCTCTACAATAGCAATACAACCTAGGTTAGGAACCTTGACTTCCAATCGCCATCCCATGAGTTTTAACGTATATATCATACATAAATAATCACCATAGGGTAGTTAGAGATGATAGACATACTTCTTGTAATAAGAATCTTGAGAATCCCCACTTGTAGTGTTCTTGATCAATTTAGGGATTTGAATGGGAATCTATGGGTTTTCAATATCAATCCTTGTTAGTATAAGTGTTTAGGAGTAGTAATAAACTCAAAATACTCCAAAAACATTACCTTGGATCACAAGAGGGAAGTATGGGACGGATTCCCCTTGATAGAGCAAGCCCTAGCTCAAAAAAATGACTTAGAGACTCTCCATACCCGGTCTTGGGGTATTTATGGGGCTGTTAGGCGTGCGACCATGGTCAAACCGCACCCGGGATGCAGTGGCCACGCTCTTACCGCGGTCTGGCCATGCTTAGAGGCAGAAATTATCAGTTTTCCCGCGGTCGCGCTGCGGATACGCATCTGACACAGGTCCGGTAAAATGGTCATAACTTTCTCTATACACCTCCAAATGACAAACGGTTTAGTGCGTTGGAAACTAGACTCAAAATGTTTTAATTTGATAGGTTGTGCACACAACACCTTATATAACTGGAGATATGATTGTCCAAAGTGAGGTCTTGTGCGTACTCATTCACAACTTTAGTCCATTATGAAATTTTCCAACTTGGCTTAGACTTAGGCCTCTCCTTAGACCCCAAATCACTTATAATATAACTTATACGCTTATTAACATATCCAATTGATATCCATTATATCATGAATCCTCATTTTCATGCGAGATAAAACAATTAGCCTACCTTAGCACTACGAACTCTTAAATTACTTAGCAAAATTTTCTGGGGCTTTACACGGGGCCTCTTGTCCGATCCATGACTACCTCCCTGTGACAGAACCGTCTCCACTCTCCTAGCCACATTGGCCACCTCCTGGAAAGATATCTCACTCCCAGTCTCCCTAGCTATCTGAAGACAAATCGGATGAATAAGTCCATTAATGAACCTCCTAACCCTCTCTCTCTCTCTCTCTCGGTGGGAAGTATAATAAGAGCATGATGAGCCAAGTCAATGAATCTGGTCTCATACTGGGTAACAGTCATAGAACCCTGCTGGAGGTGCTCAAACTACCTCCGATAGGCCTCTCTTTGAGTGATGGGGAGAAATTTCTCCAGAAATAGCTGCGTAAACTGCTCCCAAGTCAAGGCTGGCGGTCCGGCTGATCTGGCTAAACAATAATCTTTCCACCAAGTCTTGGCGGATCCAGATAAGCGAAAAGTAGCAAAATCGGCCCCATTGGTCTCAACTATCCCCATGTTCCTAAGAACCTCGTGAGGATCCTCAGTAGATGCACCGCTGAAAGTAGTAGTGAAGATCTTGGTGAACCTATCCAACTTTCACAAAGCATCGGCAGACATAGCCGCTCCATCATCGGTCTGAGCTACCACGCCCGGCTGAACTGCTCCAACTAGCTGAACCGCTAGAGTCTGAATCTAGGGAGCTACCTGCTCCAGAGTGCGAGTAGCAGGAGTTTGGGCTCCTCCTCCAGCCTGAGAGACGGCTGGTGCTACAGGAAGCAAGCCTGCTCGGATGACACTCTCCATGAGGCCCACTAGACGGACCAGAGCATCCTGAAGAACTGTGGTAGCAATAAACCCCTCTAGGACCTGAGCTGGGCCCACCGGAATAGCTGGGGCCGGAACCTCATCATCAAAATCAACCTGAGGCTCCGCCGCTGGTGCTGCTACTCGGGGCTGAGCTCTGCCCCTACCTCGGCCTCTAGCACGGCCTCGCCCTCGCCCTCTACCCCTTATGGAAGCTGCTGTTGGGGGCTCGGGCTGCTGGTCAGTGGATGAGGAAGCACATGTTCTCGCCATCTGCGAAAGAACAGAGTAGAAATTTAATTAGCATTGAGGAACCAAACCGTACGATAAGAAAGAATAAATGTGAAGTTTTTCCTAACTTTGTAGCCTCTGGGAATAAATACAGACGTCTCCGTACTGATCCCTCAGAATCTACTAAACTTGTTTGTGAACTGTGAGACCCATGTAACCTACAGCTCTGATACCAACTTGTCGCGAGCCCGGATTTTCCACCCTCGGGAGTCATGATGGCACCTACTAATATGAGCTAGGCAAGCCAAACCTTTGATCTAATTACCTCATTAACTGATTATTTCTTTAAAACAAATATAAGGCGATAATATGAAAATAACGGAACTTTAAATAATTAAGTGGAAGATAACAATTCAATATCTGAAATTTGCATCTATTACAACTCTTAAAACCTAAAGCACCCAAAACCCGGTGTCATAGTGTCACAGACGGTCTAAGATACATACAAAGTCTGAAGAAAATGACAATACACTATTTCTGAATAAAAGGAAAATGAAATAGGAAACAGGAATAGATGAGACGCCAGGGCCTGCGGACGCCTGCAGGTCTACCATGGATCTCCGCGTGGACTGAAGATAGCCTCTACACTACGGTCCAAAAGCTGCTCCGGGATCTGCACATAGTGCAAAGTGTAGTATCAGCACAACCGACCCCATCTGCTGGTAAGTGTCTAGCCTAACCTCGGCGAAGTAGTGACGAGATTAGGACCAGACTACCAAATAAACCTGTGCAGTTATATAATATACAACGAAAAGTAAAGCAGAATAAACAAATAAAGATGGGAAGGGGAAACATGCTTCGGGGGAAACAGGTAAAACAGAATATCAAGAGAACTATAAAGGAATCAAAATCCAACCACTAACAAGAATAAGAAAAACAAAGGCAGATTTTACTTTCTTTTCTCATCTTGTTGCAGGCATGCAACCCGATCCCATTTCCTGTATCTCGTGGCAGGTGTGTCACCCGCTCCCATTTCATGTATCTCGTGGCAGGCATGACACCCGCTCCCATTTCATTTATCTTGTGGCAGGCGTGCCACCCGCTTCCATTTTATTTATCTCGTGGCAGGCATGCCACCCGCTCCTATTTTATTTATCTCATGGCAGGCATGCCACCCGCTCCCATTTCATTTATCTCGAGGCAAGCATACCATCTGCTCCCATTTCATCTATCTCTTGGGAGGCATATCACCCGTTCCCATTTCATTACATCTCGTGATAGGCGTACCACCCGCTCCCATTTGATTACATCTTGTGCTAGGCATACCACCCGCTCCCATTTCATTATATCTCGGGGTAGGCGTACCACTCGCTCCCATTTCATTGTATCTTGTGGTAGGCATACCACACGCTCCCATTTTATTGTATCTTGTGGTAGGCATACCACCCGCTCCCATTTCATTATATCTTATGGTAGGCGTACCACCCACTCCCATTTCATTATATCTTGTGGTAGACGCACCACCCGCTCCCAGTTACAATACAACAATAACCATAAGGAATCACGGCAAGGGAACAAGAGCAATATAGCAACTTCCCGGCAAGGGAACAATGATATTTCAACAACATCTCGGCAAGGGAACAATAATATCAAACAAACATCCCGGAAAGGGAACAATACCATCAAAACAAACATCCATGCAAGGGAACAATAGTATCAAAACAAACATCCCGACAAGGGAACAATACTATCAGAACAAACATACCGACAAGGGATCATTAATATCAAAAAAACATCCCGGCAAGGGAGCAATGGTGATAATAACATATGAAGTGCAATAAACTATAACAGAGTCATAACAATTATAATACAAGACTTATGGGCATGCGTGACATCAACGTATAGATACTCGTCACCATGCTTATATGTCGTACTCCACAATTAACATAAAGCAAATAAGACACACTCCTAATCCCTCAAGCTAAGGTTAGACCAAACACTTATCTTGACACCACGAACACAATTCACGATTCAACTATAGCTTTACCCCTTGATTCCACCACCAATTCGCTCCTATCTAGTCACAAGTTACTTAATTACGTCAATAAACGCTAAATGAATCAACTCCAATGCATGAAAATGAATTTTTTAAAGTTTTACCTAAAAAGTCAAAAATCGCCCCCGAGCCCAGATGGTCAAAACCCGATTACCCATTCCCCCACGAACCCAAATATATAAATTTATTTTGAAATCGGACCTCAAATCGAGGTTCAAATCCCCAATTTTTGAAAAACCTAGGTTCTACACAAAACACCCAATTTCCCCCATGAAAATCATTGATTTTAAGTTGAAATCATGTTAAAAGATGTTAATGATTGAAAGAAATGAGTTAAAATTAACTTACAATGGATTTGGAAGAAGAGTTGTTCTTGGAAAATCGCTCAAAAGAGCTTGTGTTTTGAAAAGATGTGAAAAATGAGTTTAAAATCATCTAAGTATAAAGTTGTAGGTGCGAACAATTGCGAACCCCGACCTCTGCTAGCTTGGGAATTGCGAAACAGGGCTCGCATTTGCGAACCCTTCAGGGAAAACTGGACTTTCGCATTTGCGATCAACATGTCACATTTGCGACTTGGAAATTGCGACCACAACATCGCATTTGCGATCACCGGCCAAATGAAAAACTTCGCAATTGCGAAGATAATCTCGCATTTGCGAGAGAGAGCTGGCTTGTGCTTTCTTCGCAATTGCGACAAGCCGCTCGCATTTGCGATAGCACATTTGCGAGCCAGGCTTCACAAATACGAAGCGTGCAGGCCTGCTATGCACAGCTGAAAACCTGCAATTTTCTAAGTTAAAAATGCACCCCGTGGCCTATCCAAAACTCACCCAAGTCCTCGGGGCTCCAACCCAAATATACACACAACCTCAAAAATATCCTATGAACTTATTCGTGTAATAAAATCGCCAAAATAACATCATGAACATCGAATTAAACCTCAAGATCAATGAAATTTCTCAAAACTTCTTTAAACATCAAATTTTGCATTTAAGGTCCGAATCACGTCAAACGGATTCCGTTTCTTACCAAACTTCACAAAATTATCTTAAATCATATATAAGACCTGTACCGGGCGCCGAAACTAAAATACGGGCCCAATACCAATACATTCTAATCAAAATTCTTTTCCAAACCTTATGAACAATTTCAGAAAATAATTTTCTTCAAAAATTTATTTCTTGGGATTGGGACCTCGGAATTCGATTTCGGGCATACGCCTAAGTCCCACATTTTCCTACGGACCCTGCGGGACTATCACACCTCCTTTTTCCGCCCCGCGAGGGGACAAGGGAGTTTTTTTCAATTAAAGGACAATCGAAACGGGATTTGTTTATTTATTTCAGAGTCGCCACTTGGGAGGTTTTAGGGTGTCCCAAGTCACCAATTTTAATCCCGAATCGAGGAAAAGAATGACTCTATATTATAGTCTGCGTACCAGAAATCCGGATAAGGAATTCTGTTAACCCGGGAGAAGGTGTTAGGCATTCCCGAGTTCCATGGTTCTAGCACGGTCGCTCAACTGTTATATTTGGCTTATTTATCTGATTTTAAATACAATATGAACTTATGTGCAAATTTTATCTTTTAACCGCTTTATTATTATTGTTTTTACAAGAATGTGAACGTCGCTTAAAACATATGTCTTTGGACTGCGTCACATGAAATGCGCCCACAATCCGGAACATATTTTATTTGACGTTTTGGGATTTGGATTTGGGTCGCATGAAATGCGCACCCAAGTTTAAGAAAGCAGATTATTAAACACGCACCTAAAGAGACTATCGTGTTATTATTTTGGGGAAGGCCGTGAAATTCGCTAAACGACCCTCCTGAATTCTAAGTAATTTTAAACAAGTATTTACTGAGGGCCCCGCAATTTGTATTTTTATTCGGCGAGGCTCATCTCATTCTTATTTTTTAAAGAATTTGCAACGTCATGGAAATGCATCTCGGGCCACGCCACAATCAATGCGCCCGTGACTAGAGACATATTTCGACTCCGTTGAGATTTGGATTTGGGTCACATAAATGTGCACCCGAGTTTAGGGAGATAACATTATTAAAGGCGCGTCTAAAGCAACTAGCGCATTATTATTTTGGGGTAGGGCCGTGAAATTTACTAAACGGCCCGTCCCGGAATCTAAGTATTTAATACATATGTTTTAGAGGGCCCCGCAGCTTGTATTTTTATTCGGCGAGGCTCGTCTCATTTTTTATTTTATTTATTTTTTCTTTTAGAAACAGGACAAAGCTAAAATAACTACGTTTTCTGCTACTTCGCGAGATCATAGGTTATAAATTGAACTTATTTGATGAAGTTGAGTATTTTTCCGCGGAATTAAAATTGCTACCATAATTTCAACATTACTACCACATGTATAAACAACTATTAAAACAAACTAAATAATTAACACCTTTCAGAATATGTGCAAACCCCTATTACGACAAATATTTGGATAACAACAATTTAAACATGAAGAAACAAAATGTCAAGTAGCTACTTAAAAATAACGAAACAACGGAAAAGACATTCACGGCCAAATTTCAATACCATACGGAGTTAATTATCAAAAATAGCATTTCGCAATCATCATGTATATATGTCTCGCGCAATTTCGCGTACTATCCGCATGAACTAGGATTGTATTTCTACCAACACCTATACATATAACTAAACAGCAAACATGGAGGACACGGGCAGAGATAACCTACTTGAGATTAACGTCCGATGCGTTGGACCTGCGACGAAACCTCGGACAACAACCTCGACGTACCGGAACTCGACGAACCAAAGTCGACCTCGACGGAAAACAGAAAACTCGGCCAAACAGGATCGCAGCAAACCACAGCTGCTCGCGAAATATGAAACAACGTCGACAGCAGTAAGGTTGACGCGATGGGGGGCTGCTGACGGGCGTTTGGACGGTGTCGACGCGAGGAGGGTGAAGCAGAAAAAGGGGTCGTTTGGATGCGAGGAAGGAGCAGCTGTGCGTTGTTTGCCGGGCTGGGGGATAGGGACAGTGACGACGCAGCTACTGGTTTGGGTAACAATGGTGGTTCACGGTGAGAGGGTGTCGACGAAAGGTTGCTGGTGCTTCAAACGTTGGGGGGTGCGACTGGTTATGGCTGGAGGTGGAGAAGTCTGTTTGGTGGTGGTGTTAGGGTGGTGTTTGGGGCAGTGGTCGACGGGCAATGATGGAGGACTGCCGGTGGTTGTAGGCGATGGGGAAGGCGCCGGTGGAGGGAGCTGGGCGTCGCGACTGGTTTTGCTTGGTGTTTGGACATGGTCGATGATGGAGTAGGGGTTTCGACCGGGGGAGTCACTGGTTTACGTTTTGGCTTTCTTCTTCTTTTTTAAGAAGAAGGATGAACAGTGCCTCAGGTTTTTCAAATCTGTCCCCCTTTCAAAATGTTTCATCCGTATTTTGTAATGGGTTTGCCCAAAAAAATGAGCCCACGCGTGGTGGGGTTCGAGATTTGTGTCCCCCACGCGTGGTGGGGTTCCCCATGTGTCCTGGACTCGGTTTATTATGGGCTAGGTCCGAAATTAGGCCTAAAACCGGGTAGTTTGAACCCGAATATTATTCTTTTGCCCGGACCCGAGAAATAGGAAAACGTTGCTTAACTAGTCCTATGTAAGCAAAATAACTACCAAAAATAAGACTAGTATTTAAACAAAACTATATCTTTTTTAATTTTGAATATTTTTCAAGATTTAAAATAGCTACAAAATATTAATAAAACTATTTTTTGTAATTTTTGTAAATATTAAGATAAAATATGAAGTAGTATTTTTTGTATTTTTCAAAGTTAAAATGACTATAAAATATTAATAAAACTATTTTTTGTAATTTTCGTTTTTTAATAAAGACAAAATATAAAGTTATATTTTTTTTGTATTTTTCCAAAATTAAAACGACTACAAAACATTAATAGAATTATATTTTTTTGTAATTTTCGAATTTATATAAAGTACCAAAATAAAGTACAATTTTTTGTATTTTTCAAGTTTATGAGAAATACATAAACTAAAATTTATATATATATTTTTGTGATTTTTCTTTTTGCAACGAAATAAAGTAAAATAGTTAAAATGACTATACTAGACCCAATTTCACATATTCACGCTAAAAATGTGAAAATCCTCGGGGAGGGTCAAAAATCACGTGCTTACAGCTGCCCCTCTTTGACTGGAAACACGAAGAGTTTTCCGACAAAGAACGACTAGACGTGTTTTTGACCCAACCATTATTTGGAGGGGACTACACTACGGAAAGGAAAGGAATGTGACCGAGCCCTGGTATCTGAGCTGCCTACATATCCTTGGTTATACAGGAATCAGGCCCCGTGTAGTTCGGAAATGAGAGAGATGGTAGAGTGTACCGAGGTGAGGAGCCGATCGAGGTGCCGTTCCGTTGAGGTTCCGGTCCGCGGTCCTGTCGTTACAACAAAAAATGAAGACTGAAAAAGACTAACTAAGCCTATCAGCTACTAGTTACAGGGATTCCTATCTGTAAGTCTTCTGAAACTTGGTCTTGAGTCTTGAATGGTGCTTCATACAGACTTCAGATTTGAACCTTGATACTGCTAGTTGTAGGTGCTAGTTCTTGAGCGGACCACATCTGTTCTCCACTTCCGTACCTTGGGTTCTTTTCCCCTCTTGTTTTCTTGTTGTCTTTTTTGACCAGCCTTTTGTGAATGCTGGGGATTTTTATTGCTTCCTGCTGGGGATTCCTGTTGTATTCCTCTGCTTCATTGATTCTAAGTGTGCTCCTTTCTCATATGAGCGGGCTTTTGACTTCAATACTTCAATTGTATTCCCTTATTCTCCAGGTGGGTGCCTGATTTCTATTTCTTTTATCCTTGTTCTCCATGTGGACGCCTGATTTCTTCCTTCCTTTGTCCTTATTCTCCCGGTGGACGCCTGATTACTTCTTTTCTTTGTCCTTGTTCTCCAGGTGGACGCCTGATTTCTATTTTTCTTTGTCCTTGTTCTCCAGGTGGACGCCTGATTTCTTCTTTTCTTTGTCCTTGTTCTCCAGGTGGACGCCTGATTTCTTCCTTCCTTTGTCCTTATTCTCCAGGTGGACGCCTGATTACTTCTTTTCTTTGTCCTTGTTCTCCAGGTGGACGCCTGATTTCTATTTTTCTTTGTCCTTGTTCTCCAGGTGGACGCCTGATTTCTTCTTTTCTTTGTCCTTATTCTCCCGGTGGACGCCTGATTACTTCTTTTCTTTGTCCTACAACAAACTCCGTTCTACAGGCGGGTCTCCTATTGGTAAGATTAAACTTAGGAAGTGCGTCTCCTATGGTGAAACTAAACTGAGGAAGTGCGTCTCCTATTGGTAATGACATGCCTGCATTTATACTTGTGGGCGACCTAGAATATGGAATGAACAGACAAAATGTATTCCCGCATTATACTGGTGGGCGACCTAGAACTTAAAAGTATTCCCGCATTATACTGGTGGGCGACCTAGAACTTAAATGTATTCCCGCATTTTACTGGTGGGCGACCTAGAACTTAAATGTATTCCCGCATTTTACTGGTGGGCGACCTAGAACTTAAATGTATTCCCGCATTTTACTGGTGGGCGACCTAGAACTTAAAAGTATTCCCGCATTATACTGGTGGGCGACCTAGAACTTAAAAGTATTCCCGCATTATACTGGTGGGCGACCTAGAACTTAAAAGTATTCCCGCATTATACTGGTGGGCGACCTAGAACTTAAATGTATTCCCGCATTATACTGGTGGGCGACCTAGAACTTAAAAGTATTCCCGCATTTTACTGGTGGGCGACCTAGAACTTAAATGTATTCCCGCATTATACTGGTGGGCGACCTAGAACTTAAAAGTATTCCCGCATTTTACTGGTGGGCGACCTAGAACTTAAAAGTATTCCCGCATTATACTGGTGGACGACCTAGAACTTAAAAGTATTCCCGCATTATACTGGTGGGCGACCTAGAACTTAAATGTATTCCCGCATTATACTGGTGGGCGACCTAGAACTTAAAAGTATTCCCGCATTATACTGGTGGGCGACCTAGAACTTAAAAGTATTCCCGCATTATACTGGTGGGCGACCTAGAACTTAAATGTATTCCCGCATTATACTGGTGGGCGACCTAGAACTTAAATGTATTCCCGCATTATACTGGTGGGCGACCTAGAACTTAAATGTATTCCCGCATTATATTGGTGGGCGACCTAGAACTTAAAAGTATTCCCGCATTTTACTGGTGGGCGACCTAGAACTTAAATGTATTCCCGCATTTTACTGGTGGGCGACCTAGAACTTAAATGTATTCCCGCATTATACTGGTGGGCGACCTAGAACTTAAATGTATTCCCGCATTATACTGGTGGGCGACCTAGAACTTAAAAGTATTCCCGCATTTTACTGGTGGGCGACCTAGAACTTAAATGTATTCCCGCATTATACTGGTGGGCGACCTAGAACTTAAAAGTATTCCCGCATTTTACTGGTGGGCGACCTAGAACTTAAAAGTATTCCCGCATTTTACTGGTGGGCGACCTAGAACTTAAATGTATTTGAAATTGTTTCCCCGTTCTTCCGAGAAAATTTTGACAATCGGTAGAAAATTTTCTGCCCCGGTTTTTGGTGACTTCCCTGGCGTTGCCTCTCGCTGCCATCATCAATCCTTTGTTTTCCTGCAGCAGACAAAAGGATTTAATTAGTTTTAATCGTGGTGGTAGAGGGTGCCTTTCCGGCGGATGATTTTTCCTCTCTTCCCCTTTTCTTGCTCTATGTCCCCATAATTGGTTAGTGGACAAAATTGCCTGCTGGGGGTCTCTAGCCTGCTGGGGCTGGTTTTCAATTTGTTCCCTTTTCTGCTTTCTCTTTAAGCACATGCTGTGGGAATCTGCTTTTACTCCTGAAACCATTCCCTTTGGAGCTTACTTCCTCCAAAACTGCGAGACACGATTATTGCATTGTCTAGGGCCGGCTTTTAAGACTGTTTGTGTTATCCTGCATTGGATGAACTCCCCTTCGGTCTCTGGTAGTAAGCTTTGAAAAATCCTTTTCAAGACAAATTTTTAGGAAGAGGAAATAAAAGATAGAAAAGGAGCAAATCTTTCTGGACCAATATCTGGTGGGAGAAGAAACTCAGAAGAACTTATCTGGAGGACATGACTGGTCCTCGTGATCATGTCGTGCACCATAGATTCCCGACCCAGTCTATTTGTATCAATCAATTTGCCTGATGGTCTAACTTGCTGGGGATGATAAATGAGTGTCCATTTCGTTGCGAATGTGGTAGCTTTTGTTGATTTGTCTTGTCGCCTCATAGTGCCCTTCGAGGGGTTTTCACTAATGAGACTCTCTCTTTTCTCTCATCTCCCGGCGCCTTATGGTGCCTGTGAAGGTTTTCACCAATAAGACTCTCTCATTTCATATCATCTCCCGGCACCTTATGGTGCCTGTGAAGGTTTTCACCAATAAGACTCTCTCATTTCATATTCCTCATCTTACATCGCCTCTCGGTGCCTGTGAAGGTTTTCACCGATAAGACTCTCTCCTTTTATTTCTTTCGAGGAATCGGGGTGTTGTAGATACGACCCTCTCTTCTGGAGATTCCTTTGATCATCGATTCATTCCCAATCTTACGATCCTCTTCTTTGCTGGGGATCGGTGTATTATTCTCGGTCTTATTTGCCTGACTTGGCATCTCTTGGACATTGATCGGGAGGTCTTTTGGACGTTGATGTTGGTTTTGGTGTGGGGTTAAAGAAAGGCTATAAAAATGAAAATAATTTGATGGGTGATGTGCTACAACTTTTGGAATCAAACCTTTGTTGGAACTTAAAACATAACCTCTGCCCCAGTTTTCTTGCTTGGGGAATTTATTTTTTTACACTTATGTTGCGCTATGTGCGTTACGCACACTGTGCCTATTATGCACACTATGTACATTATGCATCCTATATTCGCTATGATGCATACTATGACCGAGCCGTGAGGCGCCTACGTATCCTCTTTGAGGAATCAGGTCAAACGTAGTTCCCACGGTTTTGCATTTCTTATGATTTTATCTTCTTTTCTTTTTCCTTCTTTTCATCATCATTTTTTTTTCATTAGTGATTCCAAAAGAGGGGTATGAAAGAATAACTTAAGGCTCAAAGGGGGAAGCAAGGGTTAAAAAGTGTTTGGATAGAAGAAAGAATTGCCTCTGTCATCCCATTATCCACTAAATGCCAAATACAAACAAACGAACCAATAATTGCTATAATTAAAGAAATTACGCATAATATCTCTTGACTGCATCAGAATTGATAGCCATGTCGACACATCTCCCCTCGACATCTGTCAAACACAAAGCACCGTTGGACAATACTCTGGTCACGATATAAGGCCCTTGCCAATTTGGGGCGAATTTGCCTTTTGCCTCGACCTGATGTGGGAGGATCTTCTTCAATACCTGCTGCCCTACTTCAAACTTCCTGGGGCGCACCTTCTTATTATATGTTCTTGCCATTCTCTTCTGGTACAGCTGACCATGGCACACTGCTGCCAATCTTTTCTCATCTATCAGGCTCAACTGTTCCAATCGAGCTTTGACCCATTCATCATCATTAATCCCAGCTTCAGCGACAATTCGGAGGGACGGAATTTTGACTTCCGCTGGTATTACGGCCTCAGTTCCGTACACCAACAAATAAGGAGTTGTGCCTATGGAAGTTCGGACGGTAGTGCGGTAACCCAACAAAGCAAAGGGTAATCTCTCGTGTCATTGTCTGGACCCTTCCACCATTTTTCGCAGTATCTTCTTGATATTCTTATTGGCTGTTTCGACTGCTCCATTCGCCTTGGGACGATATGGGGTGGAATTGCGGTGTGTAATCTTGAATTGTTGGCATACCTCTCTCATCAAGCTGCTATTAAGATTCGCACCGTTATCGGTGATGATCACTTTTGGGATCCCAAATCTGCAGATGATATGGGAATGAACAAAGTCCACCACTGCCTTTTTGGTTACCGATTTGAAGGTTTTAGCCTCAACCCATTTGGTGAAGTAATCAATGGTCACTAGAATGAACCTATGACCGTTGGATGTTGACGGCTCGATGGGCCCAATGACATCCATTCCCCATGCCACAAACGGCCAGGGTGCTGACATCGTATGTAACTCTGTTGGCGGAGACTGAATCAAATCTCCATGTATCTGGCACTGATGGCATTTCCTCACGAAAGTGATACAGTCGTGTTCCATGGTGAGCCAATAACACCCTGTTTGAAGGATCTTTCTTGCCAATACATATCCGCTCATGTGTGGCCCACAAACTCCAGCATGTACCTCTGCCATAACCGTCGTTGCTTGACTGGCATCTATGCATCTCAACAATCCCAAATCCGGGGTTCTTTTGTACAATACTCCTCCACTGAGGAAGAAACCATTCGACAAACGCCGAAGGGCTCTTTTTTGGTCTCCAGAGGCATGTTCTGGATATATCCCCATTCTGAGGTATTCCTTGATATCATGAAACCAGGGTTCGCCATCTGCTTCTTCTTCTATGGCATTGCAGTAGGCGTGCTGATCACGGACCTGGATGTGTAGAGGATCAACATACATTTTGTCAGGGTGGTGCAGCATTGATGCTAAGGTGGCCAAGGCATCCGCAACCTCATTGTGAACTCTCGGGATGTGTTTGAACTTCACCGATCGAAATTGCTTGCTCAGATCATGCAAGCATTGTCGGTATGGTATGAGCTTTAGATCTCGTGTTTCCCATTCACCCTGAATTTGATGTACCAAGAGGTCCGAGTCTCCCAAGACCAAGACGTCTTGGACATCCATGTCAGCAGCCAAGCGCAGACCCAGAATGCAAGCCTCATACTCGGCCATATTGTTGGTGCAATAGAAGCGTAGTTGAGCCGTAACAGGATAATGCCGTCCTGTTTCAGAAATGAGTACTGCTCCTATTCCAACCCCTTTCGCGTTTGCAGCTCCATCGAAGAAAAGCTTCCAACCCGGTTCCTCAGGCAATTCCAACTCATTTGTATGCATTACCTCTTCGTCAGGAAAATACGTTCTTAAGGGCTCGTATTTTTCATCAACGGGATTCTCTGCCAAATGGTCTGCCAGCGCCTGGGCTTTCATGGCCGTCCTCGTTACATAGACGATATCAAACTCTGTGAGCAGAATTTGCCATTTTGCCAACCTTCCCGTGGGCATAGGTTTCTGAAAGATATACTTCAATGGGTCCAAGCGGGATATGAGATAAGTAGTATACGAAGACAGGTAGTGTTTCAACTTCTGAGCTACCCAAGTTAGGGCGCAACATGTTTTCTCGAGTTGAGTGTACTTGACCTCATGTACTGTGAATTTCTTGCTAAGATAGTAGATGGCTTGCTCCTTCCTTCCTGTGTCATCATGTTGCCCCAATACACAACCAAATGAATTTTCCAAGACCGTCAGGTAAAGAATTAGGGGCTTCCCGGGCTTAGGCGGGACCAATACGGGTGGATTAGACAGATACCCTTTGATTTGGTCGAAAGCCTCCTGACACTCTGCCGTCCAACCTACCGCAGCATCCTTTCTCAGTAGCCGAAATATGGGCTCACAAGTTGCTGTGAGTTGAGCGATGAACCTGCTGATGTAATTGAGTCTACCCAGCAAACTCATTACCTCTGTTTTGTTCCTTGGCGGTGGCAAATCTCGGATGGATTCAATTTTGGATGGGTCTAACTCAATCCCCCGTCGACTGACGATGAATCCTAGCAACTTTCCTGATGGAACCCCGAATGCGCATTTGGCCGGGTTAAGCTTGATATCATACCTTCAGAGTCTTTGGAAAAATCTCCTTAGGTCTGCCACATGGTCCTCCTGACGCCAAGATTTGATGATCACATCATCGACGTACACCTCGATTTCTTTGTGTATCATGTCATGAAATACGGCAGTCATTGCTCGCATGTACGTTGCCCCGGCGTTCTTTAACCCGAACGGCATTACCCGATAGCAGTAGGTTCCCCATGGCGTAATAAACGCTGTCTTCTCAGCATCCTCCTCGTCCATTAGGATCTGATGATAACCCGCATAGCAATCCACAAAGGATCCGATCTCGCGCCCAGCGCAATTATCGATCAGGATATGAATGTTGGGTAACGGAAAATTGTCCTTGGGACTTGCTTTGTTGAGGTTGCGGTAGTCGACGCACACCCTGATTTTTCCATCCTTCTTTGGGACTGGTACCACATTGGCCAACCACTCGGGATATCGAGTGACCCGAATGACCTTCGCTTGCAACTGCTTAATCACTTCTTCTTTGATCTTTACACTCATTTCTGTTTTAAATTTCCTTAGTTTTTGCTTGACCGGAGGGTATGCCGGGTCAGTGGGCAATTTGTGAACCACTAAATTGGTGCTTAATCCAGGCATATCGTCATATGACCATGCAAAAACATCTTTGAATTCCATGAGGGTTTTGATCAATTCTTCTCTGACATTCGGCTCAATGTGGATGCTAATTTTGGTCTCTTGGACGTTATCAGCGTCTCCTAGATTCACAGCCTCAGTGTCATTTAGGTTAGGCTTGGGTTTCTCTTCAAATTGGCACAGTTCTCGGTTTATCTCTTCGAAGGCTCCCCCTTCGTCACATTCAGATTCATCGTCACAAACGACCTCTTGCATCATTGAGTCGGATTCAGATTGATTTATTAGACTAGGTCAAAGATCCGCTGTGCATGCCATGTCATTAGAACCAGTAAAAAGAGAACTCTTCAGAAAGAAAAAGAACAAAACAAAATTAAAATGGGACAAAAGAAAAGAACTTTATTAAACTTGCAGGATAAAAGGGTTCACACTTTTACAAAAACGAAAGTAAAATTTGGATTACACCCTTGAATAATCCGGACAAAACAAAACACACAAAACATAAATCAAAGCCTACTACCAAGACTCCCCTCGGACAGGAAGAGGAGTAACTGTCCAATTGTTGGTCTTGGCCTCAGGCCCCACAAACTGTATCTCTGCTCTGCTGGAACCTTCTCCAGCTTCCACCATACTGACATCCGCGAATAGCTTCTCAAAACTCTGATTCAGGTCTTCATTTATACCGATCAAAGGTCCTAGAATCTTTGGGACCGGTGACCCCTTGGCACTTGCTTTGACAAAAGACCTTGAGAGGCGTGGCACTGGTTTAGGCAGAAACCAGACCCTCTTCTTCATTTTTCGCGCTTGCTTCCTATCTGCTGCGGTTGGTTTGAACCCCAATCCGAAAGTTTCCAGATTTTTAGGAAGGGAGACAGGTTGGACAATCCCTTGAAGCTCGACTCCCAGGCCTTTTCCCGGCACAAATCCATTACCCAGCATTTCTGAGACCATCATGACTGTTGCGGCAGCTACCCTAGGGTGCGGGATGATTTCTCCTTCAGAAATTTTGTTGGCCGACCCTGTATCGAAAATCTGGTAGACCCAAGGACCTTTGTCATCAGCGGTCTCTATGAAAGGTACAATGGTTCCGCCCATGGTGCACGTTGTATCCTCGCCGTGTAACACGACCTCTTGTCTTTCCCACTCGAACTTCACCATCTGATGTAGGGTGGAAGGCACCGCTTTGGCTGCATGAATCCAGGGTCGTCCCAACAGCAGGTTATAAGATACTGTGGCGTCCAACACCTGGAATTCCATGGTAAACAGGACCGGACCAATGGTCAGTTCAAGTACAACATCCCCTACAGTAGCTGTTCCGTTTCCGTCAAACCCTCGGACACAGATACTGTTCTTGTGGATCCTTCCGTGGTCGATCTTTAACTGGTTCAAGGTAGATAGTGGGCAAATATTGGCGCTTGAGCCGTTATCCACCAATACTCGAGTTACCACCGAGTCTTCACATTTGACAGCTAGGTATAGAGCTTTATTATGCTCCGTACCTTCCACCGGCAGGTCATCATCTGAGAATGTTACCCTGTTCACCTCGAAAATCTTGCTGGCAATGGTTTCCAGGTGGTTTACAGAAATCTCACTGGGTACATGAGCTTCGTTCAATATCTTCAACAGGGCCCGACGATGCTCCTCAGAATGGATCAGTAATGACAACAGTGAGATCTGGGCCGGTGTTTTTCTCAGCTGTTCGACCACAGAATAGTCTTGTACTTTCATCTTCCTCAGGAACTCTTCAGCCTCTTCTTCGGACACAGGTTTCTTGGTTGCAACTGGGTTGGTTCTTCTTAGCTCCACCGGAGCAAAACATCGACCTGATCGAGTCAGCCCTTGCGCTTCACAACTGACTTCTTCCACCTGTTTTCCTTTGTACATCACCACCGCCTTTTCATATTTCCAAGGCACAGCCCTGCTGTCAATCATCGGCAGCTGGACCACAGGCTTTATGGTCACCAGTTCTCTACATACCCCTTTTAACACGACTGCCGGTGTGGGCGGGATTCCTGATATTACCAACTTGCTTGGCTCGGGTTTGCTTGTTATGGCGGACGGGCTCTTTCCCAATATCACTACCGACTTGACGCCTTCTCCCTGCGACTGTACACTCGTCCTTCCACTAGTCGAGACTTCTTTCGGGGCGGCTTGGATCATCATTACTGTTTGTGAGGGTTTTCTCAACTCTCCTCCCTCACACACCAACTCAATCATGTGAGTTTCGTGGTGCGCTGGCAGTGGGTTTTGGTTGATGTTAGGAGCTTCTGGTGTCTGGACCTCGATCTTATTGGTGTCGATAAGATCCTGTATGGCATGCCTTAACTTCCAACACTTCTCGGTGTCATGCCCGAGCATCCCTGAGCAGTATTCACAACTTATTGATCGATCCAAATTCTGAGGTGGGGGATTTGGTTCTCGAGTCTGGACAGGACTAACCAAACCCAATTGCCTCAGCTTGTGGGACAAAGCGGTGTAGGTTTCTCCCAACTCCGTGAAAGTTCTCTGCTTCCGCAACCTGTCATTCCTAGCATCTGGATTTCCCCGGAAGCCTGCCCCTGAAGGGTTTCTATACGCCCTCGGTGGAGGATAGGTGTTTTGTGGTGGTGCATATATGTTCTGGGGAGCCGGCGCGCGCCATTGTGGGCGAACCGGAGGCTGAGTGTATGCTTGGGCCTGGTGTACGGAACAATGTGGTTCTCGAGGCGGATAGAAATTTTGTGGTGGGTTGTATGGGTAGTTTGACCTGTGAGGTCTGGGTTGGTTGTAGTGCGGCCTGCCAGCCCTGGACCAACTGCCTGCCTCGATCGTGGCAACCTCTTCTTTCTTTCTTCTCAGCGCACCTCCCGTGCCGCTTTGAATAGCCTGGGTTGTGGCTTTGAGTGCCGAATAGTTCAAGATTTTGTCAGACCTCAGACCCTCTTCTATCATGACCCCTATCTTGACCACCTCGTTGAAAGATTTTCCAACTGTTGTCACCAAGTGACCAAAGTAGGTTGGATCCAGTGTCTGCAAGAAATAGTCCACCATCTCTCCCTCTCTCATGGGAGGATCGACTCTAGCTGCTTGTTCTCTCCAGCGGAACCCGAACTCGCGAAAACTTTCCCCGGGTTTCTTCCCAGTTCTCAATAATGTGAGACGGTCAGGGACTATCTCGAGATTGTACTGGAAATGACCTGCAAAAGCCTGCGCCAGATCATCCCACGTGTACCACCTGCTGGAATCCTGCCTGGTATACCATTCTAGTGCAGATCCGCTCAGACTTTGGCCGAAATAAGCTATCAGCAGCTCATCCTTGCCGCCTGCCCCCCTCATTTTGCTACAGAATCCCCGCAAATGTGCCATGGGATCACCGTGCCCTTCATATAAATCAAACTTAGGCATCTTGAACCCAGCCGGGAGTTGGACGTCTGGGAAAGGGCACAGATCTTTGTATGCTACGCTGACTTGATTGCCCAGCCCGTGCAAGTTCCTGAAGGACTGCTCCAGGCTTTTGAACTTTCTCAATACTTCATCCTGTTCAGGGGCCTTAGCCGGCTTCTCAATCTCTGCCGGCACTTCCAAATGTGGATTGTAAGCCTGTGGTTCGGGGGCATGAAACGTAGGCTCGGGGGGGTAGTATTGTGTATCGTGAGCCTGAAACAATGGCTCACTGGTCGTTCTTTGCAAAGGGGCTGATGTTGGTCCCACAAAAATGGGAATATTGGGTGTTGGGAGAGGTTGATGGGGTGGTGGAGCTTGGGAATCATGAGGGCTTCTTTCTTGATGATAAAGGGGATTTGGGCGGCTTGTGGAAGGGCCAGAGTGAGGGTATTCCGGCATGTGCCCCAGTGTTTCAGGGCTCTTTTGTGTTTTGGCTATGGCTAGCTGCATTGCATTCATCTCTAGTCCCATCCTTTCAATCTTTTCCATCGCTTCTTTTAGCAACTGGCTCATCGGCCTCTCTTCCTCATTACTATTCTCTGAAGTAGTCATGCTGGTTGCTATCGGTCCTTTGGATCTGGTTTGATAGGAGTGTGTTGCCAGAGTTCTTTAACAACTTTTTTGTTTGATTCAGACAACAACAAACTTTGTTAGCGTTAGAATTTAACAGATTTGATCATAACACACAGAGGATGCAATGCACCTAGGCAGTTAACCGTTTCTACATGCTTTGCTTCAAACAACATGCGTCATCCCGGTTTGCTCATTCGTCCCCTTTTAAAGTACTTTGGGAAACCCTGTGTTTTATTTTATTTTGTATCTTCTTTTCTTTCTTTATTAAAAGCGGTCGAATCTTATGGGGATTGCCTACGTATCACGTCCCCGCGTGAATCAGACCAGGCGTAGTTTTGCCTCAAAGTAAAGACACATAGAAATTCTTCTGGAGTCACTTAATTTCATTATCAAAATTTGCTATTACACATTGTTTCAAACAAAAATAGCAACAACACAGACTCCACGGTTTTAAACCTGGTTTGAAGAAAAGAAAACAACATATGGGAAAACAACAAAAGCCAAATAAACAGGACTTGACCAAAAACTAATTTTCCAACTTAAGGGCCCCCGAGGCATCATTCGGCCTCTCCGCGGCTCTAGGTGTGAGGTCTCTTTGCAGGCTCTTCAACTCGTTCATAATCCGGTGGACGCAGCCCATGATGGAAACAAGGAGGGTCTTCCGAGGTGTTCGCTCACATGCCAGGCATTTCATGTAGATGTAATGCCCGATTTCGTCAATCCTTGCTCGAATGTTATCCCTTTCGCTGAACAGCTGCCTGATTTGTCGGTTCTTTAACCCCAGTGCCTGAGCATTGTCGGCAAGTCGATCCTGGAACAACTCCATTTGTCTTTCCATGCAGGCCATTGCATCGTAGCACTGTCTTCTGTCGGCCTGGGCGTCTCATGCTTGTTTGACGATCCGATCATGTAGAGTGGAGTTCGTCTCCCTTAATATTCCGACGCTCATTTCATAATCCCTTATGACCTGTTGCAAACGCTGCTTCCGGGCCATTGTGTACTTTGCCCATGTGACCTTCATCCTTGCTATGCAAGCTTCTGATTGTTCTAATTCTTCTTGGCTCTGGATGACCTGACTTCTCAAACTTGCTATCAATCTTTCGTCAGAGCGACGCTTCTGTCGGTCAACGTTACTCTTACTGGCTTGGCGAAGGCGGGCCTTCAAGGTTTGGTTTTCTTGGGCTAGCTTGTTTCTTTCAGCCTGCTCCGAGGCGACTTGCACATTGTTCTCAAATACAAGCCTTTCGACTTGTTGCTTTAGCTTCCCGATTTCAACCCGGTAACCTTCCTCCCTTTTTAACCATCCCCATTGCTCTTGTGAATCATCTGTGAAGTGTTGGACGTGTGCCCTTTTAGCAGGTCTTTGCCGAATCTGAAACCTTCTTTCGAACCAAGCATCGTACTTTGGGTCTACCTCACCTTTAGCTAGTTCTCGCACCATGGTCTTGGGCTCCAAGAATCTACATTCATGCCACAGTTTTCTAATCTTCCCCTCGGGGAATATGACTCCCGGGCTTAATTCCAAGGCATGCTTGCTCAGATCTTCATCAGTAGGGACTACTTGAAACCTGCCCAGTTGTCGTAATACCCGATGAGGGGCATATGGCTGGATGCTGCGAAGCCCCATTAAGAGAACATGACATTCTTCAGCCGACATGTAGATCACCTCAGTATCAGTCAACCAACCGAATGCCCATTCAATTTGGTCAGCTGTTGTTGACCTTAACCGTGTAAACCATGCTTCGACACCTTCAGGAAATCTGGCGCCTGTCATGCGCTTCTTGAATCCGCTGATACAATTCCTCTCGGTCAACCCGTGGTTCATGTATCCTACTCGGTGATGGAGATGTTCCTGCATCCATAGCTGAAGTAACAGGTTGCAACCTTGGAAGAACTTGCCTCCTTCTCGGCATATAGTCAGAGCCCGGTAGATTTCGGACAAAATCAAAGGAACCACAGTACTATTGGTTCTTTTGATTGCCACGTCGGCCATCCCTACCAGACCTATCTCTATCTTTTTATCCTTCCTTGGACAGACCATGACTCCCAAGAATGCTGTGATAAAAGCCAAAGTACGTCTTGCTTCCCATTTGTTTCTGTTCCCGCCGTGAGTTAGCCCAAGGTTCGGTTCCTCGAAACCCTGCGGGGTTCCGTACCGCTGATACAAGAAATGGAGATCACAACATCCTCTCGATAAATCGTCATGTTGTACCTTCCGACTAATGCTTAGTAGATCCAGAAACGCATGCGGAGACACTGGCCTTGGCGAAAGCAAATATTGCCCTCTTAACCTCTCATTCAATCCCGCATATCCGGCAACTTCCTCAAGTGTCGGTGAAAGTTCAAAGTCAACAAAACGGAATACATTGCGGGTTGGGTCCCAAAATGGTATTAGAGCTTCAAGAATATCTGTCCTCGGCCTAACACCCAACAAATTTACAAAACCTCCCAATATTCTTCCTACTACCCCTTTGCTATCGGCTTCCAAGTCATTCCACCACATGTGGAGTTGTAGAGGGACCTCGCTGAGGGCCGAGAATGGTTCATTTTGCTCTGTGCTCATCCTGCACATTTATTAAGGTGACCTTTTAGGCGAAAACAAAAACCTTTATTTTGACTCTAAACAAAAAATCTTTGAACACAAAAACAAACAATATATGTATTTATATACATGTGTATATATATATATATGTATATATATATACATATATGCTTTATGGTATATCATTTTTGGTAAAATGAAAAAGGGAGTTGGACCCGATGAGGGTTGCCTACGTATCTCACATCCGGTGAGAATCAAACCGACGTAGTTCGGGTTATAAACTAACTAGTTTATTATTTTATTTTATTTATTTTTCTCTTTTTTTTTGAAAATAGAGTAAAATAAAATAAAAACTCATTCCTCATTCCCAGCTTGCCATTTTTCTCTTTTCTCTTTTCTCTTTTCCTTTTTTTCCTTTCTTTTTTTTCATTCTTAAGAAAAAGAAATTTTTTTTTGGAATTTTTACCTTGCTTAAAAAATATTTTTTGAATTTTGGATTCTAAAGAAGAATCAAAATGTTTTCGGATTTTTTTTTAATTTTGAATTTTCTTTTGAATTTTTTTTTGATTATATATATATTTATTTTGGAACAGATAATAAAATCACGTTAACGCCCGACTCTTTTTATTTTTATTTGGCATTTTCATAGACAACCAAAATAAGATTAAAAAAAACATTTTTTTAAAAAAAAAAACCAGACTTTTTTTTTATTTTTATTTAATGGCACAACAAACTATTTTCTTTTTGGAAAAAAAAAAACAAGACAGAACAAAGATGATTTTTTCTTCCATTTTTCCTTTGCTTTTAATATAACAAACTAATAAGATATTTTTTTTTTATTTTCTCAAAATTTCGGCAGAGTTTCGATACTACTTGGACATTGCTTTTTTCTAAAAATAAGTAGTTATATCTCTACACTGTTATTTTCTCCTCTTTTTTCACGATTTTCTAATTTATGGAAAATGATGACAACATACAAAATCTTTTGAATTTTCATGCTCTTTATATATATATATATATATATATATATATATATATATATATATATATATATATATATATATATATATATATATATATATATATATATATATATATTATATTTATTGTATTTTTTTCAAAAATGTGGCATGGGGGACATAGGGAATTCCAAGACTTCTTGGATTCCGCAAATGTTCCCCATGTGCTTTTTCCAAAAATGAAGCATGGGGGACATAGGGAATTCCAAGACTTCTTGGATTCCACAAAGGTTCCCCGTGTGCTTTTTCCCAAAATGTAAAGCGTGGGGGACATATGGAATACCAAGGCCTCTTGAATTCCACAAATGTTCCCCATGCTTTTGATTAAAATAAGATCATGCTGGAAAAACGTGCGGCCTTCTTATTAAACGTGATCAACATAACAATTCACCCTTGAATAAGTACAACATGTAGCACATAGGATGCCAAAAGATGGTCTATTATTTTCAGGTTGCTTGTCCTAGACGGACCCAACCCCTGTGTTGAGTCCCCTAAGTCAAATGCACATGATGCAAATAAACGTTCCTACTAGGGATCCGGCATGTGGCTTTGTTATACTAAGTTCAGAACCTGGGTGTTTGTTCTAGACCTGGCTTACCCGAGCGGACAGCTCGAGCCGAGGGGGGGCAGCGTACCGGGAATACAGAAGCTTCACCGGCTTAGCAACTTGTCCGAACCTCGTTCTAAATTGGGATTTGACACTATACAGAAAAGAAGTCGTACGAAGTACACCCTTCTTCATGATTTAGAAGACTCAGAAAGGATAGGGGTTTCGACACAGTTTATATACAGTTCACGTAATATCAAAGCGGTAAAAGACAATCAATTAGCACATTAAGCACAGATCATGTAACAAAATCAGATAAAACCAAATATAACAATTTATCTAAGCTCGAATTTCTAACCCTGAACCAGAGATTCTGGGTTTGATCCCCAGCAGAGTCGCCAGATCTGTCACACCTCCTTTTTCCGCCCCGCGAGGGGACAAGGGAGTTTTTTCCAATTAAAGGACAATCGAAACGGGATTTGTTTATTTATTTCAGAGTCGCCACTTGGGAGGTTTTAGGGTGTCCCAAGTCACCAATTTTAATCCCGAATCGAGGAAAAGAATGACTCTATATTATAGTCTGCGTACCAGAAATCCGGATAAGGAATTCTGTTAACCCGGGAGAAGGTGTTAGGCATTCCCGAGTTCCATGGTTCTAGCACGGTCGCTCAACTGTTATATTTGGCTTATTTATCTGATTTTAAATACAATATGAACTTATGTGCAAATTTTATCTTTTAACCGCTTTATTATTATTGTTTTTACAAGAATGTGAACGTCGCTTAAAACATATGTCTTTGGACTGCGTCACATGAAATGCGCCCACAATCCGGAACATATTTTATTTGACGTTTTGGGATTTGGATTTGGGTCGCATGAAATGCGCACCCAAGTTTAAGAAAGCAGATTATTAAACACGCACCTAAAGAGACTATCGTGTTATTATTTTGGGGAAGACCGTAAAATTTGCTAAGCGGCCTGTCCCGAATTCTAAGTAATTTTAAACAAGTATTTACTGAGGGCCCCGCAATTTGTATTTTTATTCGGCGAGGCTCATCTCATTCTTATTTTTTAAAGAATTTGCAACGTCATGGAAATGCATCTCGGGCCACGCCACAATCAATGCGCCCGTGACTAGAGACATATTTCGACTCCGTTGAGATTTGGATTTGGGTCACATAAATGTGCACCCGAGTTTAGGGAGATAACATTATTAAAGGCGCGCCTAAAGCAACTAGCGCATTATTATTTTGGGGTAGGGCCGTGAAATTTACTAAACGGCCCGTCCCGGAATCTAAGTATTTAATACATATGTTTTAGAGGGCCCCGCAGCTTGTATTTTTATTCGGCGAGGCTCGTCTCATTTTTTATTTTATTTATTTTTTCTTTTAGAAACAGGACAAAGCTAAAATAACTACGTTTTCTGCTACTTCGCGAGATCATAGGTTATAAATTGAACTTATTTGATGAAGCTGAGTATTTTTCCGCGGAATTAAAATTGCTACCATAATTTCAACATTACTACCACATGTATAAACAACTATTAAAACAAACTAAATAATTAACACCTTTCAGAATATGTGCAAACCCCTATTACGACAAATATTTGGATAACAACAATTTAAACATGAAGAAACAAAATGTCAAGTAGCTACTTAAAAATAACGAAACAACGGAAAAGACATTCACGGCCAAATTTCAATACCATACGAAGTTAATTATCAAAAATAGCATTTCGCAATCATCATGTATATATGTCTCGCGCAATTTCGCGTACTATCCGCATGAACTAGGATTGTATTTCTACCAACACCTATACATATAACTAAACAGCAAACATGGAGGACACGGGCAGAGATAACCTACTTGAGATTAACGTCCGATGCGTTGGACCTGCGACGAAACCTCGGACAACAACCTCGACGTACCGGAACTCGACGAACCAAAGTCGACCTCGACGGAAAACAGAAAACTTGGCCAAACAGGATCGCAGCAAACCACAGCTGCTCGCGAAAGATGAAATAACGTCGACAGCAGTAAGGTCGACACGAGGGGGGGCTGCTGACGGGCGTTTGGACGGTGTCGACGCGAGGAGGGTGAAGCAGAAAAAGGGGTCGTTTGGATGCGAGGAAGGAACAATTGTGCGTTGTTTGCCGGGCTGGGGGATAGGGACAGTGACGACGCAGCTACTGGTTTGGGTAACAATGGTGGTTCACGGTGAGAGGGTGTCGACGAAAGGTTGCTGGTGCTTCAAACGTTGGGGGGTGCGACTGGTTATGGCTGGAGGTGGAGAAGTCTGTTTGGTGGTGGTGTTAGGGTGGTGTTTGGGGCAGTGGTCGACGGGCAATGATGGAGGACTGCCGGTGGTTGTAGGCGATGAGGAAGGCGCCGGTGGAGGGAGCTGGGCGTCGCGACTGGTTTTGCTTGGTGTTTGGACGTGGTCGACGATGGAGTAGGGGTTTCGACCGGGGGAGTCACTGGTTTACGTTTTGGCTTTCTTCTTCTTTTTTAAGAAGAAGGATGAACAGTGCCTCAGGTTTTTCAAATCTGTCCCCCTTTCAAAATGTTTCATCCGTGTTTTGTAATGGGTTTGCCCAAAAAAATGAGCCCACGCGTGGTGGGGTTCGAGATTTGTGTCCCCCACGCGTGGTGGGGTTCCCCATGTGTCCTGGACTCGGTTTATTATGGGCTAGGTCCGAAATTAGGCCTAAAACCGGGTAGTTTGAACCCGAATATTATTCTTTTGCCCGGACCCGAGAAATAGGAAAACGTTGCTTAACTAGTCCTATGTAAGCAAAATAACTACCAAAAATAAGACTAGTATTTAAACAAAACTATATCTTTTTTTTTTTGAATATTTTTCAAGATTTAAAATAGCTACAAAATATTAATAAAACTATTTTTTGTAATTTTTGTAAATATTAAGATAAAATATGAAGTAGTATTTTTTGTATTTTTCAAAGTTAAAATGACTATAAAACTATTTTTTGTAATTTTCGTTTTTTAATAAATACAAAATATAAAGTAATATTTTTTTTGTATTTTTCCAAAATTAAAACGACTACAAAACATTAATAGAATTATATTTTTTTGTAATTTTCGAATTTATATAAAGTACCAAAATAAAGTACAATTTTTTGTATTTTTCAAGTTTATGAGAAATACATAAACTAAAATTTATATATATATTTTTGTGATTTTTCTTTTTGCAACGAAATAAAGTAAAATAGTTAAAATGACTATATTAGACCCAATTACATATTTATGCTAAAAATGTGAAAATCCTCGGGGAGGGTCAAAAATCACGTGCTTACAGGGACTATCAAATCACGGGTCGGTATCCATTTACCCAAAACGTTAACCGAAGTCAAATTAATTCTTTTTATAGTCAAAATTTATTATTTTTGACAGATTTTCGTATTTAGGCTTTCCGGACTACGCACCCGGACTACGCATGCAAATCGAGGTGATGCTAGAAGAGGTTTTTAAATCCTCAGAACGCATAATTTATTTTAAAACAAGACAATCAAAATATAAATGGTGATTAACATGAAATTAATTAAATAATAAACTTTACTTTAGAGGAAAATTAAGCTAAAATAAAAGTTGTAGGAGTATAATAGAGTGTGTGTTTGTGTTGTGTTTTAAAACTAATTATAGATGAGAGGAAAAATAATAAACTTTAGAGGATAATCTATCCTCCTGCAGAAGAAAAAATTTATTACATCGACGTCAAAATTTTTTGTGGACAAAGCATATCATTCTAGGTTTGAAAGTTAAAAGAGAAGGATTTGTAACATAGGTGAGAAAAAATAAAAAAAAAATACATCAAAAAAGGTTAAAACGAAATATTACAAAAAGGGAAGCATTATTGGTCAAGACTACTCATATTTTATCTATGGTATAACGGCAAAAACTTTTGAAAGAAAAATCTATAAATTCTCGTATTGAAATATCTATATGAAAAGAAAAATAATTAAATTAAAATGATTACCTATAATAATATTCGAAACAACAACCATCTGGAAAGTATTAATGATATTACGTAACCAATTTCTTGCCAATTCCGATCTTTTTGTTGCTTGAAAGTTTATGTCACTGACTCATTGCTCCCGTCTTAATTTTAAAATAGGACTTCCAAGTTAGTCTTGCATTATTGAGGAGTTATCATCTGGCAGACATGATAATTAGTTTTCATATATTCAATGTTGGAACAGCAAAGACAGACACTCATTAAGAAATTATCTTTACGGAAGATGAAAGAATGGTGGAAGAAAATATCTTGACATGAGAAAAAATAATGGATGAATCAGAAGTTTATGGTTGTGCTTTTAAAAAGGATCTAAATTTGTAAGTACTGCGGAAAAGTTGTAATCCTGTGAAGAGCCTCCATACGTGCTTCTTTTGAATGTGAAGCGTTGTGAATTGTGATTATTCGGTCGAGGCCTTAAGTTATTAATTGGGACTCTCAGGGTATTCAGGTAACAAAAAGGATATTTTAACATTGCATTTAAAAGGGGTTATGCATCTAATAGTTATGGCTTGTGACCCTTCATAAACGGGTACGTAGGTTATTTGCCCTTAGTTATTTTTAAATTTTTATTAATAAGGTATTTAAGTTAATTAGTAGGGGCTTCCCACTTTTAATATAAATATAGATAGATTAATAGATTCAATATTATATGTTGTTTACGTCATAATAAGTTGCGATTAAAGTGATTCACAACAAGATTTATTTGCTCCGTGAATTTTAGATTTTGGCTATAAATCCTAGCAGCGGACCCAAGATTAAGATTTGAAGGGTGTGGGTGCACTTTTGAATGATGTTACTATTAATATATCACTATTTTCTAAAGATATACATATATACATAATAATCCTAACGTGCAGTTTACTTTTGTTGTCACACTAAGAAAAGAGAAACAAGTAATAATTTGTATCAAAAGAGAGAGGAACTAATTAAACAGAGAGTATGACTCACAATGGCGATGAAAATTGATGAAACGCCAGGTTCAGATTTTCTAATTCAATAGCTTAGCTTCATTATATTTGATTATTTGTACATTCTTTCATGTTATCATGCAACGAAATGATAAGTTAATTAATAACCTTTTGACTTTTTATTTCTTATCTTTTCATTAACCTTTTTATTTGACAAGCACTTCCACTTTCGTGACTGTTATTCTTTCTGAATTTCAAATAAATTTTTTGTACATGTATGTGTATATAGGTACACATGCTGCACAATATTACGTTAATTAATAACCACCAATTAGTATTTATGGCTTCAAATGCAAAGTCATTGGTAACTTTTTCTTTCTCAAGCACTACATACAAGTGTAAAACAAAAGAACGGGTCATTTGCTTTGTAACTCCACTATACCAACAGAAAATCAGAAATAACGCTCAACCATATCTCCACAAATCCTTCCTCCTATAAATTGGATATTTCATTGTATTCAAATATCCGTGTCACATCAGAAAAAGGAGAACAATAAAAGGAAAGAAAAAAAAAACACAAAAAAGGGAAAATGGCAAAAGCTATTGTTCTCCTCTCTGCCCTTTGCGTTTTGGCCATTGCTAACTTCGCCGTCGCTGAGCCAGAAGTCTTTGATGTTGAAGGCAGAGTCTTTTGTGACACATGCCGTCTTGGTTTCGCCACCTCCCTTAGCGAGGCCATTCAAGGTATGAACAATAATAATAAGTGTTCCTTAACCCCTTTTGTTTTTCACAAAGACAACAGAAGCATTGGTGGCGCAATAACAAGTTGTTGTCACGTAATGATCAGAAGGTGACAACAACTTCTTACAAAATAACTTATTCTTTCTTAATGACAAAATAACCTCTTACAAAAAAACAGCATACAATATTTGGTGCTGCTTCTTTCTTGGATCTTGTGCATGCATAAGGAAGGCTGAGCTACCTTGCATGACAGGCAAATGCCAATTTAAGATTTCTTGAACATGGGTGCACCACTAAAAAAAATAGGAAAAAAAAAATATTAAGTGGGAATCAATCTCTATTCCTTAGGATAAATAACCCAATATTCAACCAAGTGCACTATTTAATGTTTTTGAAGTATGGGTGCCAATAGATAATATTAGACTAATTATAGAAAATACGTACATAAAATATCTAGTTTAACAATGAGATCATGGGTTTGCGTGGCTATGAAACCGCCCCTAATGAGAGAGGTTCAATTGAGCCCCTTAGTTGAAAATTTATATCGTGTAATTAGAATGCTTTTAGTGTAGCGGAAGATGATTACAAATTGCTTTAGATCGTAATTTTGAAACCTAAATGTGACGTTCATATATTTTTTGAAATTCCCTTATTAAAATTTTTGAGCAGTAAAAGAATGTATTAATGGTGCAGGTGCGACGGTGCGATTGACATGCAGAGACATCGAGACACACAATGAAACATACTCAACAGAAGGCAAAACCGACATGATTGGCAAATACACACTAACAGTAGAAGGTGATCATGAGAATGACATTTGCGAAGTAACAGTGGTGAATAGCCCAAGAGAGGATTGCAAGGAAATAGTTTCTGAGTTGGTTAAAGGCAGAGTTGTGTGCAGTAAAAATGTTGGAATGCACAATGCTGTTCGATTTACTAACCCACTTTTCTTCCAAAAGGACAAGCCTGTACCTGGCTGCAAAGAGCTCGTTGAGGAGATGGAGCTTGTTGATCTCTTGTTACTCGATGATTGAGCAAAATTAAACTTTAAGAGAGAATAGCTTTTGCCCCTTTCGTCATTCATTTTGCAATAAGAAAAAAGAAAAGAAAAGAATAAATTGGAATAGTGGCTTCTCCTGAATGTGTACTCCCATGGAAAAAGAAAAGAAAACTTTTTCCAAGAAGATGATCATGTGGTAGCTTCTTAGAAAATTTTGTGTTCCATAATTTGGTGTTACAAATTGATCATAATTTTGTGTCATCATCTTTTTTATTTGGCAATACTTACTATGTTATGAGAAGTTTTCTTTAACTTTAATTAACTTTCTTCCTCAATTGGAGAATAAATTCTCTCATTCATTTTGACTAGCAAGAAGTTGTTCAAACAAATTAAAAGAATTATATATATTGAGAAACATGTAAACAACTCCGGATCACTAATTTGTTTTAACAAATTGCAATTTTAGAATAGCAAATAAATGGAAAATTTGAACCTACGACCTCGCTCACAACGGATTTCGTGGAGTAAGGCGAAATTATATTGAGAGGCTTTTAAATTTAATTATTTTATAAAATATTTATACTAACAACAAAATTTGCTTTCTAAACAACAAATTAATCATTTAAGACAAAAAATAATAAATTTCAAAAATAAAAAGGAAGAGGTCCACAAATTTTGATCTGGCTATCATCACAAACAAGAAAAAGAAATAAACGTCCATAACATAATATCTTAAGTTTTAAGCATTAGCGGTGTCAAAAATATTTACTCCTTCTGATCAATCTAAGCAATAATTGTAGTTTATTTTATTAAGTAGCACTTATTGGTGAATATCTAAAATAAACTATAATATGTCGAATTACACTAAAAGAATACTGGTGCATGAATACTTTTGTGTTCATGCAGTTTCAGAAAATATTGTAAAAGAAATTCATTATGTTATCGATATATATAACTTAATTCATATATAAAAAGGATAAAATTTAAATTGAAGAGTGAAGCAAATATACTAATTAATCGGTGAAGAAACTTATCATAATTTATAAACTTATTGGTATAAATAACTTCAATCAAACAACAAAAAAATATGCTGTAACACTTTTCTTTATAGTAATTATTTATATAAATTATATAATATATAATAGTAGTAGTAGTAGTAATAATAATAATAATAATAATAATAATAATAATAATAATAATAATAATAATAATTTAAATAAATTTGGGGCCTTCAAATTTTAGGAGCTTAAGGCAACGGCCTCACTACTAGAGCCTTTAGAGCCGCCCATGTTTGGCACTAAAACCAGCATGATCATAATCGCTTAAACTGATAAGTTTAAAAGCTTCTCAAGGACATTTATATTTTAATGTGTTTGAGTTACATCTTATTAATTAATGTTAAAAACTCTTTTAGTATAGTTAATGATTAATTTACTAGTTTGCAACTACTTTATTTTTAAGTGTAGAAATTTTAAGACTTGTCATATGCATCAAAGCTATGCCCTGTTTCATGCCTTCGTCTGTTGCGTTCTTGATTTAGTTCATGCTCTTTTTTAACTAAATATTGACATCACTTATAAACGTTTTGCGACGGGTCTTTCATGTACTAATTTGATGAAACCTTCTCCATATTGGCTTCTCAAATGAACAATCATATGGAAAGTAAATCTATCCCCATCGATCTACCAATTAATGAACCACCCGATCTTAGCACTATGCAAATTGATGACTCCTCCACAAATTCCCAAAATACTTTCTTCCTACATAAACTTCTCTCCAGATCACCTATTCCTCATTCTCTACACCAATCTCATTATGTAACAACTGGCCTCGATCTAAGTGATGAAAACGACACTAACTATGACTTGTACATCTTCGTTCCCTTATCCTCAAGTGATAAAACACGACTCTATCGCCTTCTAAGAATACCACAAAGGAATCAAAGATATCATAAAAGAGAAGTAATCTTACTACCTTGAACTAAGAACTAGTAAAGGTTGAAAGATAAATCTAAAAGTACAAGTAACAAAGGTTCAAAAGAACTCTCAAAGTATGATATACTTAATCAATAAATGTTGTCTCAAGTTACTCGTAAAGTGGTCAAGATCCGAATCTATTGTTTTGATTTGCTTTTTAAGTAAAGGCGTTTGATTTCTTCCATAAATCAAGACGTTGTTACTTTGATCTTGTCAAGGCTATAGAACTTACGTTCTTGGAAGTTCTTGGAATTCTTTCCTTGAATTCGTCCCATATCCTTTATTTTCGTCTCTTTAATTCTAGTTGTTCAATTCCTTGTTGTTATTGCTTCCACATTTACTTCTCAAATTCTTACTCTAATTTGGATTCCCGACCTAGTTGTTATCAAGTGCTATCCTTGGAAATACTCAGTCATTGTTAAAGTATTTGGGCTCAAAGTAGGACACCAATTACTTAAGCAGAAAATATTTGCACAATGAAACCAACAGAGGAGGTTCCTTTAATTGACTTAGGCTCTGATTTTTTTTTTCCTCAAATTCCAAAAGGAAGAAAATATGTTACATGCACTACATGATGGGCCATGGTTTATTTTAAATCACTTTTTATCTGTGCGAAGATGGGAACTGAAATTCCTTGCATCTGAGGCACAACTTACATATTCTGCCATATGGCTTCACCTGCCCCAACTTCCCACAGAATTCTACGACATAGAAATTCTTCAGAAATTGGGAAACAATGTGGGTAAGCTACTTAAGATTGATGCATGCACCTCCACCACTACTAGAGGCCGTTATACAAGAATCTGTGTAGAAGTGTCGCTTGATAAGCCTCTAAAATCTCATATTTATATTGGAACACATAAGCAAATCATCTTGTATGAGGGACTTAATTTGCTTTGCGTTAATTGTTGTTGCTTGGGCCACAACAAAAAACAATGCACCCATCTTATACAATTTCCAGTTGCAGACAAAGCTTCCACAAATACTTCATTCAACAATCCCCAAGTTAACCCAACTACAAGCCTCTCTCCAACTAATGTAGAACAAGAGTGGAAAATAGTCACATTCCCACAAAAATCCATCTCTAAAATGCACATGCACAGACAGGCTCTTGATGGTGCACCTTCCAGTTCTGCAGGTACGCCGCCAACTCGATGATTGCTGCCAACACACGCTCCAGGTAAGTCCCCTAACCCTAAACCACCTTCCATCCAAACAACTAAGGTAAGTGGAAAAGACATCCACATCCCTAATAATATTTCCCATAAAAATATGTTTGATATCCTTAATGATAATGGATCCTCCACTAATTAGATAGACGAGCTTACCCATTTGAGTCAGCTCACTCCTAGTTCTCAAAAGACCTCTCTTAGCCCAAGCCCTACACCAACTAGTAGCCCAAGCCATGCACAATTCCTCACTTCTGGCACCACTGACACTTCTAATACTCTTTCCATGCAACACGTAAACCACAATGCCACTAATCACTCCTTCCAATCTCCATCGAATGACACATCTTCCTCAATAGTGACACTTCATGGGTCTAGTATAGAGACCCAAATTCAAGCATATTTTCTAAAATCCAACACCAATCACAACCCTGCAAAACCCACCCTACACTCAACAGATCCGCCCCAATCCAATCAAACCCAAGCCCATGCAAAAACCCCACTAAATACCGACCTCTCTCACCCAAACGCTTCCCAAAGCCCACTCATAAGCTCACCGCTTATTACCACCAATCCAGTATCCCAGTGTCCTCTTTCAACACCAACTCCCACAGATAATTCCAACACGCTAGATTTTACTCCCCGTCAAATACAAAATGCCACGCCTCCCCTTCCAAACTCCATACAATCTCACTCCCCACTCGAGACCATCACTCACTCCAACAACATCCCACCAAATTACTCCTCCATCATACCACTGTTTTCACTCCCCCATCCTCCACCAATGAACCCCAACTCATGCTTCTTCATAGCCCAGACTCCACATGCACCAAACAATCCAAACTCCTAGTGAGAACTGGGCCTACAGGATCATGCACTCATATTCACACTGAAAGTGAACAAACAAGAAATCACCATACTTCTCAACAATCTATCGGACCTTGCTCAGATAGTGATGGAAGGTATGAGCTTGGCGACGAACATCTTTGGCCAGTACCACTAGTCTATGATGCCACACACCGGCTTAACCCCATACAACCCCTAGCTCCACCAACACCATACTGGGAAACTACCCATCAATTCCCATACATGATCAATCTTCCTTTATACCCTCATACTCCATTAGTCTCTCCTACACCAAGGATCCAAACATATGTGCTCCCACCACTGCCTCTGCTTCCACCATCTCCAATAGGGCCACACGATCCGCTCACTCAGTCCCCGGAGAACTCCCCCCTCCCCTCCAAACTTTCCCAATCACAATACACAAAATAAAATTTTCCACCAAGAGATAGCTCAAGCAATGATCAACTTCAGAAAACAAGGCCAAACCCTGTTTGGCTCAGTGGGATCAAGGTCTTAGTCCTCAAATAGGAGTACACAAAAAGGTTCATTCTCAATTGCCCTCCAACCATGCATTGTTGTTACCTAAGAATAAGGCCAACCATAAACCTCGATGTGGGGAAGTATGCCCTAGTTATCACTCCCTCACTCCTACTCCCACTAGCGAACTAGTCCACTACGGAGGTTCCGCCAGCACCACACACCAATAATTCCATGATGAACTTCATCGTTTGGAATTATAGGGGAGCTCAATCTCCTAATGTTCATCGTAACTTCCGCTTCATGCTTGATTACCATCCTCCATCCTTGGTCGTGCTAGTAGAAACTCACATCACTGATCACCATCACATTAGGGATGATTTCCAATTCATCCATATGGCCGAAGTGCCTGCTGTAGGGAACGCATAAGGTATAGCTATATTTTGGTCCCTGGATACCTCACAGTTGATACAATTGCCATGACACAACAGGAGGTCCATTGCATGATAATCCCTCAACAACAGAAATGGATGTTCTATGCTATTTATGCTAGCCCACATGCACACAACTGCACTATATTATGTGAAAACTGGCATTGTATTTATGATCACTACAAGTGTCCATGGTTACTAGCGGGAAATTTCAATGAAATTCTTAGTAGCTCAGAGAAATTTGGTGGTAGGGTTATTAATCTCAATAGATCAAATCAATTCTTAAATTGTTTAAATTATTGTAACCTAATAGATCTAGGTTTCAAAGGTAGTCGCTACACTTGGACTAATAACCACAAATGTGGCTCCACTATTCTTGAACGTTTGGATAGATGCCTAGCCAATTTTGATTGGAATGTCTTGTTCCCTAATTCTCTAGTGACTCATTTGCCTCGAACGCACTCTGACCATTGCCCCCTTCTTTTAAATTTACTAGGGAAACCATCACCAAGCACCAAACCCTTTCGATTCGAAACAATTTGGACTTCACATCCAGATCTGCGTCCAATGATTAAAAATATATGGCAACAACACTTACACCTACTGCCTTCCATAAAATGCTTTCAACATACGACTTCTTATTGGAATCGTTATACTTTTGGTAATATTTTTAAAAGAAAGCAAAAACTCCTCGTGGCATCTCAGACAGGGTCACGTTCATGTTCTACTTGTGGCCGCACTCATCGTGGCGAGTGTTGGGGTACATCTCAAAGTTGCTACACTTGTAGAGAGGTTGGTCACATTACGAGGTTTTGCCCTCGAGATAGTGGTACTGGTCAGACAGGCACGCAACAACAGGGTACTAAGAGATAGAAGAAAGAAGATCTATCTCGATTCTATCTCTATCTTTCGACATCTCATCTCAGAGAATCAGGCTTTTCCCCTTCCGTAAGCGCATATAGGGAAGTGGGCCCTCGGCTATTGAGAGGACTCCTATTGTCTTTCTTTTATTTACTGGAGTTTCTTGTTCCCGCGCCCCTAGCTTTAATCACCCTCGTGAAGAGGCGTACTCCGATACCATTGATGTCCAATAGCTTTAATAGTAATGGCTGGATCTACTACTACCTCGTAACCGAAACAAGAGCTTGAACAAGAGTTGTTGTCGATATTGGCAACATTTTTAGGGAGCTCTTTGGGAGCGAAATGACTGCATAGCAGCCTGCGGAAAAAGCTCTAGAGCCCCTACTCCTAAGTTGGAGCAAGAAGCAAGGGATTGAGCGCATCTTTCCCCTTTCTATTAGTAGTAAGGTGGCTACAACGGAGCAGCTTACTCCTGAGATAGATTTACCGATTAAACTAGATTTACCCGCCTTTTTCACCCAAGCGGATTTCCCCGTGCTACCGAGTTTTGAGAAGACTACGGATCCATTCAACGATCTTTTTGACGCTCGTTTAACGGGCCTCCAGTCCTCCTTACACTACTCAACTAGTACATTCTTGCAAAATCTAGAACGAGATCTTATACAAGAATATAATTTTGTTCTCCAACTTGAAGAGGATTTATGAAAATTGAAATCTCGTATCAATTGGCTAAATGAAGGAGACGCCAATACAAAGTTCTTCCACCAATCAACTTTAAATCGTTGCAGACGTAATCGTATTAGTGCTATCCAAAATCAAGCGGGTAATTGGTTCTACGATATCCCCACTATCAAATCTACCTTCATTAATTTTCTTTTCCACTCTATTCACTACTAAATCTACCCTCTCTTTTAAATCACTTCTTTTTTATCAATACAACGTCTTACCTTCCCATGAAGCATCCCTCTTAGACAGGCGACTTGAAGACCTTGAAATAACTCAAGCAATACACTCCTTTAAGGGGCCCCTTAAAGTGCGGAGGGAGGATTTCTACACGCAACATCGTGGTTGGGCATTCCTCCTTCTTTTAAAAGAAGACTAGAGGATGAAAGAAGAAGCTCTTATATTAGATAAAGCCTAATTCTACTGTCCTTTGAAGATTGGAAGATAGTAAAAGCCAACTTCCTTTTTAAAGATCACTCAACGATGTGGCAAATCCCCTTTTTTAAGTCTATAAATTGGAAGCAGGAAAATGGTCTCCGCCCCTACTTTTATCAAGAATACTGGTATGAGATTTCACACTCAGTCATCACTTTTTGTAAAAAGGTTTTTTCACAAGGATGCATCCCTGAGGAAATCAATAATACCTACCTATGTCTTATTCCTAAACAACGCCATGCAGCAAAAGTTACTCATTTTAGGCCCATTATCCTTTGCAACACTATCTACAGAATTATTACCAAAATTATTGTAAACCATATCAAGCCCTATTTATCTAAGATAATAGGTTTAACTCAAGCTAGTTTTTTAAAAAGGCATAAGGCCGTTGATAATGCAACCATAGATCAGGAAATCGTGAACAAATTCCAAAGAATGAATGGCCGAATCCCCCATATACTTCTTAAATTGGATCTCGAAAAGGCTTTCGATAGGTTAGAATGGTGATTCATATGTCACACACTTATTTTAATTTTCCACCAGCTCTCATATCTCTCTTCATGTCTTGCGTCTCCACTTCTTCAATTTCCATCCTATTCAGTGGCATGCCAACACACTATTTCTTACCCACTAGAGGTATAAGGCAAGGTGATCCTCTCTCACTATACCTTTTTATATTATGCATGGAAATGCTCACTCGCTCCATAGAAAGAGCAGTTGATTATAATCAGTAGTCACCCATCACTCTTTCCCGGTCACGTCCCCGCATTTCTCATCTACTCTTTACGGACGACATTATCCTCACTTCAAAACTAACAACGACCTCCTGTCACTCCATTATTGACACTCTCATATACTTCACCAACTTAGCTAAACAAAAGATAAATTTTCACAAGTCAAAGATCTTTTTTTCAAAAAATTGTTCACCTTCTCACAAAGAATTTGTCCTAAGCTCTTTCAACATGTCCGAGGGAAAATCTTTTGGTAGGTACCTAGGTTTTCCCATTTTCCTCAAAAGACCTATGCAAAGAGATTTTCAATTCTTTCTCGACAACTTCAAATTAAGGCTTGCCGATTGGAAGACTCATTGCCTTACTATGGCAGGTAGAGCCACCCTTATCAAATCTACCCTCAACTCTCTCTCTAACTATACCATGTAATATATCTCCATACCACAAAATATCATCACATTGTTGGATAGATATAAAAAATGTTTCTTTTGGGGCTCAACATCCCAAAAACAGAAACTACATCTGATTAAATGGGAGATCGTTACATTACCAAAATCCCAAGGAGGTCTTGGAATACAAAACATCTCGCCCTACTAGCCAACTTAGTACGAAGGCTTTTTAAACATCCGTCATCTTTTTGGGCATCTATACTAGTCACAACGTACATTACCTCTAAAATATCCTTCTTCATTTGGAAAAGAACATCCAACAAGGATGGCACCATTGTCAATTAGGATCTAAATGGATAGTCTCATCTGACAACCATATCAAATTTTTGACTGACAGTTGGATTGATCACAACACTCTCCTTAGATCCTTAATTGAAGGTCCCCTACCACTCCTAGAATCCCAACGCCCAATTAGCTCCTACATCCGCAATTACAACTGGGACCTTGCTAAACTACCTTTTAATCTTTCCCAGGAAATACTTCTTAAATTACTTAGTATTTACTTATCCCAATACCCCAATCACCATGTACTCTCATCTGGAACCTCACATTTTCAGGACAATTTACTGTCTAGTCATGTTATTACGCAGTAACACCAACTACCCCTTCTATAAACTATGCTTGGGCTTGGAAACTGCCCACACCACCGAAAATCAGATACTTTCTTTGGCTATGTAGCCATCATAGGCTCCCTACAAATGCCTACTTAGCTCGCCTTAATATTATCAACAACAACCTTTATAATTACTGTTCCACGGCTGAGGAGACTATACATCATATCTTCTTCGAGTGCTCTGCCTCAAGACCATTATGGGCTCACCTAGGACTTCTTCATCATATAAACACCCTTCAACATCTGAGCACTTCACTAATTGAGCGAATCAAGTTTTTAATCAAAAATTATAATCACCATATCCCCTATAGCATTCCTCCGTCAACCCTAATTCTTTATTATCTATGGGGTATATGGATCCAACGCAACCAAAATCTATTCCACCCAACAACAATCTACTCCTGCTTACTATTTACAAATCATTAAAAAAAGCCGTGGAATTCCACTTCCTCACATTGCAACCACACAGGAACACAAAACTAACACCTCTCTACATCAAATGGAAACCACCCAACCACAACCACTACAAATTAAACATTGATGGAGCAACTAAGTCCCGGGGGTTAAATGGAATAGGATGGGTCATACGATCCTCTGAAGGGAACTAACTTTTAGGATACTCTAAATGATAATAGGCTAGATTCATGTAATTTGGCGACTGTGTACGCCCCAGCTTGACTATATTTCATTGTTATAAGATAGTTAAATGATGTTAAATTGGCTCTAATTGTGAATTTCATGTTTTGCAGGAGTGAGTGGCATGTATGAGGACTTAAAACTGTAATTGGAGCTAAATGGAAGCAAGAGAAGCCCCTAAGAGCTGATTACGTAGGAAAACAAGAGAAAAAAGAGTTGAAATGAAGACCCAGACTAGCGCGGCCACTAGCACGACTGCGTTAGCCCAGGAATTCGAGGCAAAATGGTAGGCCATATGTGTGGTCATTAGCGCGTCTACTAGCGCGACTGCGCTAGCCCAGTTCTGGAAAAATAAACTTCAGGGGTAAACTTGGAAGTTCGGGGGTAAATCCACTTAACCTATAGAAAGTCCAGCTCGCCCATGGGAGGATTATAAAGGTTTTCATAGCTTAGTTCAAGGCAAGGAGAGGCAAAAGGCAAGGGGGATAATTCAACATCGATTTCTTCCTTTATCCTTTTTGTGTTTTACTATTTGTGATGAATTTGACTAGTGTTATGATGAACACTAGTATGAGTAGCTATATATTTAGTCTAATGTTTTGATGGAACCTATTGAAGGATGAACTTCTTGTTATGTTAATATAGTTTGCCCAGTTTAATCTCTATTTGTTCAACTATGTTTTTATTGTAGTTAATTGATAGGATCCTCAATTACTTGTGTCTATTTAGTGTGCAAAACTGGGGAGAGAGTGCATATTTAGGTAATTATTGAACAACACCACTCCCGAAGTATATGAGGGATCAATAACCGAGGGTTTAAAGGCGGGATTAGGGATAACAAAGCCTTGGGTGCAATCTAAAGTGAGCTGTAATAAACAAAGCCAGCTAGCATAACTCGGGAGAATGCGTTTAGTAAATTGTCGTGATTACTCGGGAGAGATTTACGGTAATAAGAGTGCTCATGATTGATAGAGACGATTAGGCAAATCTATGTAAAACATAACTGGAAGGGATTCCATCAATAGGGAAAATCATAACCTGAGATATTTCTCTTAATTGTTTACAACTTAATCATAGTTAGTCTTCAGTTGCTTATTTTCAGTCAGTCTTAGTTAGTAGAAACATCCTCAATTGTTATTCAGAATGTTTGGGAAGTTGATTACGTAGAATTTCATTAGTCTAACAAGAGTAATTGATAGGTTAATTCCTTGTGGGTTTGACTCTGGGCGAAATATTCAGATTATATTTGCAACGCCCGCGTGTCCTTTTTATAAGGCATAGTTGGGCGTGATCACTAAACATAAAGAGTTTGGAAATAACATACAAATGGAGCTAACTGCTTTGCTTTACGGCTTGCGCTTGTCTTTACAGCATGGTTACTTCCCAATGGAGATTAATATAGATGCCAAAGAGGTAATCACTTTAATCCATTCCAACAATCCTCACTATACTAACTTGATCAATGATTGCAGGTTGCTGCTCAGGCAACAGGATGACCCACTTCATCAGCATACAAATAGGGAGGCAAATATGGTAGCTGATGGTTTAGCAAAACATGGTACTCAATTATCATGCAGCAACGGCCTACAACTTTTTTATACACCACCACCTTTTGTCTACCAACACTTCCACGAAGGTAAAACATGGGAAGAGAGACGGAGATTTATCAACTCTTGCATTTTTGTTATCCTCCCTATCCCCCCTAATGTAAATTCATGCACAACTATGATCTCCGCTCTCCCCTCCGGTAACAATCCGGCTAGTTTTTGTAATGATCCTTCCATGGATCCTAGTAGTGAAGTAGCTCGTAGTTTTTGTACTGGTCCGCTTCTGGATTATAGGTCAATAGTAACTACTCATGTATCATCAGTCCCCACAAATGCCACGAGCACCTTGCCCTATGTATATTATGCAACGTAGAAATGAAGTTAGTAATCTTTTATGACCCAAAAAAGTAAGATTTCTATATGTATTTTAGGATTTCGTTCATTTCCAATGAATCGTCTATTAAATTATGTCAATTGATGTTTGATAAAAGAATGAAAAGAACTTTCCTAATTACTTGAGAAGAAAATTCTTTTTTCTTTAAAAAGGTAGGAAGTAAAAGTGTTTTTGCTTTGCAGTATCAACCTGCAAAATGTGATAATTGTCACATCTTCTTTTTACCACCCGAGGAGGTATATAAGGAAATTTTTTCAATTAAAGTGATATTAATCGAAATGAGATTATTTATTTATTTTCAGAGTCGTCACTTAGAATAATTTATGTTGTCCCAAGTCACCGATTTATTTTAAATCCCAAATCGAGGAAATTTGACTCTGTTTTACAGTCTGCGAACATAAAAGACCGGGTAAGGAATTCTATTAACCCGGGAGAAGGTGTTAGGCATTCCCGGATTCCGTGGTTTTAGCACGGTCGCTCAACTATTAATAATTGGCCTAATTATCTAATTTATTACATGTTTTAAACCTATTGTGCATTTTTAACTTTATAACTGCTTTTATTTATTTATGGAATTATTTCTAGAACAAGTTACGATTGTCGTACACTTGTTTGTTTTGGAACACATTGCAAATCACGCTACATGAAATGCACCCGTGATTTACAACATGTTCATTTTTATTATCGTTCAAAGTTGTGGTCGGGTCACATGAAATGTACACCCGGATTTGGGAATTATGTATCACAACTACGCCACAGGAACCGTACCCATAGTCGCGATAGTTACTTAATCACGCCTAAAGCATTTCTACGAATATTTGATTAAGGCTTAATTTAGAAGTGTACCTAAAGTTGTGATTATGTCTCTAGGCTAAATACCCTATGTCATGTAACTAGGTATAAAGGTTCAATACTATATGAGATATTTATTTAATTTAATTGGGAAGCTTATGGATTACATGGAAATGGAATAATCCTAAAATGGATCAATAAAATGTCATTATGGAAATGGGCCTGGCACAATTCAGCTTATAGGCCCAAAATTTCTTTCTCTTCAAGATTAAACCCATAACCAATGTAAAGAAATGAGCAATTTGCATATTAAATCACAAACCTGGTCCACTCAAGTCTACCAAGTTAGAGACAAATTCCTTATTAAACATATAATACTACTAACAAAACTCAAAACTGTCCCCATTAATTTTAAATTGAAAACACATAAGCACTTACGACATGAAATCAAACTCATTTCAAAACTAAAAATATGCCCAAGTTATATCATTTGAATCTAAGCATACTTACGCTAAGAAGGTTACATACTAACTTTAGTAATTAATGTAAACAAACGCTCAAAACATCAAATCAAATAAATAAATAAAACAGGGAACATTCAACTAAAATATAGAAACAAAAACAGAAAATTAGGCAAAAAAATAATTAGAGCAAATATATTAGTGGGATCTAAGATGGAAATGGACCTTGTGATGCAAATCGTATAGCAACAGAGAAAAGGGCCGGCTCTGAGTTGACGACTAGAATTGAACAGAGAATCACGAACGGAAAACCTCGCATCGGCCACCTCTAACGCCGACCTCCCGAACGGGATCTCGCCGGCGACTTCCCCATGGATTCTACCATTTTTAGCGTGAAGAAGGGGCTGTTTTGGAGCTGATTTTCAGAGCAGTTTTTTTAGCTTCATTTCGAGAAAATTTAAGCTGCATTTTTTGCTCAATTTTGTGATTGCTTTTCAGCTCGTTTTGGGTGAGGTTTGGAGCTGAAATGAGATGGTTCGGAGGTGCTTTTCGGGTCATTTTTTAGCAGCTTTTGGACCTGTTTTGCAGGTAATTTTTGCTGCTTTTCTGAGATGCCTTTGTTGCGTTCTTGAGTTGGTTTTTAGTCAAAATAGGGGCTATTCGGGTGAGGTTTTTGCGTGATTTTTTGGCTAGTTTCGGGCTAAGGGAGGTTGTTTATGGAGGAGGAAGAAGGCAGCAACAGCTGCTGCATTTTTTGCCTCAAACATCTGCAATATTTCTTTCAAATGCTGCTGAAAATCGTGGGTTTTGAGAATGGATGAAGCTTTTGTAATTGGGGGTGAGTGGATGTGTTTTTTGTTTCTTAGCTTAAGAATTTTTGGAGTTTGGAAAGGTGATGGTGCCGTTTTCTTCAAGAGAGGGGTCTTCCCTTCTCCTCTGATTTTTTTTTCTTTTAGGTTAAGGGAACTCCTTTTTATAAGAAATATTAGGGATTAGGTTTTAATGAGGGGAAGGGTTAATGGGCCAGGTTTTGGGTATGGTATTGGGTTGGGCTAGTTTAGAGCAAATTAGATTTTGGCTTCGAATTAAGCTGGTCCAGATGAAATTAGAAGACCAAATCTACTTCTTTGCTTTTTTCTTTGTTTTTCTTTTGATTTTAAATTCTAACAAATTAATTCCTAAACTAAAACCTAACATAACTCTTATTAGCAAATTTAATTCTATTTATCTATTAACAAATGCATGTAAAATATAAAAAATATTTTGTTTGATTTTTATTTATTAATTCTAATAATTAAAGAGTGACTAATTTCTAAAAATGCAAATTAAACCTAATATGGCATGAAATTAAAATGTGATAATTTTTTATAATTTTTCTATGATTTTAAGATATTAAACATGCATGAAATGCAACTAAATAAAGAAAAACTCCTACAATCCACTAAAATTATTTTTGGTCTATTTGTAGGAGTTATTTCTATACGAGGCAAAAATTAGGTGCTCACAGCTGCCCCTTTTTACTGGAAAACATGAAGAGTTTTCGAGCAAAGATAAAGTGAGCAATTACGAGCGATTGTTGCCCGTTTAGATACTCCATGGGAAGCATTTTTGAACACGTTTGACCGAACCTTGCTTCAGAGGTTGCCTACATATCCTTGGCTTTAAAGGAATCAGGCCGGTGTAGTTCTGGAAGAATGATGGAGTGATGAGTTCGAGAGTCGAGCGAGGTTCCGTCGAGGCTCCGGTTTGTAGTCCTGTTATTACATCAAAATCAAAGTTAAAAAGACTAACTAAGCTTATGAGCTACGAGTTACAAGATTCCTATCTATGAGTCTTCTGAAGCTTGATCTTGAGTATTGGTTGGTTCTTCATGCAGACTCTGATCTGAATCTTGATGCTTGTTAGCTGCAAGTTCTCATTCTTCTTCAACTTCTCGGATCAAGGCGAGACATGCAATCTTGTGACTTCAATCATGTCTTGAGCAGTCTACATCTTTTATCCGCTTCTGCACTTCGAGTTCCCTTCTTTTTTTTCTTTTATTCTGGATTGAGATTCATTCTTTTGGTCGTCTCGAACCCTGTGCCTTGAGGTAAAAACCTGTTCAAGCACCAAAACCAAAAACAAACGAAATTTTTCTGTCCCAGTTTTCACTAGGAAAATTTTGTGAGTTATTGCAACAAAATCTAAACTATTTTTTTTATTGAAAGCAATTAAAATAGGAATTATGTATCCTTGAGAAAAAGAGATTAAAGAGTAGAGACCCTATATCTAAAATCAAATCAAATGGGGATCGGAGGCCCTAAGTTGGAAAGATTACCAGGTTATGTTGGAAAATGACCGGGTTATGTTGAAAAGGTCCTTGGGTTATGCCGAGGAAGGTCATCGGGTTATGCCGGAAAAAGTCCACGGATTATGCCGGGAAGGTCCTCGGGTTATGCCGGGGAAAGTCATCTGGTTATGCCGGAAAGGTCCTCGAGTTATGCCGGGAAAAGCCATCGGGTTATGCCGGAAAAGGTCCTCGGGTTATGCTAGGGAGGACCACCAGTTATGCCGGAAAAGTCATCGGGTTATGCCGGAAAAGGTCCACGGGTTATGCCAAAAAAGTCTTCAGGTTATGCCGGAAAAGGTCCTCGGTTATGCCGGGGAGGTCATCTAGTTATGCCGGAAAGGTCCTCGGGTTATGCCGGGGAAGGTCATCGGGTTATACCGGAAAAAGTCCTCGAGTTATGTCGGGGAGGTCCACGGGTTATGCCGGGAAAGTCATCGGGTTATATTGGAAAAGGTCCACGGGTTATGCCAGGAAAGTCATCGGGTTATGCCGGAAAGGTCCACGGGTTATGCTGGGAAAGTCATCGGGTTATGCCGGAAAAGGTCCTCGGGTTATGCCAGAGAGGTCATCGGGTTATGCCGAAAAAGGTCCTCGGGTTATGCCGGAGAGGTCATCAGGTTATGCCAAAAAGGTCCTCGGGTTATGCCGGGGAGGTCCACAGGTTATGCCGGGAAAGGCATCGGGTTATGCTAGAAAATGTCCACGGGTTATGACGGGAAAGTAATCGGGTTATGCCGGAAAGGTCCTCGGGTTATGCCGGGGAAGGTCATCGGGTTATGCCAGGAAGGTCCTCGGGTTTATGCCGGGAATAACTAGAGAATGGGACCCTATGTTGGAAAGATTACCAGGTTATGCTGGCATCGACTAGGGAATGGGACCCAATGATGGAAAGATTAACAGGCTATGCTGGCATCGACTAAGGAATGGGAAGCTATGTTGGAAAAGACGTAGCTAGAGATTGGAGACCCTATGCTACCATGATTTTGAATTATTCTTCTTCTTTCTTTTCATTTCATTTTTTTATATTTAAGAATATGAGTAAAAGTGCAGGAAAGAATTTGGAGGAGACTTCCTTTTTGGGTTGTTGTTGCAAAGCTGTTTCTAGCCCTTGTGCAGTTTATTTTGGTTGCACCTGCTTCTTAGAAGGTTGCTTTGGATTGCACCTATTTTATGTTTTCAAACAAAGAACAATTGTTAGTTTAAAATGGTGGTTGGTTTTGTGGCCTTGATTGTTTCAATCACTTGATCTCGGCCCGTCTTCTTTGATGAAGATCTCAACTGCAACTGCTTATTCCCTGAGGACCGATTTCATTTCTGACGCTGGAGAAACTCTGGCTTTTCCACACTTTACCATGATTATTGGGCGGTGGGACTCACCCTTTTCGACTTTATTTTTGCCTTTATAGGCCTTTCCCTTCAGACGTGTTTATTTTTTATGACTTCGAAGCATTGGAGAACTTTTGGCTCCTCAAACTTTGTCGCAACGGCTAGTCGCATGGGACTTAACCTTTTCCAACTTTATTTCGCTTTTATAGGCTTTTCATTTCTAGCTTCTTTCTTCCAACTTCAATTTCAGAGCATTTGGGATCCCTTGGCTTTTTAAATCTTTGCCGAGATGGTTAGCCACGTGGGACTTGACCTTTTCAATTTCATTTGCCTTTATAGGCACTTCAATTTGATTTTCTCCTTCCAAGAGTTTTGATTTCGAAACATCGGCCGTCATGGCCAGTCGAGGTTGACTTATGCCCCTGACGAGGCTGGTGCCCTTTTGCATATTAGCTTGTATCAAATGAGAACCCTGTAAATCGGTCTTACCATCCTTTCTTTGTCTTAGTTTCGGAACAGAGTTAGGCCAAAAGGGATTCAAAGAAAACAAACAATGGAATGGAGAATGAGTTTAAAAAAAAGTGTCTCTTTCGGGGAAAGGAAAAAAGGACTTATCTAGAGTACATGCGGACTTCAATGAACATGACATGCCTTTTGGACTGGATGTCTGATCTGTGTAAACCGTCCGACTCTCAGAAATTCATCATAACCTTTGCCTCAAAATCGAGAAACCTTTCCATGACTTTGTCGATGCCGATGGCTGTGAGGATCCTCTTTTCGATCAGGGGCACCCTTTGCGGGTTTTCCCGAACTGACCTCTCTCATTTCTCTTCTCACCATCGCCTTATAGTGCTCTTTGCGAGTTTTCATCAACAATACTCTCTCATTTTCAATTTCTCTGCTTACTATCGCCTTACGGTGCCAGTGTGGGTTTTCACCAATAAGACTCTCTTATTTTATTTTCTCTCATTTTGATTGCATCGGGTCCAAGTAGCTGCATTCTACGATCCTTGAACATTCTTATTGATTGATCGGAAGGACTTGAACAGGATTTGGGGTAAAAAGAATTTGGATTGAATTACAACTTTGGAACCTTTCAGGCGAAACCATCGCCGAACCATTGTAACATATGCCCCAATTTCACTTTTGGGGAATTTAGATTTTTATTTTGGTGTGACTGAACTCCAGAGAGAGACTGCCTATGTATCCTTTCGGAATCAAGTCAAACGTAGTTTAGGGAACTTTGTTTTTTTATTTTCTTTTGTTTTTCTATTTTGTTTGTTTTCCCTTTCTTTTTCCTTCCCTTTTCCTCTCTTTTTTTTTCATTTTTCATTTCATTTTCTTTGTTGTTTCTTCCCTTTTTTGTATCTTTCTTTTCTTCTCTTTTTTTCATTTCTTTTTCTTTTTGCCCTTTTCTTCCTTTTTTTTGTATTTTTCTTTTTCGTCTCTTTTTATTTTTTAATAACACTTTCAGGTTCCAAAGAGGGTAATCAAAGAAGAGTAACCGGCTCAAATGGTTTATAAAAGGGTTAATGGTGTTTGGGTAGCGAGAACGAAAGTCTTTGTTATCCCAATCGGAGAATATTAATACTATATGGAGGATCAAACATAGTACCTTTTTGGCTGCATTTGCATTGACAGTTGTTTTGGGGATATTTCTTTCGATGTGTCCCAGGTACAATGCTCTCTTTGGCAGTACTCTTGTTAGTTACTATGTAGGGATCTTTCTAATCTGGAGCCAATTTTCTTTTAGCTATTCCAACTATTTGTTTTATTTCCTTTAAACTTATCTTCATTGCAATATAATTCTGATTCATTATTTCGAGGTCTGACAGCGTTTCAGGATCTGGGCATGAAGTCCGCAAGTATTCATGTTATTGAAATCTGCATTTAACAGAACTGAAAAGAAAGTAAGAAAAGTGACAAGATTAAGAAGAGAAACATTCCTGGACAATGAAATATTAATTTCATTTTTTTTGATGATTTTTTTTTTGGATTTTTGAATTTTAAAGATATGAGGGCTTACATCGAAAAGTAAGACAATAAAGTAAAACATCCGGATCACACCTTGAGACAATCCGAATACAGAAAAGATAGCAAGACCGGCTACCGAGACTCTTGTCTGATGGGGAACTTTCAGGCTTGACGACCGTCTTTTGGCTTTTCTTCTGTTTCGGCAATGGCTGCAATAGCCTTCAGTACCGGATCAAATTCCTCATTTTCACAAATCATTTCGATTATTGGCCCAGTGTTATGGGCAGGCAACAGATTGTTCATCACATCAGGAGTTTTTTCATCCCAAATAATAATTCTTTCAGCTTCAATCAAATATTCAACTGCCCTTTTGAGGGTCCAACAGTCCTCTGTAATGTGTCCCACTACTCCGGAGAGGTATTCACATCTAGCATCAGCTCGGTGCGATGGGGACTCGGGGTTCGGCCAGTTCGGGGCCACTGGATGCAATAGATTTTGCCTGATTAGCCTTTAGAGCAAGCTTGAATACGATTCACCAATAGGGGTGAACTGATTCTTTCTGAAAGGCTCTCTTGGGCGAGGATTGTATTGAGTATCATTTGGTTGGGGATTATATGGAGCTTGGTAAGGATGGGCATTTCTGGGAGGTGGAGCTCGGTTTTGTGTATAATATTGTGGTCGAGAGTAAGGTTGCGCGTTCATCACCGCATAGGGAGGCGGTGTCACGGCATAGGCATCATCTTGAAGGGGATAATAGTGTGGTGGGACCATAAGAGGTGCATATGATTGGCTGAATGACCTGCTGGTCCCCCTCGAGCTTGAAGCCATCATGGCTCCCTCTTCACTCCCATCGTTGTTCGTCAAACCCTCTGAACCATTCTTAGCAGCCTGTAATGTGGCCTTAAAAGCAACATGACTCAAGATTCGACCTGTTTTTAAACCGTTTTCAACCATTTCCCCAATTTTGATAGCCTCAGCAAACGGCTTTCCCATAGCGGACATCATGTTCTGGAAGTAGTCCGCCTCTTGGTCCTGTAGAAAGACAGTGACCATTTCAATTTTGTTCATTAGAGGCTTTGTCCTGGCAGCTTTCTCACACCATTTGACAGCATATTCGCGGAAGCTTTCCGCGGTTTTCTTTTTCAAATTGGACAAAGAGTTTCTGTCGGGAGCTATGTCCATATTATACTGGAACTGGCGGATAAAATCTCGAGCCATATTGTCCCACACGTGCCAATGAGTAATTTCTTGTTCCGTATACCACTCAAAAGCAATTCCGGTGAGGTTTTGCCCAAAATAGGCCATTCTTACTCCTCTTGCTCCACCGAGAGATCATATTGTGGAGGTTGAGTAAAAGAGTATGAGGTCACATATGCTATTTCTGACTGAACCTGTGGACCCAGAAAGGTGAACATTGGAGGCTCAACATATGGTCGTGGTAAAGTTGGTTGTGCTCTGGTGCAGACTGGTGCTGTAGAGAACAATATTGGAGGTGCCCTAGAAATTGACGCCTAGGGGCGAACCACAGAAGGCATGCTAGGAACATTGGACGGCATTGGAGGGTGCCCGCATGAGATGAGCGGGTTGGGTGCAGGGGCGTTGGTAACCTCACCTGACCTGGGATCAACTTAGGGAACCCAGAGATTGCACTTGGCGGTTCCCTACCATTAGACCAGGAATCCCACATTTCAAATATGCGGAGACACAACATCTTATTCTCTTTAGCAGCTGCTGATTCTAGCTGTAGAATAGCCGATGCCAGGCTATCCTCAGGACCGATGATTGGTAGATCGCTTGCGGAGGCCATCTATGCCTTTGGATCTTATAAAGGAGGGGAGGCTAGACTACTAACAAAATCAACCACCAAAACTTGGCCTGTTTGCACACCCAACAACCTTTTTAGTTTTGAGACATTTAACATATAGAAAATCGCACGTTGGGATGCAATGCACCTAATAGTTTAACGCTGCTACCATGTGTTTGAACGGTTGCATGTTTCATCCCGGCCTTACCTAACACTTTCAGTATGTACCTCTTTTCTTCATTTCTGTCTCTCTTTAATCACTCTTGATTTTTTTCATTTTGTTTTTGTCGCTCTTTTATTTTTTTGGCACTCTCTTTTTCTCTTTTTGTTTGTCACTTTTTTATTTATTGTCGCTCTTTTTTTCTCTCTTTTTTTTCACTCTTTTCTTTTCTTTTATTTTTTCACTCAATTTTTCTTTATTTTTTTTAGTTTATTTTCACTCAATTAATTTTACGGCTATAATCGAATCCGATGGAGATTGCCTACATATCATGACGCCGCATGAATCAGATCTTGCGTAGTTCGGGAAGATCAAGAATGGAGTAAATAAATTAACTCTTTTTTTATAACACTCAGACCATGAAAGCTTTGAGGCAAAAGAAAAACATTTTTTTTTTCAAAATTTTCGAATGAAATGCTTTAAAAGAAGAAAGGAAATATTTTTTTGCATTTTTTGATTTTGACTCTTTTTATTTTATTTTTTGAAAGAAAGAGTTCTGAAAATTCCTTTTCTTTTGATTTGAACTTTGGAAATTTCAAAAGTAAAAGGAAAATATTTTCGTTTGAATTTTTATTTGTTTTCTCTTTTTCTAAAGAAAAAAGAAAATATTTTTGGATTTTGGATGTTGCCTCTTAATTTTTGAAAGAGGGATTTTTTAAGAAAAATAATTTGGATTTTTGAGTTTTTTTTTTGTTTTTCAATTTACCAAAGTACTTCTAAAGAAAAACGAAAATATTTTTGGACTTAAAGTTTTCAAATTGTTTTTGACATTTACGAAAGAAAGACTTTTAAACAAGAAAAAGAATTATTTTTTTCGTATTCTCTCTTCTTCTTTTTTTTGAATTTTTGGAAAAAATACTTCAAAATAAAGGAAACCCATATTTTGGATTTTGATATTTTATTGATTTTTTTTATTTCTTTTTCAGTATGAAAGACTTCAGAAAGAAGGAAACTATTTTTTGAGTTTAAAAAATATATATATATTTTTAAATTTTCTAAGGAAGGAATTAAAGGAAAATTTGCCGGAACCGATGAGGTTTGCCTACGTATCTCACATCCGGTGAGAATCAGACCCACATAGTTCGGTCAGTTTTGACGGAACAGGGAAACATGACACTTGAAGACTTTGGTCTCGTTTTGAAATGACCTTGTCCTTTTCTTTTTCCCTTATTTTCCAAAATTTCGGCAGAGTTTCGGAAATTTTCAAATACCCACCTCTCACTCTTGTTTTTGATTTTTGAGCTTTTTTTATTTTATTTTCTTTCCCTATTCTAGAAGCCGGTCAACATGCAAGCCGAAACAAACAGATGCGCAAGTAGCACGTAAGATGCATCAGGATGGCCTTTTTAATTTGGGTACACCTGTCCTAGACGAACCCGACCCCTGTGTTGAGTCCCCAAAGTCAAATGCACGTGATGCAAATAAACGTTCCTACTAGGGCTCCGGCATGAGGCTATGTTATTCTAGGTTTAAAAACCTACGTGTATTGTTCTAGACCTGGCTTACCCGAGCGGACAGCTCGAGCCGAGGGAGGGGGGCAGCGTACCGGGAATACAAAAGCTTCACCGGCTTTGCAACTTGTCCGAATCTCGTTCTAAAATTGGGATATGACTCTAACAGAAAAGAAGTCACACGAAGGTGTTAGGCATTCTCGAATTTCGTGGTTTTAGCACGGTCGCTCAACTATTAATAATTGGCCAAATTATCTGATTTATTATATGTTTTAAACCTATTGTGCATTTTTAACTTTATAACCACTTTTATTTATTTATGAAATTATTTCTAGAACAAGTTACGATTGTCATACACTTATTTGTTTTGGAACACATTGCAAATCACGCTACATGAAATGCACCCATGATTTACAATGTGTTCATTTTTATTATTGTTTGAAGTTGTGGTCGGGTCACATGAAATGTGCACACGGATTTGGGAAATATATATCACAACTACGTCACGGGAACCGTACCCATAGTCACAATAGTTAATAAATCACGCCTAAAACATTTTTACGAATATTTGATTAAGGCGTAATTTCGAAGTGTACCTAAAGTTGTGATTATGTCTCTAGGCTAAATACCTCATATCATGTAACTAGGTATAAAGGTTCAATATTATATGAGATATTTATTTAATTTAATTGGGCAGCTTATGCATTACATGGAAATGAGCTAACCCTAAAATGGATCAATAAAATGTCATTATGGAAATGGGCCTCGCACAATTCAGCTTATAGGCCCAAAATTTCTTTCTCTTCAAAATTAAATCCATAACCAATGTAAAGAAATGAGCAATTTGCATATTAAATCACAAACCTGGTCCACTCCAATCTATCAAGTTAGAGACAAATTCCTTATTAAACATATAATACTACTAACAAAACTCAGAACTGTCCACATTAATTTTAAATTGAAAACACATAAGCACTTACAACATGAAATCAAACCCATTTCAAAACCAAAAATACGCCCAAGTTATAGCATTTGAATCTAAGCATACTTACACTAAGAAGGTTACATACTAACTTTAGTAATTAATGTAAACGAAGGATCAAAACATCAAATCAAATAAATAAATAAAATAGAGAATATTCAACTAAAATATAGAAACAAAAACAGAAAATTAGGCAAAAAAAACAAACAATTAGAACAAATATATTATTGGGATCTAAGATGGAAATGGACCTTGTGATGCAAATTGTATAGCAACAGAGAAAAGGACCGGCTCTGAGCCGACGACTAGAATTGAACAAAGAATCACGAATGGAAAACCTCGAATCGGCCACCTCTAACACCGACCTATCGAACGGGATCTTGTCGGCGACTTCGCCATGGATTCTACCATTTTTAGCGTGAAGAAAGGACTGTTTTGGAGCTGATTTTCAGAGCAGTTTTTAGCTTCGTTTCGAGAAAATTTAAGCTACATTTTTGGCTCAATTTTGTGACTGCTTTTCAGTTTGGGTGAGGTTTGGAGCTGAAATGAGATGGTTCGGAGGTACTTTTCGAGTCATTTTTGAGCAGCTGTTGGACCTGTTTTGCAGCTGATTTTCGTTGCTTTTCTGAGATGCTTTTGTTGCGTTCGTGAGCTGATTTTCTGGTGGAAACAGGGGTTGTTCGGGTGAGGTTCGGGCTAAGGGAGGTTGTTTATGGAGGAGGAAGAAGGCAGCAGCAGCTGCTGCATTTTTGGTCTCAAACAATTGCGATTTTTCTTTCAAATGCTGCTGAAAATCATGGATTTTGAGAATGGATGAAGCTTTTGTAATTGGGGGTGAGTGGCTGTATTTTTTGTTTCTTAGCTTTAAGAATTTTTGGAGTTTGGAAAGGTGATGGTGCGTTTTCTTCAAGAGAGGGGTCCTCCCTTCTCCTATGATTTTTTTTCTTTTAGGTTAAAAGATCTCCTCTTTATAAGAAAAATTAGGGATTAGGTTTTAATGAGGGGAATGGTTAATGGGCCAGGTTTTGGGCATGGTATTGGGTTGAGCTAGTTTAGAGCAAATTAAATTTTGGGCTTCGAATTAAACTGGCCCGGATGAAATTAGAAGACCAAATCTACTTCTTTGCTTTTTTCTTTGTTTTTCTTTTGATTTTAAATTCTAACAAATTAATTCCTAAACTAAAACCTAACTTAACTCTTATTAGCAAAATTAATTCTATTTATCTATTAACAAATGCATGTAAAATCTAAAAAAATATTTTATTTGATTTTTATGTATTAATTCTAACAATTAAAGAGTGACTAATTACTAAAAATGCAAATTAAACCTAATATGGTATGAAATTAAAATATGATAATTTTTTTTATAATTTTTCTATGATTTTAAGATATTAAACATGCATGAAATGCAACTAAATAAAGAAAAACTCCTAAAATCCACTATAATTATTTTTGATCTATTTTTAGGAATTATTTTTATGCTGACAAAAATTAGGTGCTCACAATAATTATAGAGGAGATGCATATCAATGTCCGTTTTGCATGCGTTATATACAAATTTATTGGTCCTCATTTCCAAATAGACGATTTTTTTTTATTAATTTTTTTATCAAAACGATAGAATATTTTATTCATTGGCCGACAAAGCAAAGGAGGTACCAATTTGAAAACGGAAAAGGGCCAAAGCTGCCTCTAGACTATTCGATTTGGTACAAAAATGTCCTCCGTCTACCTATTCCAAAAATGCCCTTTTTTGTTTTTTTAGTGGCTCACTTATGCCTTTATTAACTAACGGACTTATTTGAAAAATATTTTTAATTAATATCCACGCGTCATCGTCCAATTGATCTAAATTTAAATCTTTATCAAAAAATTTAAAAAAAGACCATTATGGTTTCTTCACAGTCGCCCGAAAAAAGGACATGCCTCATTGCCAACTCCCCATTTCTTCTCCAATCTCCATGAAATTGAATCAGGGGAGGAGATAATGAATTTTTGTCTCATACTCATTTGATTTCACTTAATGAATTACTTCCTAAGTCAAGATCCCGATTATTCTCATACCTATTTTATTTCATTCCCAAACTCAACATTTTCTTGCTTAAATTGATACTTTTCTTGATGTTGTAGTGGCACAAATTCTTCCATTTGCAGAATCAAAAAGATGAAGAAGAAGTTACATTGAATTTTAAAATCGGGGCGGATCAATAAAAACTTAGGTTTATGTTTTTTTTCTGTTTAATTTAGCAAGTGTTTATATTTAGGCTAATAGCACGGTAACACATGGATAATCATTAAATTTTTCCATTTCTTTTAGATAAGTCTGTTAATAATAAGGGCATAACTGAGTCACTAAGATAATCGTAGGGGATATTTTTGGCTCAATAGGTGGATGAAGGCTATTTTTGTACCAAATCGAATACTATAGAGGCAGTTTTGGCCCTTTTCCGTGTTGATCATTTCAAGTTATGTACTAAACAAAAAAATAAGTTGCGAAACAAAGTGAAAAATAAAAACTACGTAACAAGTTTATAAAACCAAAAAATCAAACCAAATAAGAGACGTATTGGAGGTAATGATTACTTATCGAACACTTCACCAAGAGTTTGCTCTTATATGGTAACCTAAATTATTAGCCACAAAAAAAAAAAAAAAACCTAAATTATTAGCCACAAATAAAAGTTGTCCTTACTTTCTTCCTCCTTCAAGTAAGCATTTGAAATTTTCTTAACCACATGCTTCAAAGAGCCAAGTCCCAATCTCATTGAGTTAGGTCAACTTGAAATATCTCTTTAGTTAGATCATCCTTGAACTCCATAAATAACTACAAATGTTTGTCAAGATAAAGCATAATCATCAATGTTCTATTAATGACCATTTCTTCATTTAATCATTCGTGTAACATTAATAGCAAAATTCAACTAGTATTATCAAAATGTTATTGAGTTAAAAACTAGTTACTAAAATACCACGTAATAAATAAATAAGTTATATTTGAACGATTTAAACTATTTGACTTAGATATATTGATCACTTGAATAAGTAAACAAATATAAGATTTATTATGCCTATAAATTTAACTATCAACAACAATAACAAAAACAACGACCCAGTAAAATCTCGTAAGTGAAGTCTGGGAAGGGTAGTATGTACGCAGACTTTATCTCTACCCCAGAGAGATAAAGAGCCCAGGGAGAAAGAGAGGCTGTTTCCGATAGACTCTCGACTCAAGAAAACGAAAAGAAATATAAATTTAACTATCGGATTCAAGAAAACTAGAACCAAGTAAGAGCTCCAACATGCTAAAAAACTACACCTCGTTTATTATTATTAGCATTACTCCCCCGTCTTAATTTGTGGTATTGACTCGGCACAATTTTTTTTAAAATATAAGAATTCTTAAATTTGTGGTCTAAATAAAAATATAGATAAAATAGAAATTCTAAAATAAGTTATTTTTAAATAATAAAAAATATTTTTTTTGGGATTGATTAAAAAAGAAAAAGTATCATATAAATTGGAAGTATTATTAAAAAAATCAAATAAAAACTCTTTTAGTATTGGCACCAGTCCACCACTATACGTAGAAACTATAAAATAGCCCCTATAAGAATCTCAACTGAACCATTGTACCACACATGTATTTCAGATTTTTAGTGAGAAAGAGTGGTCAAATTCTTAAACTATCTCCACTATCTCAATTCTCCAGTTCTCTCTCTAGAAAAATTAAGAACCCTTAGCGTGAACTCTCTGCGACCGAAGAACCCCACCCACCCAGGCAGCCTTCAATTCAATTCCAATGGCGAACAGCAATCTTCCTCGTAGAATTATCAAGGTCCTTTCTTATTCAACCTTTGATCTACATCTTCTTCGCTCGATCCTTTAGGGTTTTTGATCTACTGATCGCTTTTATAACTTCGATTTAACTGATAACTTTTTCATATGCTTAATTTACAGGAAACTCAACGGCTTCTCAGCGAACCTGGTAATTTTCACGAATTTTTTGTTTTAAATTGTTCTTTTCCTTTAGCTGTGATGAACTTTTGAGCTTAATATTGAAGTTTGGAATACTCGGTGATATGATTAATGATTTGGATTGTTGATCTCAGTATGTATGACTTTTTCTTATTGAAGCAGCAAGTTTTAGTATTGATATATGTAAGCTATGTTACTAATTAAAACAAAAAAAGAGAGATTTACTGTCATTTCACTTTGAGTGCAGCACCAGGAATAAGTGCATCTCCATCGGAAGATAATATGCGATACTTTAATGTCATGATTCTTGGTCCTACACAGTCTCCTTATGAAGGTAATGAGCCCAATTTTAAGATTTTACTGCAACCGGTTAAATATGCTTAAATCATTTACTTGTTTTTGTTGAGTGTCAGATATATGTTTAAATTGAATCTTCGTGGTGAATTGGTTTTCTTCACTGATGTACTGTCTAGCTAAGGTCTGTGGTGGTTGCTAGTTTTTTCCGGTTTCACACTTGAGCTTTAATTGGCCTAAACTGAACCCTGTCCCCTCCAATTTGTTCCATATTGTCCTCTAAAATCTTGGGCATTTATCTACCTTTTCATTTGCTGTGTGCTATACAGACCAAATATGAAAATTAACTAAGATCACTGCACTAATTAATCCTGTAGAATGTAAAGTTAACTTGACTAGTTGATAACACTGATTGTGAGATGTGTGGCTGCATTTGGCAAATTGATATAGTTCATTGTCTAACATGTCGCAACTCCCGGTAGTTTGTTATGAACTGTCTTATTTCTCTGGAGCATAGCAGAAAGCTGGCTGTCCTTAGTATAAAATATTGAATGTTGGTGTGAAGTACAAACATGTTGCTCATGGTTAGTATTAGTTAAGACACCCATCAACCACCTTGTACTGTTTTCTTGATATGTTTGTATGCGACATTCTTCTCTGTTAACTCGTCCAGTTTACCGCTATTGTTCTATTTGGTAGTAATGTGGATGATATGTCTACAGTTGTATTTGAATAATGTATGTTCTGATTGCCTGGTTTCTCTTTTGACTAAGTTCCTCTTCTTGCCTTTTTGTGTAGGAGGTGTCTTCAAGCTCGAACTCTTTTTGCCTGAAGAGTACCCGATGGCCGCTCCTAAGGTATTTAAACACATTAAGGACGTTTTGACAAATTCCAGTTGATATTCTGCAGTATTCGTTCTTGAAATGGTATCTCAAAGCTTTATAACGGATAAAGGAATATTTCTTTTTGACTGATCTTTCTTCAAGCCTGAACTGTCACCTTACGCATGCTGGATCAGTTGTTATAGTGCTTTGATTTCTGTTCCTATATAAAGCTACAGTTAAACTTGTCTTGTAGTCGGTTGGGCTGTTGCCGTTGTTGCATAAGTAGTTTTTGTTTGTTTCGATGATATCCCTTTGCTAGCTATGTTTTGGCTCTCTTTTTGTTGATGTTGCCAGCCTCTGTCCTGGTAGAGTGTTATATCTCAATTTGAAATGAGAAAATATTAGGCATTATGCCTTTTTAAGTTATAGTCTGTTGTCTTTATGTCTGGCAATATGTTGCTACATTTTAACTTCAGGACGTTCCTTTCCGGGTTTGAAACTTAGTTGTAAAAGCTTTGCTGCTTCCTTTTACCATGTTAATAGCTGTACTGTTGCCTAAGTGGACATGTTAGGTGAAGTGTTTATGCAGTTTGTACCTTTTTTCTTGAAAAAAGATAAAAAATTATGCTACCTTGTAATTTCATCATGATATTTGTTAATAGACAAAGTTTGATGTGAGATGTAAAGAAGCTTATGACAATCAAAATATTAAGGGACATGCTCTTATCTATCCGCGACCATGTTTGACAACTTTGTACATGTTGAGGTTGCTTTTCTAGGAATACTAGTATAGGTGACTGTTTTCGTCCCATTCTTCCATTTATATGCACTTTGGGGTTGTAAAAATGGTATACTTGGGCAACCTGGATATTGGTATTATTGGAACTATGAGTCAAGATACATATTAGTGCTGGAAGAATTAAAATACTAATGATCAAAATTTTCTGATGTTTAGAATCTGTTTCTATGTGGTAGTGGCGATGTACAAATACTATTGCAAAACTTCACCTAAAAACTTGATCTAGGTTCTAGGAAACTCCTCCCCCCCTCCCTCCCTCTCTCTCTATCAATCTTTGAAATCAAGCCAACTGGCACCTCCAGTTTAAAGACGCTCATCCTTATTCAAAATGTGAGAGATAGTCATTCTTATTTGGAATAGGATCCTTCTGTTTGATTTTTTATTTTTGATTGATAAAATGGAATATCTTTATATTGGTAAAAGCTACGCTTAAGAGTTTTATCTGTAAGTAATGAGATGGGACCTCTTTTTGTTCTCTCTGACCTCCTACCATTACGACATCGCTTGCTTCCCTTGAGAACGGTTCCTCGACGGAGGAGTAGAGGAAGCGGTCCCCTTCAGTCAACTTGCTTGGCATGTTAATCAAAAGTGACGTAGAGCAACAAAGGTTTTAGTATTAGTATTGTTTTATTTATCTACTAATGTGTTGCCTGTGATATTATTCACACTTTTGTCAACATTTGGCCACAGTTGTTTGTATCAGTGGTTTCTATTAAACTTATAAAGAAAGATGCTTTGTTCTGAACTACGCAAACACTATTTTATTTAACTTACATTTACGGCCATCTCAGTTAGTTCTCTTGGAATTCCAGTTGTACTTTATGGCTATATTGCTCGGGCTCTCCGAAAATGTAGCTGCACCCGTGTCAGATCCTCCAAAAATGCACTACTTTTGGAGGATCCAACATGCACACATTTTCGGAGAGTCCGAGCAGCATAGCTTTATGGTGCATCTTTGGTTCAGGCATTAAGTAGAATGGTGATGAGATTTATTGTTTGGGAGTAGACTTTTCAACCAAAAAAAAAATTAGCATCCTGGTGGCTGTTTTTTTAGATAATTAAATAAAAATGAATTGACTTAGGACAGTGATTGATGGGGGTATGTCTCTTTGAGGATTTGTTGGATATATTATGCTTAGTTGGCATTCAGGCTTATACTAGTTCTCTTAGGGGCAGTTGGATAATTGAAGATAAAGGATCTCATGACATTGGTTCTGGCCTGCAGGTACTCATGCCTTAAAATACTAATTCCCTACTCCCGCAAATGTTTGGAATTATAGCAAAAGCAAGGCATTTAGTAGATGCATAAAGATACTAAATCTGGGAATACTATCGGGGTGAAATTTTGCAACTTTTCTTGGGTGCTTTTCATAATCGGTTTTGTTGGATCCGACATTGGGTGGGTCTGGGTTTATGTGCTTCTTTAAGTGGTCTTGGGCAATCGTCACATCATGAGCTAGTTTTTGGGATTGACTTAGGCCCAAGGTCCGTTTCTTTAACATGGTATTAGAGCACTTCAATATCATTGTTTACCCGATGTTGGGGATCCATCATATATTTTCCATGCTCCACATGTCTTGGGCCGTGTGTGTGTGTGTGTGTGGGGGGGGGGGGGGGTCATGTGCTTCTTTAAATAGTCTTGAACAATCCTCACCCATGAGCTAACTTTTGGGGTTGAGTTAGGCCTTGGGTCCACTTCTTTAACAGGTTTCTAGATGAAGCACCTGGTGTCACTTAGTAGTTGCAGGAAGCTTACTTCTCAAACGATTATAGACTTATCTTAAATATGTGTAGCCTCGATCTTAATAGTTGCTGATGTTATTTGCCTGTGCATATTTCTTTTTCTTTATGTGTTTAACATGTTTATGAAGTTTTGCTATTTGTATAACGTCTGTATCATTGATCAACTTGAATCCTAACAGGTTCGATTCCTCACCAAAATCTACCATCCTAACATTGATAAGGTTTGTAATCTTTTTCAACTCTATTACACGTGGATATAAGCCAGAAAATACCTTGCTTATGTATGCCATTGTTGTGAAGCTTGGAAGGATATGTCTTGATATTCTTAAAGACAAGTGGAGTCCTGCACTTCAGATCCGTACTGTACTTTTGAGGTATTAAATATTGTATCATGTTTTGAAATAGTTTTCTCATCTTTCTAGGTACACTCCGTAAGATGCAAGATTGATGAATACTGTGAAAATGAGCACCTAACTTGAGCGTTTTAGTTATTAGAAGTTTAAGTTTTTTTACTCTCGTTTCAGCATTCAAGCACTTTTGAGTGCTCCAAACCCGGATGATCCACTCTCTGAAAACATTGCAAAGCACTGGAAGTCAAATGAGGCTGAAGCTGTTGAAACGGGTAGTTTGTATTCTGGTCTTTCTATTTACTGCCTCTTAACATCTCCTGGTTATGCAAATTGATATGCGTTCACTCCTTTGATTTGAGTTTCCTTTTTCTTCAATGATCCAGCCAAGGAGTGGACACGCCTATATGCTAGTGGTGCATGAAGACATAGCAACGAAATATTCAAAAATAACAAAAATTATGGAATGTATTCTATTGACTTGCTTATCAATATGACACTTCGGACGGCTGTTAATGCCCGGACTCTTCCGATTACCTCCCATAATTGCTTCCCTGCCCTTGAAATTGTATAATTTAATGTGACATCCGTTGGTTTTCCAGTGTTCAGGAATGAACTACTTACAACAAAACTGGATATGGTTTTGAGAAAGGGATAATGTCACTGCAAGGGTATTTAATGTTTCAGATCTGTGGTTGGAATTGGAAACTAATGTTGCTGCAGCTGGTATGAACCTCCATAGATTTGTTTCAAGATAATGAATGTGCTAACGTAGAGATCAATGTTTGACCTGTTTTTCTTTCTTATTTTCTGTTTTGCCCATTCCTGGATTGCGTGCTTGGGTTTGCTTGCTTTTTGTTTCTTTTTCCATTCAACGTTTTTGTCCTACCATTCCATGTATTGTGGACACGGTTAGAAACCCAAAACAATATTTTATAATACTAAACGAAGATACTTCGAGCACTATATATTCTCAAGGACAACTAGTTTTCTCTGTGAGGCGTACGAAGTAAATGCTTTATAATATGGTCCAGCATCTTTGCTCTATACCCAGTAATTGCGGTTAATTTCTGGCACAACTATTTATGTGACTTGTCCTTTTCAAGTGATTAGGCTCCATTATCCATGACATGGTGAGAAAAGCTTGTCAAGGACATTTGCCTAGCTACAAGCAACTGCAAGGATAATAATGCATCACAATTACTCGGACTAATCTTTTAGGAGTCCGGAACTAAAGTGTCAAAGAACCAGGTGGGGAAAAAATTGGGCACCATAATATATATAGCGCGGTATTGCACCGTGCTATACCTTAACGACATTGGGCACTATAATATATATAGCATGGTATTGCATCGCGACATTGGGCACTATAATATATATAGCATGGTATTGCATCGCGCTATACCTTAACGACACGTTTGCCGTTAAAGTATAGCGCGGTGCAATACCGTGTTATATATAAGTATTGGGCTCACAAATAATTCATCGGGGCTTAATCGACACACCAATAATTTAACTGGGTATAACACTCATATATAAGGCGTTATACCTCAAATAATTGTACCCCGTGACTGGTTTTTTCCCTATTTAAAGAGTTTCAGGATTATGTAAAAATCCATTTAGGATCCTTCAAGTCTTCTGAAATATTTGTTCGTTATGTCATAACACTATATGTAAAGTTTGGGCAATTTGACAAATTCATTATTTTATTGGTTGTGCAGTGAAAACGAGCAACTTGAAGGTCCGATCCTTACTCAATTGCCCGAAGACGATATATTTAATCGGGATCTAGCAGATGCGCAGAGTCAGGAAGTGAATAGTGATTATGGCAACAATACTGATGAGTCTGGAGATGACACACCCTTTCCTGATGAGGGTGACGATGAAGAGGAAGAAAATGCTGAACCTGATTTGACGAGGGAGCATGCTCCACTTCCCGTTAGACCAAGAGTATACGAGTCCCACGTGCTGTTTCATTTAAGGGAGATTCCCTACCTTGATAATTTGCCAAGTATGCCGGATGTGGATGCCCTTACAAGGGATCTTGACGAAATTCGGATATCAATGTGGGATGAATCTAGAGTAACAATGCTGTCAAAGGGCATGCTTTTTCCTAATAAAGCGCGCCTAAGGAGGGCCGTGTGAATGTACAACATAAAAGAGTGTTGTGAGATGGTGGCTCATGAGTCATCTCCAGATGTATACAATGTTATTTGTCATAGATGGTTTAAGGGTTGTAATTGGATGCTGCGTGCGAGGAAGCAGAAAACAAATATATGAGTTGTGGGTAAATACATTGGCACCCACAATTGTGAAATGGACACATTCAGTGGGAATCATTTTAACTTGAATGTTGACTTGATTTCTCTTGTCTTGATTCCACACATTGAAGAGTCCATAAGGTACAAGATCAAAGAGTGTATAACATCTGTCCACCAGGTATATAGGTGTACCATTACCAAAAGAAAGACATTTCTCGAGCGCAAACGTGCGTTTGAAATTGTTTATGGTAAGTGGGATAAGTCCTTTGCATCTCTACCCAGGTACACGGCCGCACTACAACACTTTAACCCCGGGACTATTGTTGAATGGAAGCTTGAGCAGAGTCCATGAATATCAGAACACATATTCAGCCACTGATGGTTTTATGCATTGCCGGCAGGTAATATCCATAGACGACACTCATGTCTATGTAAAGTATGATACTAAGTTGTTGATCGACGTTGCAGTAGATGCTAATGGAAGTATATTTCCCCTAGCATTTGCTATTTGTGCCAATAAAAGCCAAAAGACGTGGACATTATTTTTGAACTACTTGAAGGAGCACATTGTCAATCAACGTTCAATTATTTGTCTAATATCTGATCGTCATGGCGATATTTTAAGTTCTGTACAGAATTTGCGTGCATGGCAGGAACCGTATGCCTATCACTGTTACTGTGTGAGGCACCTGAAGAACAACTTCCAGAGGGCTCATCCAAATAAGGACTTGCATGATTTAATGTGGATGGCTGTAACTGATCACCAAGAGTGTAAATTCAGGAGACAAATGGAATTGATCAAGCAGGAAGACCAAAGAGCCTATACTTGGTTGATGCGACATGAGCTTAACAAGTGGACATTGCATGCGGATAGTGGTAGAAGATGGGGAATCCTAACTACAAATGTGTCAGAGTCTTTCAACGGGTTATTGAAGTCTGCACATGGATTGCCTGTCACTGTCATAGTGCGGATGTCATTCAAGCAGATGGCGGAGAGGTTTGTTGAAAGGTCTAGAGGTGCATCCTCATTGACTGAAAGGGGTGTTGAATTCATACCAATACCATGAAAAGATTGATAAATACAGGAAGCTAGCACAGTGGTATTCATTTTTGCAATATTGCAACGAGCGAAATATTTTTGAAGTTCGTACCACTATCCATCACACCGGAGGAATAATGCACACATCGTCAATGAAGACAGAAGGTTATGCTCCTATGGGAAATGGTCCATCTACCACATGCATTGCTCATATGCCATGAAGTTCTTTCAACGTACAGGTTTCACAGCAACCAGGTACGTTGATAAAGAATATAGTGTTGTTGCATACTTAAACCCCTATAGTGGACAGTTGCAACTAGTGAGTGCTGAGCATTATTGGCCGCCGGAACCATTTAAAATGGTGTGTAACAAAGAGTATGTGCGTTAACGACAAGTGCAAAAAAGAACGCGTATACAGAACCAAATGGATGTTGGTGATACCGTTTATGCGCGTAAATGTGGCATGTGCTCGCAAACAGGACACGACCATCGTGAATGTCCTTCAGCTGGTTTAGGTAGTGGTGGTAATTCAGCTCCCGGTGGAAGTTCATCCAATGTTCCCAGTTATGAAGGATGCACGTAGTATTTTGTTGCAGTAATTTGTTGTAATAAGTGTATGTACATGTTCAACTTGCAAAATGTATGAAATAAAATTATGTTTCCATTGTGGTTAAATCTAGTTGATATTTAGCATTAATACTTCAGTACAACAATTTAACATACACCCCAAGAAAAACAATTGTCATTGGCTATTATCGTCCCTGTCTGGCACTATTTCATTATCATTGTCTTCATCTTCTTCATCAACATCGTGTACGTACCCTTCGGGACCGAGGGCATCGTAATCTAGGCCCTAGTTGACACACATTTCTCGCATTTCATCGCTATCATCAATAGGACCACTTGCTTGATTTATACAACAATATGAGACTCCTATGTCCAACGTATGTGGTAGAAACTTAGGTAGTCCCTCCCACTCGACAACTGTTAGGAAAATAGGATAATCATTGTCTCTATGCAATTTATCATTTTCTAATAAATCCCAGTACCGATCCTCCGTTCCTCCCAGTAACTTAAGATCATCCATTGCATGATGAACATCTAGTGCATTTTCTATCTCTAGAATCTCCTTCATCAAATGCCGAATCACTTCTGGTTCATCTTTGTGTGTGTTTTTTTGGAAGGTTACAGACAATGCTTGTGGCACAACAAGCCCATGCCAGCGACATAGTACTTCATAATAACATCGTTTTGAGTAAAGGGGAACCCATTGTAGTTTTTTGCCCCAAATTTGCATACCTTCAGGCTTTGTAGAATGCGCCTTGCCCTTAATAATGTGCCCTACAACTTTGAGATCAGTGTGTATATTGATAGGCTTATTTTCTAGAATATTATACCACTTGTCATTAACCAAGTCAGTGTAGCAACCTAGCATATTTTTTTCAAGGTAGGGATCAATAGTGTCAAGACGTGTTCCATGGGGATCTATTGAACTACCTTCATCCTTTTGCCTTTTTTTGAACCACTTATTAAATATTAGTGGCATTTTTAAATGGATATTGTTTATTCAAATGGTCTTGGAATACAGATGGCTTGGTTCAGTTTAAGAAGCTGTCTTATACCCGAAAGAATCATTATCATGCGCAGCATAGCGCGCCACCAATATGCGTTATGTGTATTGTCTTGTCGACTTGAAAAAGCTGTTGTTCTGGAAAAACTGTATAGTACCCTAAAGAATCATTATCACGCGAAACATAGCACCACGAAATACCGCGTTGTGTATTGTCTTGTCGACCTGAAAAGGCTCTAAAGCTATTTTGTACCCTAAAGAATCTTTATCACGCAAAACATAGCGCGCCACCAATATGCGTTATGTGTTTTTTCTTGTCTATAAAGTTATTATTTGCGCTTAACCAAAACGAATAGAAAAACTTTCCATAAAGTTTTCATTTTTCTTGCATTACGAAATGTCTGGACGCAATGACGTACCAAGGTGTTATTGTGGAAAACGTGCTATTTTGAAGCCATGTTGGTCAAATAGTAATGTCGGGCGTAGACGCTGGATATGTCAACAACTTGTAAGTTATTGTTTTGGAAAAAAATGTTTGTTAATATTTTTTATATAACATGTTAATTAATAGTGTTGTGTTATAATCCCCGTTGGTAGGACAGAAATCAATGTAGATTTGAAAAATGGTATGATGAACCCATTAACCTGTGATGACCCAAAAGGTCATCACTTGTTTTTAAAATGAATTCTGCGTTCCGCGGCCTTAAAGACCTCTTTCAGCATCACCTCGATTTGCGTGCGTAGTCCGGGAGCGTAGCCGGAAAGCTATTATGTGAAAATCTATGAAAATGTTGAAATTTTGACTTAAAATGGATTTAAGTTGACTTCGGTCAACATTTTGGGTAAACGGACCCGGACCCGTGATTTGACGGTCCCGGAGGGTCCGTGGAAAAATATGGGACTTGGGAGTATGCCCGGAATGGGATTCCGAGGTCCCAAGCCCGAGAAATGAATTTTTTAAAGAAAAATTGTTTTCTGGAAATTTCTATGAGTTTTGGAAATGAAATGCATTTAGAATTTGATGGTATCGGGCTCGTATTCAGGTTCTGGAGCCCGGTACAGATCATATATGTGAAATAAGATGAGTTTGTAAAATTTGGTAAGAAATGGAAGTCGTTTGAGGTGATTCAGACCCGTAGTTGTAAAAAATTCCTACTTAGAAAGTTTTGAGATTTTCTTAGATGTCTATGCTAAATTCGTTGTTTAAGAGGTTATTTTGGCAATTTGATCACACGGATAAGTTCATATGATGTTTTTGAGTTAGTACGTATGTTTGGTTTGGAGCCCCGAGGGCTCGGGTGAGTTTCGGAAAGTTTTTGAGCTATGGAAAGTTGCAGGTTTTTGTTGTTCAGTGCCAAAGGATTTTGTTCTTCGCGTTCGCGTGGTCCCACTCGCGCATGCGTAAGGAAAATATCCCAGGTGCCAGTTTTCTTCTTCGCGAACGCGAAGCTTGAGACACGAACGCGAGGCTGAAGGGGGATTACCCTTCGCGAACACGTCCAGGCACTCGCGAACGCGTAAGGATAAAGGCCTGGGGGAGGGGTTCACATTTTGTTCTACGCGAACGCAGCCACTGGCCCGCGAACGCGAAGGATCGAGGGGTCAAAGCTCCGCGAACGCGAGCCCAATGTCGCGAATGCGAAGGTCACTGAGGCCTAACCCATCGCGAACGCTACAGGCCTATCGCGAACGCGATGAAGGCCTGTCCAGTGATTTTAAAACAGAAGCAAAATCGTGAATTAATTAAAATTTCATAACTTATTTCAAACTCCAAATTGGGTGATTTTTGAAAGGGGATTTCACCACCAATTCATAGGTATGTAATCTTAGACTTATTTTCTTCAATTTCCATTAACACCCATTGGATTTCTAGGCCTAAATCATGTTTTAAGGGTAGAAATTAGGGATTTAGGTAGAGTTAGAGCTTTTTATATATTTGGGATTTAGACCTCGTTTTGTGGTCAAATTTTGGAACTAATTGTATATTCGGGCTCGTGGGTGAATGGGTGATCGGGTTTTGGTCCGAACCTTGTGTTTTGACCAAGCGGGTCCGGGGTCAATTTTTGACTTTTTGGAAAGAACGATGGGAAAGCTATAATTAAGCATTGGAATTGGATTGTTTAGCATTTATTGATGATATTAAGCCGATGATGTCTAGATACAATTGAATTGGAGCCAAATTCAAAAGGAAAAGCGGTGTTTGAGGCTTGAATTGGCCGTGGAAGTTCGAGGTAAGTGTTTGGTCTAATCTTAGCTTGAGGGATTAGGAGCTGTGTCCTATTTTTTACTTGTTTCTTGTTGAGTACGATGTATAGGCATGATGACGAGCATCTATACGTTGGTGTCGAGCATGATCGTGACTCTTAAATTGTGATTTATTGTGTTCTTAAAATACTACAGATGCTTAAGTTGATGATTCTCTGTATTGAGTAATAATTATGATCCTTCTCGTGGAAATTACTTAATGGTTGAGTATTGGTGTTAGATGATATAGTTAGATGTTGGAACAAGTTTAGTTATAGCTGTTTCTCCCTTGTCGGGACGTATTTTACTTATACTGTTGATTCCCTTGCCGGGATAGTGTAGTTCTTGATTGATCCCTTGCCGAGACTCTTGTTATGATTGTTGTTGATTGTATATATGGATCGGGTTGCACGCCACAACAAATATTTATTTGGATTGGGTTGCAAGCCGCAACAATGATAAATGATATGGATCGGGTTGCACGCCGCAACAGTGATAAATGATATGGATCGTGTTGCACGCCGCAACAATGTTATTATATGTTGGGATCGGGTTGCGCACTGCAACAATTGATGATACAAAGTGTTTATAGATCGGTTATGAATTCCTTATTGTTTTTGCTGTGAATTCTAAGTTGTACTTATGCTTATTTTCTTGATTTACTGTTGATATTGATATACCCCCGCAGCATGTACCCCCTCCTATCTTTACTCGTTTATTCCTGTTTTATTTTCCGCTGTATATTAAATTACTGCATAGGTTTATTTGGTAGTCTGGTCCTAGCCTCGTCACTACTTTGTCGAGGTTAGGCTAGGCACTTACCAGCACATGGGGTCGGTTGTGCTAATGCTACACTCTGCACTATGTGCAGATCCCGGAGCAGCTCTTGGACCATAGCATTTGGGTGGCTGCCTTCAGTCCAGCTAGAGATCCCGAGGTAGTCCTGCAGGCGTCCGCAGGCCCGACGTTCTCTTCTATCTTATTATGTACTCTGTTTTCATCTGATTCCTAGAGAGATTGTATTTCTTTCAAAAATTTGTTGTAGTAATCATAGACAGTCCGTGATATTGTGACACCGGATTCCGGCTAGAGACGTATATTGGCATTGTCGTACTGGCTTTGGTTATTTTATCAGACTAAGTCTTCTGCTTGATTTTATTTATTGTTAATATTTCAATGTTGATTACCTGTTAATTCAAATTGTGAAAAAGGGCTAAAATGAAAGAGTTAGTGATTCTTTATTTCACGGCTTGCCTAGCTTCTACGTGTAGGCGCCATCACGACTCCCGAGGGTGGAAAATCCGGGTCGTGACAAGTTGGTATCAGAACTCTATGTTACATAGGTCTCACAATTCATGGACAAGCTTAGTAGAATTTGAGGGATCGGTGAGGAGACGTATGTATTTATCCCTAGAGGCTACAGAGTTAGGAAAAACTTCACATTTATTCTTTCTTGTCGTGCGGTTTGGTTTCTCAATGCTAATTGGATTTCTACTCTATTCTTTCGCAGATGGCGATAACACACACTCCCTCATCTACCGATCAGCATCGCGAGCCCCTAGCAGCCGCTCCCACGAGGGGTAGAAGCCGAGGATGTGCTATAGGCCGAGCTCAGCCCAGAGCACCAGCACCAACGGCGGAGCATCAGGTTGACTCTGATGATGAGGTTCCAGTCCAGACAGTTCCGGTGGGCCCACCTCAGGTCCCAGAGAGGTTTATTGCTACCCCGGTACTCCAGGATGCTCTGGTCTGTCTAGTGGGCCTTATGGAGAGTGTCACCCGGGCAGGCTTGCTTTTTGTAGCACCAGCCGTCTCTCAGGTTAGAGGAGGAGCCTAGACTCTTGCTACTCGCACTCCAGAGGAGATGGCTCCCCAGTTTCAGACTCCAGCAGCTCAGCCAGTTAGAGAAATTCAGCCGGGTGTGGTAGCTCAGACCGGTGATGGAGCAGCTATGTCTGCCGATGCTCTGTGGAGATTGGACAGGTTCACCAAGCTCTTCACTACTACTTTCAGCGACGTATCTTCTAAGGATCCCCCGAATTATCTAGACAGCTGTCATAAGGTTCTTAGGAACATGGGATAGTAGAGACTAATGGGGTCGATTTTGCTACTTTTCGCTTATCGGGATCCGCCAAGACTTGGTGGAGAGATTATTTGCTTGGCTAGACCAGCCGGATCACCAGCTTTGACTTGGGAGTAGTTTACTCAGCTATTTCTGGAGAAGTTTCTCCCTATCACTTAGGGAGAGGCCTATTGAAGGCAGTTTGAGCGTCTCCAGAAGGGTTCTATGACTGTTACCCAATATGAGACCAGATTCATCGACTTGGCTCGTTATGCTCTTATCATACTTCCCACCGAGAGAGAGAGAGAGGGTGAGGAGGTTCATTGAGGGACTTATTCAGTCGATTCGTCTTCAGATGGCTAGGGAGACAGGGAGTGAGATTTCTTTCCAGGAGGCGGCACATGTGGCCAGGAGAGCAGAGATGGTTCTATCGCATAGAGGTGGTCATGTATCGGACAAGAGGCCTCGCCATTCAGGCAAATTCAGTGGTGCCTCGTCTGGAGGCAGGGATTCGTATGGTAGAGGCCATCCTTCTAGGCCTTTTCAGTCAGCCCTTCAGGTTTCTCATGGTGCTTTAGGTGGCAGTGGTTCTCAGATACAATATTCTAATCAGTAGCCCTACAGTGCACCACCAGCTCCTATCAGTGCACCGCCGCTCTAGAGTTTTCAGGGTGGTCATTCAGGTCATTAAGGCCAGTCTCAGTTTCCTCAACCGCAACATTCAGGTGGATTCTATGAGTGTGGTGAGTATGGTCATATCCAAAGGGCTTGTCCGAGATTGGTAGGTACTCAGTCGCAGCAGCAGGGTTCCCATGCTATGGTTCAGGTGCCAGGTGTTCCACCGCCCGCTCCGCCAGCTAGGGGTGAGGGTAGAGGTGCTAGAGGTGGAGGTAGAAGTGTTAGAGGTGGAGGTAGAAGTGTTAGAGGTGTAGCTCAGACCACTAGAGGTGGAGGCCAGCCAGCTGTAGGTCATCCCAGAGATGTCGTTTAGGGTGGTGGGGCTCAACCCCGATGTTATGCTCTACCAGCTAGGCCTGAGGCTGAGGCTTCCGATGCAGTTATCATAGGTAATGTTCTGGTTTGTGGCAGAGATGCTTCAATTTTATTTGATCCAGGGTCTACATACTTCTATGTGTCATCTTATTTTGCACCGTATCTGGTTATTCCTAGTGATTCCTTGAGTGTCACTGTATATGTGTCTGCACCGGTGGGTGATTCTATCATGGTAGATCGAGTCCATCGCTCATGTTTAGTTGTGATTGAGGGTCTTGAGACTCGTGTAGATTTGTTGCTTCTGGACATGGTTGATTTTGATGTCATACTGGGGATGGACTGGTTATCACCTTACCATGCTATCTTGGACTGTCATGCCAAGATTGTGACCTTAGCCTTGCTGGGTTTACCTCATTTGGGGTGGAGAGGGACTCTTGTTCATTCTACTCGTAGTGTTATCTCTTATGTGAAGGGTCGGCGTATGGTCGAGAAGGGGTGTTTGGCCTATTTGGCATATGTTCGTAATTCTAGTGCCGAGGTTCCTCCTATTGATTCTGTGCCGGTTGTTCGTGAGTTCCCTAAGGTATTTCCTTTAGACTTGCTGGGTATACCGCCCGACAGGAATATTGACTTCTACATTGATTTGGCTCCGGGAACTCAACCCATTTCTATTCCGCTGTATCGTATGGCCCCACCTGAGTAGAAAAAGTTGAAGGAGCAGTTGCAAGACTTGCTTGAGAAGGGTTTCATTAGACCAAGTATTTCGCCTTGGGGTGCGCCGATGTTGTTTGTTAAGAATAAGGATAGGTCAATGAGAATGTGTATTGATTACCGGTAGTTGAACAAGGTTACAATCAAGAATAAGTATCCGTTGCCGAGGATTGATAATTTGTTTGATAAACTTTAGGGTTCCAAGTTATTTTCGAAGATTGACTTGAGATCTTGCTACCATCAGTTGAGGATTAGGGCATCCGATGTCCCTAAGACAGCTTTCCGCACTCGGTACAAGCATTATGAGTTCTTGGTGATGTCATTCGGGTTGACAAATGCCCCAACAACTTTTATGGATTTGATGAACCGAGTGTTCAGGCCTTACTTGGATTCGTTCGTGATAGTCTTCATTGATGATACTTTGATATATTCCTGCAGCTGGGAGGAGCACGAGCATTATCTTCGAGTGGTTCTTCAGGCTCTGAGGGATAGTCAGTTGTATGCTATATTTTCGAAGTGTGAGTTCTGGTTGAATTCAGTTGCATTCCTGGGTCATGTTGTATCGGCAAAGGGTATTCAAGTTGATCCGAAGAAGATTGAGGTAGTTAAGAACTGGCCTAGACCAGCATCAGCTACGGAGATCCGGAGTTTCTTGGGGTTGGCAGGCTAATATCGTCGGTTTGTGGAGGGGTTTTCATCTATTGTAGCCCCAATGACCAGGTTAACCCAGAAGAGTGCACAGTTCAGGTGGCCGGACGAGTGTGAGGCGAGCTTTTAGAAACTCAAGACAGGTTTGACTATGGCACTGGTGTTGGTTTTGCCCACAGGTTCAGGGCCATATACAGTTTATTGTGATGCATCTCGTATTGGGCTTGGTGCGGTGTTGATGCAGGATGGAAAGGTCATTGCTTATGCTTCGCGGTAGTTGAAGATTCATGAGAAGAATTATCCGATTCATGATTTGGAGTTAGCAGCCATTGTTTACGCGTTGAAGATTTAGAGGCATTATCTGTATGGCTTGGCATGTGAGGTATTCACGGATCACAAGAGTCTGCAGTACTTGTTCAAGCAGAAGGAGTTGAATTTGAGGCAGAGAAGGTGGTTGGAGCTGTTAAAGTACTATGATATCATCATCTTATATCATCCGGGATAGGCCAACATGGTGGCCGATGCCTTGAGTAGGAAGTCAGCCAGTATGGGCAGTCTTGCTTATATTCCGGTCGATAAGAGGCCGCTTGCTTTGGATGTTCAGGCTTTTGCCAAACAGTTTGTGAGGCTGGATGTTTCTAAGCCCAGTCGTATGTTAGCTTGCACGATCGCTCGTTCTTCTTTATTGGAGTGTATCCGTGATCGACAGTATGATGATCCCCATTTGTGTGTCCTTAGAGACACGGTGCAGCACGAACGTGCCAAGCAGGTTACCTTAGGTGATGATGGAGTTTTGAGATTGCAGGGTCGAGTTTGTGTGCCTAATTTGGATGGTCTTCGAGAGTTGATTTTAGAGGAGGCCCATAGCTCCCGGTACTATATTCACCCGGGTGCCGCAAAGATGTATCAGGATTTGCGGCAGCATTATTGGTGGCGGAGAATGAAGAAGAATATCATTGCATATATGGCTAGGTATTTGAATTGTCAGTAGGTTAAGTATGAGCATTAGAGGCCTGGTGATTTGTTCCAGAAGATTGAGATTCCTGAGTGGAAGTGGGAGTGGATCACTATGGACTTAGTTGTTGGACTCCCACGGACTTAGAGGAAGTTCGATGCAGTGTGGGTTATTGTTGATAGGCTGACCAAGTCAGCGCATTTCATTCCTGTGGCAGTCTCCTATTCTTCCGAGAGGTTACCTGAGATCTATATCCGAGATATTTTTCGTCTTCATGGTGTGCCCGTGTCTATTATTTTGGACCGAGGTACGCAGTTTACGTCGCATTTTTGGAGAGCCGTTCAGCGAGAGTTGGGCACACAGGTTGAGTTGAGCACAACATTTCATTCTCAGACGGACGGGCAGTCCGAGCGAACTATTCAGATTTTGGAGGATATGCTCCGAGCTTGTATCATTGACTTTGGAGGCTCGTGGGATCAGTTTTTACCTTTAGTAGAGTTTTCCTACAACAACAGCTACCAGTCGAGTATTCAGATGGCTCCTTATGAGGCTTTATATGGTAGGCGGTGCCGGTCTCCGGTTGGATGATTTGAGCCAGGGGAGGCTCGTTTGTTGGGTACGGATCTGGTTCAGGATGCCTTGGACAAGGTCAGGATTATTCAGGATAGGCTTCGTATAGCTCAGTACAGGCAAAAGAGCTATACCGACCGCAAGGTTTGAGATTTGGCTTTCATGGTCGGTGAGCGGGTATTGCTTCAAGTGTCACCTATGAAGGGCATGATGAGATTTGGGAGGAAGGGCAAGCTTAGCCCTAGGTTCATTGGCCCGTTTGAGATTCTTGATTGAGTGGGAGAGGTAGCCTATAGACTTGCATTGCCGCCGAACTTATCAGTCGTGCATCTAGTGTTTCATGTGTCCATGCTTCGGAAATATCACGGCGATCCATTCCACATTTTAGATTTCAGCACTATCCAATTGAACAAGGACTTGCTTATGAGGAGGAGCCGGTAGCTATTCTAGACCAGCAGGTTCATCAGTTGAGATCGAAGAGTTTTCCTTTTGTTCATGTTCAGTGGAAATGTCAGCCTGCTGAGGCATTGACCTGGGAGTCCGAGTCCGATATGCGAAGCCGTTATCCCCATATTTTCCCCGACTCAAGTACTTCCTTCTTATGTCCATTCGAGGACGAACGATTGTTTTAGAGGTGGACGATGTGATGATCCAAAAGGTCATCACTTTTTTTTAAAATGAATTCTGCGTTCTGAGGCCTTAAAGACCTCTTTCAGCATCACCTCGATTTGCATGCATAATCCGGGCGTGTAGCCGGAAAGCTATTATGTGAAAATGTTGAAATTTTGACTAAAAATGCCTTTAAGTTGACTTTGGTCAACATTTTGGGTAACAGACCCGGACCCGTGATTTCTGGGTCTGTGGGAAAAAATGGGACTTGGGCATATGCCCGGAATCGGATTCCGAAGTCCCAAGCCCGAGAAATAAATTTTTTAAAGAAAAATTGTTTTCTGGAAATTTCTATGAGTTTGGGAAATGAAATGTATTTCGAATTTGATGGTATCGGGCCCATATTTTGGTTTCGGAGCCCGGTACAGATCTTATATGTGAAATAAGATGAGTCTGTAAAATTTGGTAAGAAACGGAAGTCGTTTGAGGTGATTCGGATCGTAGTTGTGAAAATTTCCTACTTTGAAAGTTTTGAGATTTTCTTAGATTTCTATACTAAATTATTGTTTAAGAGGTTATTTTGGCAATTTGATCGCACAGATAAGTTCATATTATATTTTTGAGTTAGTACGTATGTTTGGTTTGGAGCCCCAAGGGCTCGGATGAGTTTCGGAAGGTTTTTGAACTATGGAAAGTTGCAGATTTCTAATGTTCAGTGCCAGGGATTTTGTTCTTCGCGTTCGCGTGGTCCCACTCGCGCACGCGTAAGGCAAATATCCTAGGTTTCAATTTTCTTCTTCACGAACGCAAAGCTTGAGACGCCAACCCGATGCTGAGGGGGGATTACCCTTCGCGAACGCGTCTAGGCACTCGCGAACGTGTAAGGTTAAAGGCCTGGGGGAGGTGTTCACATTTTGTTCTACGCGAATGCGGCCACTGGCCCGCGAACGAGAAGGCTCGAGGGGTCAAAGCTCCGCAAACGCGAGCCCAATGTCGTGAACGTGAAAGTCACTGAGGCCTAACCCATCGCGAACGCGACAGGCCTATCACGAACGAGATGAAGGCCTGTCCAGTGATTTTAAAACAGAAGCAAAAAGGGGACTTCATCAAATTTTCATAACTTCTTCTTCCAAACTCCAAATTGGGCGATTTTTGAAAGGGGATTTCACCACCAATTCATAGGTATGTAATCTTAGATTATTTTCTTCAATTTCCATTAATACCCATTGGATTTCTAGGCCTAAATCATGTTTTAAGGGTAGAAATTAGGGATTTGGGTAGAGTTAGGGCTTTTGTATATTTGGGATTTGGACCTCGATTTGGGGTCAAATTTTGGAAATAATTGTATATTCGGGATCGTGGGTAAATGGGTGATCGGGTTTTGCTTCGAACCTCGTATTTTGACCAAGCGGGTCCGGGGTCAATTTTTGACTTTTTGCGAACAATGATGGGAAAGCTATAATTAAGCATTGGAATTGGATTGTTTAGCATTTATTGATGATATTAAGTTGATGATGTTTAGATACAATTGAATTGGAGCCAAATTCAAAAGGAAAAGCGGTGTTTAAGGCTTGAGTTGGCCGTGGAAGTTCGAGGTAAGTGTTTGGTCTAACCTTACCTTGAGGGATTATGAGTTGTGTCCTATTTGCTACTTGTTTCTTATTGAGTACGACGTATAGGCATGGTGACGAGTATCTATACGTTGGTGTCGAGCATGACCGTGAGTCTTAAATTGTGATTTATTGTGTTCTTAAAATACTACAGATGCTTAAGTTGATGATTCTATGTATTGAGTAAGAATTATGATCCTTCCTATGGAAATTACTTATGGCTGAGTATTGGTGTTAGCTGAGATAGTTAGATGTTGGAACAAGTTTGGTTATAGTTGTTTCTCCCTTGGCGGGACGTATTTTACTTATATTGTCGATTCCCTTACCGGGATAGTGTAGTTCTTGATTGATCCCTTGCCGGGAATATTGTTATGATTATTGTTGATTGTATATATGGATCGGGTTGCGCACCGCAACAAATATATATTTGGATCGGGTTGCATGCCGCAACAATATTATATGTGGATCGGGTTGCACACTGTAACAATGATATAATTGGATCGGGTTGCACGCCGCAATAGTGATAAATGATATGGATCGGGTTGCACGCCGCAATAGTGTTGTTATATGTTGGGATCGGGTTGCACGCCGCAACAGTGATTAATGATATGGATCAGGTTGCACGCCGCAACAGTGTTGTTATATGTTGGGATCGGGTTGCGCACCATAACAATTGATGATACAAAGTGTTTATAGATTGGTTACGAATTTCTTATTGTTTTTGCTGTGAATTCTAAGTTGTCCTTATGCTTATTTTCTTGATTTACTATTGATATTAATATACCCTCGCAACATGTATCCTCTCCCATCTTTACTCGTTTATTCCTGTTTTAGTTTTCGTTGTATATTATATAACTGCACAGATTTATTTGGTAGTCTGGTCCTAGCCTCGTCACTACTTCGCCGAGGTTAGGCTAGGCACTTACCAGCACATGGGGTCAGTTGTGCTGATGCTACACTCTGCACTATGTGCAGATCCCGGAGCAGCTCTTGGACCATAGCATTTGGGTGGTTGCCTTCAGTCCAGCTAGAGATCCCAAGGTAGTCCTGCAGGCATCCGTAGGCCCGACGTTCTCTTCTATCTTATTATGTACTCTGTTTTCATCTAATTTTGAGACAGATTGTATTTCTTTCAGACATTTGTTGTAGTAATCATAGATAGTCCGTGATATTGTGACACTAGATTCCGGGTAGAGACGTATGTTGGCATTGTCATACTGGCTTTGGTTATTTTATCATACTAAGTCTTCCGCTTGATTTTATTTATCGTTTATATTTCAATGTTGATTACCTGTTAATTCAAATTATGAAAAAGGGCTAAAATGAAATAGTTAGTGATTCTTTATTTCGCAATTTGCCTAGCTTCTACGAGTAGGCTCCATCACGACTCCCGAGGGTGGGAAATCCGGGTCGTGACATAACCAGGAATATTACAAATCTTGTTTGCAATATGTTTGGAATATGACCGCCGAATACGAACTCCAGATCTTTAAACTACAACAACAACTTGCGACAATGAAGGAGAAACTGAAAGAGGCGGAAGAAGAAAAAATAGGCTGGAAAAGAAATTTAAGTGGTTGAAGCAGAGAATAATGGGCGATAGTGACTAAACAAATACATAGATGTGTTGAGTGTAGTATTTTATCTTAATGTTTTCCGTGTCATGTATTTTCATTCGTTGTACCGAATTTAAATTATGTTAAATTGTTATGTTTGTTTTTGTATTGTAGTATTAAATTAATAAATAACCCGTGAAATAAAAACAAATGCACAAATAATATAAAACATAAATAATGTTGTTATTATATATTGAATGTCATATGTACAGATAATCAAAAATGTCAATGTGTTCCACAGCCTGTATGCTTTAAAGCATTGGTTGGCCTAAGGCGCATCCCATCCCGCCCAGCTATCAGGATCATCGTCATCACGTTACCTCTTTATCGGAGGAGGCACTACAGCATGATCATCTGTAAGGCTGACAGGCTCGGTAGAAGGGTTGTCGGTCCAGCGATAACCTACAAAATAATAAGATATTTTAGTATATGAAATATATATTACTAATGTATGTGTTAGCTAAAAAAATTTAAATGGTCTTACCATGGTCTCGGCAGGCTCCTGAATATAACCATCCATCTTAGGCATGTTAGTATCGCACAAAGTGGCCTCCGTGACGGGCGAGGATAATGTCTTCAGAAAAAAATAAAAATGCTTTAGATATTGATGACTAATCAATGAGATAAAAACAAATATAAATAATAGTAATACAAACTAGCCAAATCCTATGAAAGATTCTCAGCATCCCTCGATGATGAGCCATAACTCAGTCGGCGCCCACTATGCACATCTCGCGTCGGACGATCATCAACAACTATCGATGGCTCTAGGGGACCAGTAAAATACTGATCCCTATCCTATCGTGTAATGGTCGTGCCTGCGATCAACAACGGAGCTGACGGGGTCACTGCAAAGTCCCTAGCGTCAGCTGAAGGCTGAATGACATCATATTACTAGGAGCATGGTCTGGCTCAGGGTGTTCACCCGGCTGATCAACTCCAACATCCTCAATAGGTGCCTCAACACCCCCTTGGTGGGGACCGCGTCCTCGTTGACCCCTATGACCTCGTGGGACACCCCTACCTCTCTGTCCATGCTTGCTACATCGACCACGTTCAGGCTCCACTACTGGCCCACGATGGTACTACTCGAGCGGCACATAATCAGCCTCGTATCCTAAGTGCTCATCATCTCAGGCTCGTCTTAATGTCCTTGTATCCAGATCTGTAATTTGCCGGCCATACTCGTGCAAAGTTGCCGCTCCCTCGACGGTATGTTGTTGAATCTGCAGTCCCAACCGGTAGAATAGATGTAAGCCAATAGCCAACACAACATATATTATATTAATTACAGAATGCTAGGTTAACTAAGTAATTATAACAAATAACACACCAGTGCCTCATGCCTCCCGGCGTATGGAATGTACTGGACACTAGCGCGATGAACGGGATTCCCGAAAAAAAGTCGGGTAACATTGCAGTTCTAGTACTTATGCTCACCATCCGTACGGTCAGGTAGAGGAGGTGGTAGAATCAGGTCATACCGACAATCCCAAATCTCAATCTACGCCTATAGCGAGGCCACGTATGTCTGGTCAACCCTAGAATGATCATCCTGCTGGTAATGTGTCCTAAGCCAAGCGGGCGGGGTAGGTACAAGCTGCGGTCAACTAAACTGGCTAAGGACTCGCTCGGTGGCATGATGCTCGACAATATCGAGATACATCAATGGGATGGAAGAGCTCCACATAACTTGGCCGCTCGAGCAATAATCGGGTAAACCAGCTATTAGCTCGACATTGTATGGCCTCCATATGAACTATTAAGTAAAAATAGGAATCGCGAGTAAACGCAACACATATAAAGCCAGGCCAAGTAAACTTAAGTATACATGTACCTGCGCGCCCTCAACTAAATCCAACAAATCCCTGTAATAGGGGAGATTATGTCGAGCCTCAACCTCGCGTCCGTAGCCTCGCCTATCAACCCACATCCTAGCTAAAGGGAGAAACGGTGGAGGTGGTGCATCCTGAGCGATGGGTAGTAGAGGTGACTGGAACTGCAGGAACCGCTCTTAGGCCCAAACCTAATATACATTGTGGACGTAAAATTTATGTTATATTTTTACTATGTATGTCATAATCATGATAATAATTGACTATGTTTTCACCTACAGCCAATCATTTATTAAAAAAAATTGATAAGCTTAACACAAAAGCAGAAAAAGTAGCGGCAAAATCCGGCAATGTCGTGCTGGGTGCCAATGCTAGCCCGGCACATCTGCCTGTATAAGTAACCTAGAACAATTGCACCCTAGCTATAAAAAGGTAAATCATCTAGCCGCTCAAGATGATGAAGAAATCGCAAGCTGACTAGGTTTCTCGAAGTGTTCAGAAACAATACCCCACCAAACATAAGCAAAATCAACAATCTCGTGTATCAGTTGATGTGAAGATCCGGTGTATCATCTGTAATGTCCTCATCCATCGCCTCTAGATGCAGTTGGACGGGCGTCAACTGCAAAGGACTGGCCCCAGTTAATGTAGCCTCCCCCGCTGGCCGGAAACTGGTGAGCCGCTGCAACATCTCCAGGTAATGAAATCCCATATAATCTCTGAGAGCATTCGGTATAGTTACAGGTAATCCATTAACCGACAGCCCATAAAGAACCTCCATGTCCTAAAGTGCGATGGTAGCCTCGCCGATAGGTAAATGAAACGTGTGCGTCCGCTCTATCATAGCCGTGATTGACGATCAGTCCAACTGCAACCAGCTGATCTCTATGATCCTATAAAAACCTATATCCTGAAGGCGTCTAAAGATACGGGGATGGAGTGGGTGAGCCCTAAGAAAGTCCCACTTGTCGTCTACCCATCTAGCACGGAATGTCTGGGCCAAACACTGCCCCTCCCATATATATGAAGACTTATGCTCTGCCTGTAGCAACAGTAGCTCTAGCGATGCAGGTCCGGGATGCACAGGCGAAACCTCCATGATGACTATTGTAAATTGAACAATATTAATTAAAATATTTTTCTTTTTCATTACTTAACATCTGTAAATATATTGCAATATCTTTAATATTAAATGTTTTTTTACTAGATTGTTAATTAGGTTGATACATTTTCTATATTATAATTTTATATTTTATATGTTAGTTTACTATTTATATTTTTGTTTATTTTTTTAATATGTTTGTTTTCTATTTTATATGTTAGTTTATTATTTTTTATGTTTATTTCTTTAATAACTATACAAGATTTAATTATTAAATATTTATGTAACAATACTTAGTTTGATAAATATTGTTGTTTTCTAATGTTATTTTCTTATGTTTGTTGACTAAAATTCGAGTTTGAACTATCAACTTTGTTCAGATATTTTTGGGTTTAACAGATAATTTAATGATTAATTTCAATAACTACAAAGATATTACGCTAAAGGGCACTACATTTTACTATGCTAAAATGGAACAATATTACAAATACGAGCACTACATTAAAATTACGGGCACAAGATACCACTACAGGGAACTAAAGTCACATATTCATATATGTACAACAATAACATCTAAATAATATTAATTATTCCTAAAATGATAATTTATCTATTTTACTAATATTTTAGCAAATAACTAATCTAAACTGGATAAAAATAACAAATTAATTTAATCACAAAATAATCACGAAAAATATATACCAAAGTAAAAATTAACTAATTAATATTTTTTAACAACTAACAACAATTTCTTTATTTTACTAATTTTTTTATCACACTAATAATATAATTCAGATAAAAAATAACAAATTAATTAAATTTCAAAATAATCACGAAATAACATAGAACACAGTAAAAACAACTAATAGCTATTTTTATAATGAGTTTTACCAAAAAATAAGTCGGAATACCTCGATTTAAATTTTCTGGAAAGTTGAAGATTTGGTGATTTGGAGCAGAAACAAGCAACCCACTACGAGATAACGCCTTAAATACGACGTGGGATCGAGAATCTACACTTTTGGTGGGACTGGTGGGTTCCACTCAAGTTTTTTTCGTTACAAATGGGGGGGGGGGGGACGTTCTGGTTTCGTGGGGAAGGAGAGGCACGGTAATTTATATAGGTATAGCGTCCTTAAGTAGAGCGTTATACTATAGCGCCCTACATAAGGATGATATACCTTCCCGCCCATTTTAGTTTAAATAAAGCGTGGTATTGCACTGCGCTATACTTTAACAGCTAATGTGTCGTTAAGGTATAGCGCGGTGCAATACCACACTATATATATTATGGTTCTCGATTTTAATTTTCACCTATTATGGTTCTTTGAATTCAAAAGAACCACACTTTGGTTCCGGACTCAATCTTATCGCCTGTTTGACCAAGTTGAAAAAATCAGCTCATTTTGAGAAGTAATTTTTTTTTAAAGTGATTTTCGAAAAAGTACATAAAAATAATTTGTATTTGGCTAATCAATTTTAAAAGTACTTTTGAGCAACAATTTGTGTTAGGCCAAGTTTTTCAAAAAGTGCTTTCAAGTAACAACTTACTAATAAGGACATGAAGAGATGTACTTCACAGTTAATATTATATAAGTAGATAAATAAACACAAATATTTATTATTAAAGATAATAACTAATTTTTTATTTTATTTAAATAAAATATAAAAATAAAATTAAAAAGTACTTTATTCTTTCAAGATGATTTAAATATATCAAAAATTATTCTACAAATATAAAAACTTCCCCCCAAAGTCATTATATATTACTTAATAGTCTAAACTAAGTAAAATTATTTTGGTATATATAATATTTTGCTAAGAGAATTTTTGGTAGGAAGAAAATTCAAAAATACTTCTGCTGCTGGAGAAAAGTTACTTTTTTCTGTTACTCAAAAATTAATTCTGCTTCTTCCCAAAAATAACCCCAAAGCTCGACCAAACGCTTCAAATTTTAGAAAAAAACGATTATTTAGAAAAAAAGCACTTTTGGCTTTTGGCTTTGGAAGAAGCCAAAAGTTATTAATCCCACCCCCATCTTCCGTCTTAGCTAATTTGTAATATTCATTATTTAAATTAAAATTCATAATATTCATTACTAAAATTTTAATCTAAATAATGAATATTATGAATTGCAATTATCATCGTAGTAGCATGGTGAGAAGTAATCATGTACTCTTTGATAAGATTATATCATACTATATCACATTCATAATTTACGAGAGTTCGATTTAGTATAGTTATTCAATTCTAAGCTTCAACATGATATTTAGTCTATCAAATTAAAATTAACATATTAAATTCTTTGATAAAAGAAATTTCGTTGTATAATATAATATGAAACATGTAGTGTATTTTGGTTCATAGGATAGATAACCGGATAGGAGAGGCAACGTGTTTGGAGGGATAGAGCCAATATCTAGTTGAACTTGTGCAATCCTGGCGTTTGCAAAATCTAGCTCTAGCCACAGGTATACATGATTGTTTACTTGAGCAGTCAATTTACTAATACTCCCTGCGTCCAAATTTATGCGGCATCATTTAATTGGCACGAAATTTACGAAAGAAAAGAAGATTTGTAAAATTTCTATTTCATAATACGCCATAGACATTTGTGTAGCTCATCAAGGAACTAGCTAAAACACGAAAATTCCGGAGTTTGAACTGCACATTTAAACTCCAAAACATATTTATTCTTCTACAAAGTGCTAAAATTTTACTTGTAAAAGTTTTAAATTCCAGCACACTGTACTAGAATTTTTTCGTATTTTAACTAAAAATATTTTTGTCCAAATTTTATTTTTACATTAAATGATAATTTACATTTCAAACAGTAGATAAATACTAACAAGTGGTTCAAATATGGCGCCAAAAATCGGCCATCGCCATTTTTACGAAAAAAAAATCCCAAATGAGGCTTTCGGTTCTCACTTAGTAGTTAGTAAGAAAGTCCCTTTTTTTTCAAGCATCGACTTGTGACGACCCAAAGGGTCATCACCTGTTTTCTTATCCATTATGTGCTTCCGAGGCCTTGAAAGTCTCATTTAGAGTCGCCTCAATTTGCGTGCGCAGTCCGGGCGCGTAGCCGGAAAGTTTAAATATGAAATTTTGTGAAAAACGCTATGTTTTGATGTTAAAATGAATAAGTTTGACTTTGGTCAACATTTTGGGCAAACGGACTCGGACCCGTGATTTGACAGTACCGGAGGATCCGTAGGAAAATATGGGACGTGGGCGTATGTCTGGAATCGAATTCCGAGGTCCCAATCCCGAGAAATGAATTTTTAAGTAAAAATTATTTTCTGAAAATGTTTAAGAAAATTGGAAATAAAATCTGATTAGAAAGCGATGGTATCGGGCACGTATTTTGGTTCCGCTGCCCGGTACAGGTCTTATATATGTTTTAAGTTCTTCCTGTAAAATTTGGTTGAAATCGGACGTCGTTTGACGTGTTTCGGACTTAAATTTCTAAATTGGAAACTTGATGAAGTTTGAGGAAAAAAATAATCTTGATTTTGAGGTTTGATTCATTGATTTTGAGGTTATTTAGGCGATTTGATCGCACGGATAAGTTTGTATGATGTTGTTAAGTTAGTGCATGTGTTTGGTTAGGAGCCCCGAGGGCTCGGGAGTGTTTCGGAGGTGTTTCAGAATGGTTTTTGGCTTTAGAAGTGTTGCAGATTTTTTGCTGTTGTGCCCAGGGATTTGTTCTTCGCGTTCACGTGGTCTCACTCGCGAACGCGTAAGGTAAAGATCCCAGGTGCCCATTTTCTTCTTCGCGAACGCGGAGGTTGAGAGCGAACGCGAAGCTCAGGGGGGAGACCCTTCGCGAACGTGTCCTTCCACTCGCGAATGCGCAGGGTTCAGGGGAGGGCCACCAGTTTGTTCTACGCGAACGCGGCCACTGGCCCGCGAACGCGAGGGCTCGAGGTGCTAAAGCATCGCGAACGCGAGCCCAGTGTCACGAACGCGAAGGCCTTCAGACCTGACTCATCGCGAACGCGTTGAGCTTATCGCGAACGCGAAGAAGGATTTTGCCGAGTTATTTTAAAGTCCCAAAACATAACCCATACCGGGATTTCACCAAAATTTCACAAACTCTTTCTTCTCCAAAGTTCTAGGGAGACTTTTGAAGCATCCTTTCACCATAAACTCTTGGGTTAGTAATCTTTAACTTATTTCCTTCCATTTTCATCAACATCTATTGAATTTCTTGGCCTAAAACATGTAATTAATGGTAAAAATTAGGGAATTGGGTAGAGTTAAGGCTTTTTAATTAATTGTGATTTAGACCTCATTTTGGGGTCGAATTCTGAAAATAATTATATATTCGGGCTCGTGGATGAATGGGTTATCGGATTTTGGTCAGAACCTAGTGTTTTGGCCAAGCGGGCCCGGGGTCGATTTTTGGGATTTTGGGAAGAATACTTGGGAAGATATAATTAGGCATTGGATTCAAATTGTTTAGCATTTACTGATGTTATGAAGTCATTTGTGTATAAATACAATCGATTTGGAGGCGAATTCGAGAGGAAAAGCGGTAATTGAGGATTGAATTACCCGTGGAAGTTTGATGTAAGTGTTTGGTCTAACCTTAGCTTGAGGAATTAGGAGTTGAGTCCTATTTGCTATGTGATAATTGTTGAGTACGATGTATAGGCATGATGACGAGTATCTATACGTTGGTGTCTAGCATGACCGTGAGTCTTTATGTTGTGAATATCCTGATTTTGTTGTGACTTTCATGCCTTAGTGATGATTTCTTTATGTTGTGAAAAGCTTGTAAAAGAAACTATGACCTTTGAACTTCGAGGAGCATTGGCTTGAGTTATATTACAAAGTGTGAAAGTATATGAGATGATTGAACTCTTTGGAGCATTGGCTCAAATGGTAAAGTGAGTTATGAAGTAACAATGAATGAAAGAGAAAGAGTTATTAAATTGTTCCCTTGCCGGGATGTTTGTTGCTTTGTTGATTATCTCCCTTGCCGGGATGCTGAGACTATTGATAGTGTTCCCTTGCCGGGATTTAACTGTTTAATTGTGTTCCCTTTCCGGGATTTCTATTGTTATTTGTTTACTCCCTTGCCCTTTTGTTTGTGATTGTTGTTTGGGTGAGGAAGAGCGTTAAAGCACAAAGGGTGATGCCGTGCATTGTTTGCTATGGTGAGGAAAGAGTGTAAAGCACGAAGGGTGATGCCGTGCCGTACGATGTGCCATTCCGTACAGATTATCATTGACTATATGGTGAGGAAGGAGAGTAAAAGCACGAAGGGTGATGCCGTGCACACTTTTGTTATAAAATATTGTTTGGTGAGGATGAGAGTAAAAGAACGAAGGGTGATGCCGTGCACATTGTTATTATATGATTGATTTGGTGAGAACAAGAGTAAAAGCACGAAGGGTGATGCCGTGCAAATTGTTGATTTCTGATTCTTGATGATATTCTAGTTATGTTGTTACTTTCCTTACTTGATGCTTTCTATTCGGAACCGTTATCCCCCCTCACACACACACAACATGTTTTCCCCTTCCCACATTTACTGGTTATTTCTGCATTTTCCTTTCCGCTGTATATATTTAAATTGCACAGGTTTATTTGGTAGTCTGGTCCTAGCCTCGTCACTACTTCGCCGAGTTAGGCTAGACACTTACCAGCACATGGGGTCGGTTGTGCTGAAACTACACTCTGCACTGTGTGCAGATCCCGGAGCAGCTTACGGACAGTAGTTGAAGGGTTTCCTTCAGTCCACCCGGGGATCCAAGGTAGACCTGTAGGCGTTTGCGGGCCCTGGCTTCTCCCTCTATCTCTATTCCCTGTTTCATTTTCTTTCGTTCAGAAATAGTTTATTCTATTTTCTTCAGGCCTTGTTTGTAGTGACTCTTAGACAGTCTGTGACACTGTGACACCAGGTTTTGGGTATTGAGGTTTTGAAAGTTGTAATAGACGTAGTCTTGAGTTATAAAAATTGTTGACTTCCGCTTATTTATTTAATTTCGTTGTTTTCATGTTATCGCTGGTAATTGAAATAAAAATTGTTAATGAAAAAGGTATTAAAGGGTTGGCTTGCCTAGCTCTCATTAGTAGGCGCCATCACGACTCCCGAGGGTGGGAAATCCGGGTTGTGACAAGTTAGATTCATGTTTTAATGATGAAAAATAATATATCTCTGTTTGCAAAAACACTCCGGAGGCAAAATAAAAGAATGAGGGAAAAAAAAAGAAGATCATCAAATATTAGACATATGAGACAAGAAAGGAAGAAGTAACAAAGAATAAGAGAAAAGATCTTATCAAGATATGACAGCCGATCGAAGGAAATTATTAAAGGAAGGACCAAAATCAAAGGAAGACGAAACTGCTCGAAATATGTTGTGATTGTATCAATGCACTGGAGATTCTCCTATTAAAAGAAAGCGATTAACTTCGGAAATTAAGGGATCTACCTTAGCCTGTTAGAATAATAGGAGGATCTGCTCAAAGAAGGAAAGCTCTATCAGAGACCACAAGTCAAGGCAAATTAACGGAACCTTTACATTTATTCTTGGAAAGAATCAATCTACGATTCATTCCATGGATCAATTCTCTTAGGTCCGCAATCTCTCAAGATTTCTATCATCAAGAACCAAGACAGAATCCTTGATATATATATATCATGAGATGACCAAGAAAAGAGACATACTTTGATTGAATCAACTTCGTGCTCTTTGTTCCACTCTAAACAAGCATTATAATCTGAGTGTTGTTTACAACGAGTGTACTTAGAACCAAAAGGCAGTTAGTGTTCACTGAAACATCGACATACTATATGAAGTATTTGAAGAGAGAATACCATTGCAACCCAAGGGGACTAGGGTATGATTCACATTGAATCCGAACCAATATAAAATTCTTGGTGTCATTTAATTTATGTACTTTAAATTTTATCTTTAACTTTACCGCAATTCTATCCTTAGTCGACTAATTGCCAAACTAGTCAACTACTTTTCTATAAAAGAAAAATCGACAATTTACCTCCCCCCTCCCGCCTTGCACTTTTAATTTTTAACAAAGCGGGTCTCACATTTTGATTTTGCTTAAGAGCTAGTATAAAAGATCATATCAAATCAAGTAACTGTGGGAGCTCTATTTGAGGTAAGGACTTCACAAGTGAGGCATCCATACTTAAATGGACAACACTTTTCACATTGAAATTTCTGAATGGAAATCTATGTGAAATCTTATGATGTTAAAGTCTGGCGTGTAATAAAAAAAGGAGACTATCCAATTCCAGCAACAAAGTCTGACAAGAAAGCAGATGGACAAACATCTACTGAACCCATCGATCTGGATTAATACACTGATGAGCAAATGACTTTAACACAAGTTAATGCCACGACACGACATCTTCTATACAACGTAATAAGTGGAGAAGAATACGAGAAGATCTAAAGTTGTGATACTGATAACTAGGGATTATGATTCATTTTACACTCCTTCTTACATGAGTTTTGATTAAAAGTGTGTACAAAATAGTCCCAAAGGCTTATATGTTGTATTTGGTTGCAGGGTTTGATCAACAACGTGACAATTAGTCAAAATCAGCTCAAAAAGGAGTAAAACATGCACAAGTACCAAGAACAAGTCCAAGCACAATGCAACAGGTCCAATGCGGCCGCACTTCATTTCGTACGGTACGCAGTGAGGAAGTTCAGAGAGGTGCTCATTTCAGACACTCAAGCAATGCAGCCGCAAAGCAGTTTGTGCGGACTGCATTGGCTTTATTGCGGCCGCACTCGATATTGTGCGGTCCGCAAAGCTGGAGTTCAGAGAGTTGGGGATTTTGAGGTTGACACCAATGCGGTCTGTGGTCCTTTTTGTGCGGATCGCAACAGAAGCCATCGCGGCCGCGGTGCATTTTGTGCGGCCCGCGGTGGCCAAGTTCAGATAGCAGAGATTAAAACCAAGAAACCTCGTTGCAGCCGCACTCGATTTTGTGTGCACCGCACTACCCCCGCAGGGGTATTTTTGTCCAAAAAATTCGGGCTAGTATAAATAGTTTCTTTTCCTATTTTTAGGTCATCAGTTGTAATTTAACACTCAGCTGCACTTGTGAATAGTGTTCCTTACCTATTTTGAGTTATTTTAGAGTAGTTTTATCATTGAATCTTCAACTATTAGCTTGTAATTAAATATTATGGTTTTTTCTTCATCTATTTATTAGTTTTCTTCTATTATCATGAGTAGCTAGACCCATTATCTAGAGTTGTGGCTCAACCCTAGTGTGGGTATTTGATGAGTCTTGTGTTTTAAGGCTCGAATGTCTATAGGTATTTGATATTTGGACTAATTTATGGTTTCAATGTTGAATTAGTGGTTGCAAACACTAATTTGTGCCTATTTGACTTGGGTTCTTCTTGAGAAAGAGAGCTTGAGTCTAGGAAAATTAGTCCAACAAAGCATTGGGGCATATTCAAGAGATTGATAGCCCCAATTAAAGGGTTAAACCTAGAGATAGCAATACCCGATTTGAACCTAAATTGCTTGAACAAATTATCATACCCAATTGGTCTTGAGAAAGTCAATTAGGGCAAAATCACTCAAACTACCGAGAGGAATAGAGTGAGAACTTTAATGCATTGGTTATATCGTGATCCCCAACATGACAACCCAGCCTTAGACTCGAAAACCCGTCAAGTATCCACCTAGGTGAAAGTCACTTCTCTAGTGCCTTTTTAACTATTTAGACAACCTTTCATGTATCTTACTCTTAGCTTAATATAGCATCTTATTAGCATAAAATTAGAAGTAAAATCAAAAGACCAACTATGATTAGAAGTGCAATTAAGAGCAATTATGCATATCTAATTTAGATAGAAACTCAATTCCCATTTCTAGCTCCCTGTGGAAATCGATCCCGACCTTCTCGGGTAAAATCTGCTTTGACCACTCTCGCTACTTTGTAGTAGTGCAGGGTTGGCCTCGATCACCTTTTGGCATCGTTTTTGGGGAGCTAACGGTTTGTTCTTCTTTCCTTCTTTGTTACTAATTTGTGTGTGTCACAACTTCAGGCACAAAATGGCAGCAAACAACCCACCTCTTGGAGATCATTCGCCGGAGGAGGAGGTAGATGACAATATTGATGATGAGGTTCCTATTGTACCTCAAGGACAAAGGAGAGTCCGCCAGGTCAATGATAATATTCCAGACCCTCCCCCACCACCTCCAAGAGTGGCTCCTCGAGTGTTTCCCAACCAAGGATATGCAAGTGCAATTGTCCCACCCCGGATCTGGGCGGGCATTTTTCAAATTACCAATGTGGTGCTGACATTTCTGGAGCAGCGTGGGTATTTCACGGGCGCTGCCAATCAAAATACTTACAAACATCTCAAGGGTTTCGTGGATACCTGTTGGGGGAACATGCAAACTAATGTGTCTGAGGATGCACTTTGGTTGAGACTATTCCCTTTCTCACTTAGAGGGAAGGCATTGGATTGGCTTGAGTGACTTCCCAACCATTACATCACTACTTGTGATGAGTTGGTGGATAAGTTCATTGCAAAGTTTTTCTCACCAGGGCATATGGCAGCATTGAGAGATGAGATCTTAGCCTTCAAGCAGGATCCCACCAAACCATTACAAGAGATTTGGGAGCGATATAGAACCATGATAAAGGAATGTCCCAACAATGTTATGACTGAGGTGATGATCCAACAAACTTTCTACCAGGGAATTAACAAAACAAACCATTGCATAGTGAACCAACTTGCTGGGGTAATATCATGAAGCTGTCTTATGATGAGGCTTGTGACATTCTTGATGAGATGGCTGACATGTCCTCTGCTTGGAAAAGTAGAGCCAATATGCCCCAGTGTGACCCCACGGTCACTCACTTGCACAAAGAGCTACATGATCATGGGCAAGCTATAGTATAGCTAACAACAACAATGAACCAGTTAGAAAAGGCACAGTTGCAACAAGTTCAAAATCTACGCCAAGTAAATGCTATGGAGGGTGTCAACATGCTAGTGAACAAAATAAGACAAAGAGGTCAACAGAACCAAGTGAGTTCGGATCAATTTGACAATGATTGTGGTGGATTCCAAGATGATGGTTATGATGGGCAAAATGAAGAGGTGCAATACGTGAACAACTATCAGGGCCAAAGGGGCAATTCTTCCAACCAACAACAATGGAGACTCCAAGGAAATTGGGGCAATTAATAACAATAAGGCAATAATAATTGGGGGAACAACAACCAAAATTCCAATTGGGGCAATCAGAACAATCAGGGTAATTGGAATGGCAACAACAACTGGGGTGGTAACAACAATCAGGGAGGTTGTAACAATGACAATCAAGGAAATTGGGGGCAAGGCTTTCAAAGGCCTCTAATGCACCAACAACCGAACAATCCACCCCAATTTCCATCCCAAGGTCCTAGTTAATCCAACAACAAAATGGGGAGAATTGAAATGATGTTTGAAAAGATGATGAAAAAGAATGTGGACTCTGATGTTCAGTTGGCTTCCCACAATACTTCAATCAGAAACTTGGAAGTTCATTTAGGCCAAATCTCACAATCCTTGAATATTCGCCCTAAGGGGGCACTACCAAGTGATACGGTAGTTAATCCAAAGGGTGGGAACGATCATGTGATGGCGGTAACTACAAGGAGTGGACGAGGAGGTGATATGAATGCCTCCAAGCAAAAAGCAATTTTGAGTGATGAAGTTGAGTTGCAAGAAGATGAAATTCCTTTGGTGGTTTAAAATGTGGTTGACGAGAATGTGAATGAAGAAGTGAGGATTGTTATTCAAGATGCCGAGGTGGAAACTCAGAATGATGTGAACCCGTCTAGGGAACTCGTATTAGACATGTCGGAACCTGTTGTGCCAAAAGCCAAGGCTCCTTTGCCAAGGTCACCTCCACCTTATCCTCAAAGGCTCGCGAAGCAGAAAAATGAGAATCAGTTTAAAAAGTTTATTGACATGATGAAGAGCTTATCCATTAATGTGCCTTTGGTGGAGGCTCTAGAACAAATGTCGGGCTATGCTAAATTCATGAAGGACTTTGTGACAAAGAAAAGATCCATGGATTGTGAAACTATCAAGATGACCCACCAAGTTAGTGCAATAGTGCACTCAATGGCCCCAAAGCTAGAAGATCCTGGTGCTTTCACCATTCCTTGCACCATTGGGAGTGCGGACTTTGCTAAAGCTCTATGTGATTTAGGGGCAAGTATCAACTTGATGCCCTACTCAATTTTCAAGACTTTGGGTATTGGGCAACCAAGACCGACTTCCATAAGATTACAAATGGCGGATAGAACGATGAAGAGACCATAGGGTATTATTGATGATGTTCTCGTTCGGGTGGACAAATTTATCTTGCCAGCTGATTTTGTGATCTTGGATTGTGAGGTAGATTATAAAGTTCCAATCATATTGGAGAGACCTTTCCTTGCTACTGGGAAGGCTTTAGTTGATGTGGAACCAGGGGAACTCACCTTCTGTGTGGGTGATGAGAAAGTGGTCTTTCATGTGTGCAAGTCAATGAAGCAGCCCAACAGTTTTGAGGTGTGCTCTTTTGTGGACCTTGTCACGGAGGTGATAGTTGATGATACCAGTGCAATGATCAATGTGGAGGACCCTTTAGAGGCTATATTGTTGAATCTTGATGTAAATGATGATGAAGGCCGAGTGAAGTGTGTGAATGCTTTACATGGAATGTGCCCTTACTCTTATGAGTCTAGGAAACTCTCTTTGGACCTTGAGAATAGGAAGACTCGACCAACAAAACCTTCAATCGAGGAACCTCCGGTGTTGGAGTTGAAGTCGTTCCCTCCATACCTCAGGTATGAGTTCTTAGGCCCTAGTTCAACTTTGCCAGTTATTATTTCCTCTTGTCTTACTAACTTGCAGGTTGATGCCACATTGGCGGTGCTTCAAAAGCGGAAGAAGGCAACTGGATGGACCTTAGTTGTTATTTGGGGGATAAGCCTCGCATTCTGTATGCGCAAGATTATTCTGGAAGATGACGCAAAGCCCTCCTTGGAACATCAAAGGAGGTTGAACGAGGAAATGCAAGAAGTTGTGAAAAAGGAGGTGATCAAGTGGTTGGATGTCGGGGTTGTGTACCCATCTCTGATAGCTCTTGGACTTCGTCGGTGTAATGTGTGCCGAAGAAGGGTGGCATGACCGTGGTTGCAAATTCACAAAATGAGTTGATTCCTACCAAGACCATCACTGGGTGGAGGGTATGCATAGACTACCACAAGTTGAATAAAGTGACCCGCAAGGATCACTTTCCATTACCTTATCTTGATCAGATGTCAGATCGACTTGCTGGGCGTGCCTTCTACTGTTTCTTGGATGGGTATTCTGGATACAACCAAATCTTGATTGCTCCAGAAGATCAGGAGAAGACCACATTCACTTGTCCATATGGCACCTTTGCCTTTTCTCGGATGCCTTTTGGGTTGTGTAATGCACCGGCTACATTCCAGCGATGTATGATGGCCATTTTCACCAATATGATGGAAGATATTTTGGAGGTGTTCATAGACGACTTTAGTGTTGTGGGTGATTCATTTGATGAATGTTTGAAAAATCTTGATAGAGTGTTGGCCCGTTGTGAAGAAACCAATCTTGTTCTTAATTGGGAGAAATGCCACTTCATGGTGGAAGAGGGCATAGTTCTTGGGCATAAAATTTCAAAGCATGGTATAGAGGTGGACAAAGCAAAAATTGATGTGATTTCAACGCTCCCTACCCCTACCTCTGTCAAGGGAGTTAGAAGTTTTCTTGGGCATGTGGGGTTCTACCGGAGATTTATCAAAGACTTTTTGATGGTAGTGAACCCCTTATGCAAGTTATTGGAAAAAGATGCCAAGTTCATGTTCGATAAGAGTTGTATGCAAGCCTTTGAACTTCTCAAGCACAAGTTGACCACCACTCCTATTATCACCACGCCCAATTGGAGCTTGCCTTTTGAGCTCATATGTGATGCAAGCGATGTTGTGGTTGGGGCGGTTTTGGGTCAAAGAGTGAACAAAATGTTTCATCTGGTGTACTATGCGAGAAAGGCAATGAATGATGCTCAAGTGAACTACACGGTGACCGAGAAAGAGCTTTTGGCTATTGTGTTCGCGATGCAGAAATTTTGGCCATATCTCATGGGTGCCAAGGTCATAGTTCATACCGATCATGCTGCACTCTGGTACTTGATGACGAAGAAGAATTCCAAAGCTAGACTGATGTGATGGGTCTTGTTACTTCAAGAGTTTGATTTGGAGATTGTGGACCAGAAAGTTAGTGAAAATCAAGTGGCGGACCACTTGTACTGCTTGGAGGAGGAGGGGAGGCCTCGCGATGGCCTAGAGATCAATGATTCATTTCGCGACGAACAACTCCTTTCGGTGTCGGTGAATGGTATGCCATGGTTTGCGGACGTTGCTAATTTCCTTGTGACTAGTATAATCTCGTGTGAGCTCTCTTCTAACCAAAGGAAAAAGCTCAAATGGGATAGTTTGGATTTGTATTGGGATGAGCCGTAATTGTTCAAGATTTGCACGGATAGTGTGATCCGAAGGTGTGTCTCGGAGGAAGAGCAATTGAGTATCTTAGAGGCTTGTCATTACTCTCCTTATGGTGAACATCATGGCGGGGCGAGGACAGCTTCAAAAGTTCTTAGCTGTGGGTTTTATTGTCCAACTTTGTACAAAGATGCAAGTGAACTTGTGAAGAGGTGTGACGAATGTCAAAGAGCGGGTGGAATTTCGAAGAAAGATGAGATGCCTCTTAATACCATTCTTGAAGTTGATATTTTTGATGTATGGGAATTGATTTTATGGGCCCGTTTGTTAGCTCGTGTGGTAACACATACATTCTTATGGCGGTAGATTATGTTTCAAAGTGGATTGAAGTTGTGGCTTTACCCAACAATGAGGCCTGGAGTGTTGTTGCGTTTCTCAAGAAGAGCATTTTTACAAGGTTTGGCACTCCTCGTGCAATCATAAGTGATGGGGGTCTCATTTTTGTAATTGAGCTTTTGACACTTTGCTTGCAAAGTATGGTGTCAATCACAAAGTTTCTACTCCTTATCATTCTCAAGAGAGTGGCCAAGTTGAAGTCTCAAACAGGGAAATCAAGAGTATATTGTCAAAGACGGTCAATAGGACCGATTGGTCAAAGAAGTTGGATGATGCTTTATAGGCTTATAGGACTGCTTACAAGACTCCAATTGGTATGTCTCCATATCAGTTGGTGTTTGGGAAAGCTTGCCATCTACCGGTTGGGTTAGAGCACAAAGCCATGTGGGCTTTGAGGAAGCTGAATCTTGAATGGGATGTAGCAGCAAATCTTCGTGTGGAGCAGCTTAATGAACTTGATGAATTTCGATTCCATGCCTACTCTAGTTCGTCCTTGTACAAGGATAAGATGAAGTACCTTCATGATATATATGCTCGTGGCAAGGTGTTCAAAGTGAGTGATTTGGTTCTCTTGTTCAACTCTCGGTTATGTCTGTTTCCGGGAAAGCTTAAGTCGAAATGGAGTGAACCTTTTGAAATGGTATTTGTGACTCCGTTTGGTGCGCTTGACTTGAAGAACAAAAATAGGGAGGTTTTCAGAGTTAATTGGCACAGGTTCAAGCACTACCTGGGCAAGGTTGATGACAGCCACGTGGTGACACTTCTTCATCTAAAGTGATTTGATGGTAACCTGCATCGTGCCACGACGTTAAATCAGGCACTTCTTGGGAGGCAACCCATGTGTCTTTCTTTTTGTTTTTCTTTGATTTTCTTTGTAGTGAAGGATTTAATTTTGGACTGACTGGTTGTGAGATGTTGTAGGATTGTTTTGATGCAGTGCAGGACCAAGTTGGAAAAAATGCATACTCTCTGAAGTTTGCAATGTGGATCATACTTCATTTTGTGCGGCCACAAAGGCCTTAGTACGGGGGAAAAAATTCAATACGGACCGCAGAATTGATTGATACAAAATGAGGAGTCTCTAAAGTTTTCCACCGCGGCCGCAATGTATTTCATGCGGTCCGCGGTGGGTCACTGCGGCCACATTGCATTTTTTGCGGTCCGCAGTGGCCATCTTCCCAGTGTCACTTGTTTTTTAGTACCGCGGACCGCGGTGCCATTTTGTGCGGTCCGCGGTGGGTAGTTGAGATGGGCCCTAGGTCCTTTTTCTATAAATAGGACCTGAGGCCCTTATTTCAAACTTTTCGACCATTTGCACTCATAAGCTAAAAATTTGCTGTTCATCCCTCATATCTGGACGAATTCAACTGCTAAGTATCGTTAATCAACATTGCATCCCACTTCTGGTAACTCTAATTCTTTCTTAATTGTTAATTTTGTTATTTTCTTTTAACTTTTATTTCTCTTTGTTTTTCTCATTTTTTTTCTTCCCGTTTTTCTTTCAATTTTGTAGCATAGGTTTGTTTAATCATGTTTAAATTAGGACTAATTAGTTAAAACACTAATTCAACACCTAGGGGACCAATAATAGGTGAAAAATTGGACTAAAACGTGAAAAACTTGAACCCTTGGTTGGTATTGCTACTGGGTACTCACCGCGGACCGCGGTGGACTTTGTGCGGTCTACGGTGCTTCTGTGCAGTCCGCAATGCTATTTTGTGCAGACTGCGGTGGTAAAAGTTCTGAAAGCTAACAATTGAGGACCGCGACCGCAATGGATTTTGTGCGGTCCACGGTGCCTCAATGCGGACCGCAATTCATTTTGTGCGGTCCGCAGTGCCTTTAATCAGAGAGTGGGTAGTCTGAACCCTACCTCAGTGCGGACCAGAGTGCATTTTGTGTGGTCCGCGGTAGCTTCTTTGCGGCCGCACTTAATTTTTTGCGGTCTGTGGTCTGCAACTTCTGAATGTCTGCAATTTCTTTGCAATGCTCCACTGACTCTGTTGATACTAACAAAGTTCAATTGTATTCTCTTTGTAAATCATGGTGAAATCACGAGGCAGAGGTGATAAACAGAAAGGGAAAGGAGAGTCCTCCCGGGGTAGGGGCCAAGGAATTATTAGATTGACCCCGCAAGCCCGACAAAACATCAAAAACACCAGAAGGCTTATAAAGGTTGTTGATAGGGCTATTAACCAATTCGGAAGTGAATATGAGCCTTCTTAGGAGGCATATAACTAAGACTCCATGCTAGAGTATGTTCCTGACTGGCCAGAGAGGAACAGATTGAGGGATACACCTCCGGGCTCTCCCACTGCCCAAGCATCAGTGAGCATATCTTCTGAGTCATCTGAGGGCTCAACTACAGGCAGTGGCAATGAATATTCCACCTCACTTACAGCTTCACTATCTGGGGAGGGTCCCGTAGAAGAAGAAGGAGAAGAAGTAGGAGGGGGTGAGCCTCAAGTAGGAGGGGTGGAGAGAACCAGAAATCCGTAGGCATGGCAAGACAGATTTGTGAGTGAGGTGGCCTACCACAAGTTCAGAGAGTGGTGGCCCAAGAGGAAGCTAATACCAGAGCGGAAATTCATTACAAAGGACCTCATGCCTCACAACCCCAATGTGTTGAGACAATTCAGGGAGAGAGCAGGCTGGGACTACTTCATAGGCCATGTGGAGGATGTCAATGAGCACCTAGTCAAGGAGTTCTACACTAACGTTGCCCACATCAAAAAGGGAACTACAGTGACTAAGGTGCGGAACTTGAAGGTCAAATTTGATGGCAAGACGATAAATGATTACCTGGGCTTCCCAGAGGAGGATGAGACCTTTTACTTAGACAAGGTAGCTTTGGGGGAGGATGCCCGGCCGTGGCTAGCTGAGTACTTGGAAATCCCAAGTACCGCCCCAGCATGGTTGACAACGGAGTAAAGATTCTAAGGCAGACCCTTAACTTTGAAGCAAAGGGGTGGGAGACATTTGTTTGTAGCCAGCTAGACCCCACCACTCATGACAACTCCCTTCCTATCCCCCGGGCTATATTGGTGGCATCAATTATGGCGGGGTACCCGATCAACATCGGGAATGTGATGTCGAGGGTGATTACACGGGTTGTGAACGAAGGTGATAGACCCTAACCTTTCTCTAGTTTCCTGATCATGTACTTTGAGGACCTCGATGTGGAAAAACGGAGATTCGATGTGAAAGTGAAAGCAAAGGCACCGTTTTCCTGGTACAGCACCAAGGGTCCCGACAACCCCAAGGACCCTAAGGGCAAAACCACTATTTCAACTGGCCAGTCTGAAGAGCCAGTAGTGGTAGTGGCTCCTACTCAGCCTCCTTCTGCCACAAAAGACATGGCCCCAGGAGCCTCCACTTCTACAGCTCCAGAGATCCCCACATCCACTGCATATCCCTTGACTGCCCACCACCTGAGCCAAACCCTTGACAGCATCAACAGCTTGATGCAAACATCCACTTCTAAGTTGTCTGTACTATCTACTTCAGTGGCTGCCCAGTCAGCACCTCCTCTGCCACAAGTCCCACAGTTCGTAGAGGACACTCTCAAGGAGCTTCTGGACAACCAGAAGAAGCTCCTAGAGAACCAGAAATTGATCATGGACACTGTTGATTCGCATGGAAAGGCATTAAAGGAGCTTGCTAGGGAAGCAAAGAAAATGAGAAAGACATGTGCTTCCAAGGAGTCGGTGAAAGAGATAAGGGTGGAGGTAGAGAGGTTGAAGGCGGATCACTTGCCTCTGGATCTGTTATTGCATGACCCGACTCCAGCAGCCCAACCCCAGCCAGAGCAGGAGACAGAGAGGCCACCCGAGAAGAAGAGGGTGATTCCCCATATTGACTATGTTGTCATAGAGTTGGAGGACCCGCAGGGAGGTTCCTCTAGCCAGCCCCAGATTCCAGTACAGGCCTAGGACTCAGTCCAGGCCCAGGTCCCAGTGGAGACACATATTACAGGGAGCCAGTCACAGGTTCCCGAGTAGATCGAAGACCCACACTCAAGATCCTATGCAGACAGAGGGCCAATAGGGAGTTGCTTTTTCCTCTCTTTCTTATTTTGTGCTTATTTTGGTTAGTTAGCATTGAGGACAATGCTAGCTTTCATTTGAGGGGGTAGCCCTATTTGGATGATTGTATATATGACATTACTTTTTTTTTTCTTTATGCTATCTTTTACCTTTGGATTGTACATAATTTTATCATTTTATGGCACTTTTCGTACTTTTACCTTTGGTCTGTATATAAAGTTACGTTCCTATGTATATATTCATTCACCCTATTGTATATTCGACTAAATCCCCTCTTGTATATATTCATTTTATTTTCCGCATTTTTCCTTTCATAGCTTCTTATTTTATGTTCGTAGCTTCTTGTTTTGAGTTTTTGCAATAATCCTTTAGTTTTCTTAATGCCACGAATTTTTCCAAAGGTGGAATTTGGGTGAACCGGGTGGCTCTTCCCGATGATGGATGACATGACAACCTTCTTAAGGGTTTGAGTCTGTTTTCTTTTTGCTTTTTAGTACCTAGTTAGTAAGGGTGCCTCAAGCAAAGCTTCACTTGGGCCTAACACATTTGCCTTTGATCCTATAGTCAAAAACAAATTGTATATAGGATGGTGAAAGTTGTGACTTTGAGACTCTTATGTTGGCCGATAATCATTAAGTGATTTTTCGGGACCATTGTGTTGCTCAAATCTTAGCAAAGGTTGTTGTGGACCCCCGACTCTGTCTCTTTAGAAATCCCATAGCTTGTGTGGTGAGAATTTGAATTGCAAGTCCACGTCTCGAGCCATTGGTCTAGAACTTGCCCTGAATGTTTGTCTAGGCGAAATCCTAAGTGTAATTTGACTTGAAATATGACTATAGGCTCTCCTTGATCCGAGTGATATCTTAAACACTTCCATAGCCTACCAATTATAATATCCCTAGTCAACCCTTTTGAGCCATAGACCTTTTTCTTTAAAAAACCACGATACAAGCCTTTATCCATTCTAAAAATACCCTCTCTTAGCACCCGATCTTTCCTTAGCACAAGGAAAAAGCATAAGTTTGGGGGGAGAGACGAGGAATGCAACAAAGTGGTAAAAGGTACAAAATGAAGAAAAGGAAAGTCAATGTAAAAGAAAGAAAATCAAAAGGACAAAAAGAATGATCAATGTAGAAAAGAATGAAGGGGTTCAATAATAGTAAAGAAATGAAAGGTGTGGAAAGTTGAGAAAGGAGAAAAGGTTTGAAATGAATAAGAAAGAGTGACAGTGTGTCTCTCTAACCCCTTAGAAAGAAGTTAAAAGACTTAAAAAGTAAAGAGAATATGTGCCAAAATGAAGCAAAAGAAGTGCGAAAGGGAAGATGGAACCTACTTTGACCAAACATTTCCTACCCTGAACCAAAAGCCTTTACTATACCTCCACAAAAGCCCTATATGATCTTAAGTTGAATGAAGCTTACATTAGTGGTGACTCACATAAGGGGCAAGCTTATGGTACTTAGGGTCAGACTTGTGACCTTTCTTTGAGAGAGATGAGCGTGTTTCCTCTATCCTCGTTCTGAGTGCTACAATCTTAAAGGTGAGGTTTTCTTAGGGAGATTTGAGGATGTATGAGTTTGGGTTCCACAATGACCAAAGTAGTAGAATGAGTGTCTTTGATGGGTTGAGTCAACTTTTGATGCTCTTGTGTCGCACTAAAACCATGGTGCTTAAAAGAGTGAATGTTGTTAATGATTCATTTGAATTGAGGGCAATTGTTAGTCCCAATTGATGCTAGATGAGGTCACTTTAGGTCAGCTGAATTTTCTTAGATTTACTCTTAAGGGGTGGCTCTTATTTTGTTTGCTTGAGGACAAGGAAAAGCTTAAGTTTGGGGGAGTTGATAACTAGGGATTATGGTTCATTGTACACTCCTTCTTACTTGAGTTTTGATTAAAAATGTGTACAAAATAGTCCCAAAGGCTTACATATTATACTTGTTTGCAGGGTTCGGTCAACAAGGTGACAATTAGTCAAAATAAGCTCAAAAAGGAGTGAAACATGCACAAGTAGCAAGAACAAGTCCAAGCACAGTGCAACAGGTCCAATGCAGCCGCACTCCATTCTGTGCGGTCCGTAGTGAGGAAGTTCAGAGAGGTGCTCATTTCAGACATTCAAGCAATGCGGCCGCAAAGCAGTTTGTGCGGACCACATTGGCTTCATCGCGGCTGCACTCGATATTGTGCCGTCCGCAAAGCTGGAGTTCAGAGAGTTGGGGATTTTGAGGTTGATACCAATGTGGTCCGCAGTCTTTTTTGTGTAGACCGCAATAGAATCCACCGCAGTGCATTTTGTGCGGCCCGCGGTGGCCAAGTTTGGAGAGCAGAGATTAAAACCAAGAAGCCTCGTTAAGGTGCACTCGATTTTGTGCGGAACGCACTACCCCCGTAGGGATGTTTTTGTCCAGAAAATTCATGCTAGTATAAATAGTTTCTTTTCCCATTTTTAGGTTATCAGTTGTAATTTAACGCTCAGCTGCGCTCGTGAACAGTGTTTCTTACCTATTTTGAGTAATTTTAGAGTAGTTTTATCATTGAATCTTCAAGTATTAGCTTGTAATTAAATATTATGGGTTTTTCTTCATCTATTTATCAGTTTTCTTCTATTATCATGAGTAGCTAGACCCATTAGCTAGGGTTGTGGCTCAACCCTAGTGTGGGTATTTGATGGGTCTTGTATTTTAAGGCTCGAATGTCTATGGGTATTTGATATTTGGACTAATTTATGGTTTCAATGTTGAATTAGTGGTTACAAATACTAATTTGTGCTTATTTGACTTGGGTTCTTCTTGAGAAAGAGAGCTTGAGTCTAGGAAAATTAGTCCAACAAAGAATATGGGCATATTCAAGAGATTGATATCCCTAATTAAAGGGCTAAACCTAAAGATAGTAATACCCGATTTGAACCTAAATTGCTTGCTCAAATTATCATACCCAATTGGTCTTGAGAAAGTCAATTAGGGCAACATCACTCAAACTACAGAGAGGTATAGAGTGAGAAGTTTAGTGCATTGGTTATATCATGATCCCTAACATGACAACCTAGCCTTAGACTCGAAAACCCATCAAGTATCCACCTAGGTGAAAGTCACTTCCCTAGTGTCTTTTTAACTATTTAGACAACCTTTAAAGTATCTTACTCTTAGATTAATTTAGCATCTTATTAGCATAAAATTAGAAGTAAAATCAAAAGACCAACTATGATTAGAAGTGAAATTAAGAGCAATTATGCATCTTTAATTTAGATAGAAACTCAGTTCCCATTTCTAGCTCCCTGTGAAAATGGATCCCTACCTTCTCGGGTAAAAGCTGCTTCGACCACTCTCGCTATACAGGGTTGGCCTCGGTCAGATACTGCTAAAGAAATGTGGGACAAGTTGGAAGTTACATATGAAGGAACAAACAATGTTAAGAAAACATGGATAAACATGTTGATCTATGACTATGAACTGTTTCATATGAAAGAAGGTGAATCCATTGAGGAGATATTTGCTAGATTCAATAAAATTATTTGAGATCTGAAAGCATTTGGAAGACCATACTCAAGTGGTGAACAAGTTCGGAAAATCTTAAGAAGACTACCTACTACTTGGCAAACGAAAGTAGTAGCCCTTGAATCTCAAGATCTTGACAAACTGTCATATGATGAACTACGAGGAGATATCATTGCCTTTGAGAAAATACGTCTCAAAAAACGAGGAAAGGAAGAAAAAAAGAAAATTGTTGCCTTCAAAACGTCGATAGAATGATCTGAAGATGAAAACAAAAATGAAGCTAAGGAACTTGAGCAAGAAATAGCTATGGTTTCCAAAACTATGAATAGGCTAATGAGAAGATACATGAACAAAAAAAGAGTGAGAATGTCCTCTGGAAGAACATCAGGTCAATACAATGAACCAGAAAAGAATGATGAAAAATGCTATGAATGTGAAAAATATGGACATATACAAACCGAATGCCCAGATCTCAAAAGAAAAGTATCGAGAGGATTTAACACAAATAAATCCTTTGGAAGCTAGAGTGATGAAGATAGTTCAGAGCATGAGGAAATTGCAAATCTTTGTTTCATGACTACTAGAGAATGATATGAACAAGCTCTCGGGTTGCTGGACATATGAAGATGAATAAGATGACGACAACAAGAAAACGGCTGAAAATTGCTTCATGGCACGTGGTGACACTAACGAGGTAAGACAATATGAATGTGATAGATGCAAAGAGTTAAAAGATATTCTTGATCTCACCCTAAAAGAGTCTCAAAAGATTCTGAATGAATTAAGGAGACTAAATAGTCAAAAAAAGGACTAGGAACTTAAGCTTGAAGTCTGTGAAATTGAAAGAGATATACTTTAAGATGAAGTTCAAGAATTACAATTGTAACTTAATGGCATGCGCAAATCCACTAGTCACGGCTCTATCAGGTCAAACCAAACGATTTACAAGTCAATTGGAAAAAGACATGTTAAGAATGGATCTACTAGTACTGACACTGTAGTAGATCAAATGATAAATCCACACATGTATGTCATTATTGTAATAGGATGTGTAATAAATATTCTTTTTGTAGATTTCGTGACTCAAATATTTCAGGATGGATTTTGAAACCCAAAAATAGTCCTGATACTAATATAACTAACCAATAAGGATCCAAGCAAGCTTGGGCACGTAAAAGAAGGTAATAATTTTATCTAGCAGGAACACCACATGAAGAGTCAAAAAGGCAAATGATATTTCGATAGTGTGTGTTCCAGTCACATGACCGGCGACAATAATCTATTCAAATAGGTCACAAAAATAAATGAATGAAATGTCAAACTTGGTGATAATTCAAAAGGTAAATTATCGGCATCAGTACTATTCCATTCAATAACAAGTATAATATTATAGAAGTGTATCTTGTTGACAGACTTAACTACAATCTCCTGAGCATAAGCCAACTATGTGATTCTGGATATGAAGTCAAATTCAAGAAAACAGGTTGCGCTATTGAAGATAAGACACGTAAAATCATTATGCCAGGAAAAAAGGTATGGAAATGTTTACATTCTAGACTGCATTGAAAATCTAGACGGTTAGATTTGTCTAGCATCAATATTTGATGATCCATGGCTTTGGCATAAGGAACTTGGCCATGCAAGCATGCACCTAATTGAAAAGCTCTCCAAACATGACCTAGTTATTGACCTTTCTAAACTCAATTTCTCTAGAAACTATGTATGTGATGCATGCCTACTTGGTAAACAAACCAAAAACTCCTTCAAACCCAAAGATATTGTGTCCACAACCAAGCCCTTACAACTACTACACATGGACTTATTTGGACCTGTTAGAACTGCCAGTATTGAGGGTAAACGATATGCATTTGTTATTGTTGATGACTACTCACATTTCACATGGGTAATTTTCTTATCTCACAAAGATGAAGCCTTTAAAAACATTAAGATATTCTGCAAAAGAATTGAGAGAGAAAAAGGGTATTTTATTTCAACCATTCAAAGCGACCATGGAGGTAAACTTGAGCAAATCATTTGAAGAATTCTGCAGTGACTAAGGATACACTCACAACTTCTCAGCCCCTAGATTTATTTTTAAATTCCCTCCCAATTTAGGAGGATCTATCGTGTTTCCACACTTCCCCTCCAGCGTGACTTGAACCCAGGACCTAACAATCGTGGATGGAGGTGCTTTACCAACAGAATGGAGTAGTTAAACGCAAAAACAGAACCCTACAAGATATGGCTAAAACAATGATATTGGAACTACCAAATCACTTTTGGGCAGAAGCAGTTAGAACATCGTGTCATATTCTCAACAGATGTCTCATATGACCTATCCTAAAGAAGACTCCATACCAACTATGAAAAGGACAAAGGCCAAACATAGGTTACTTTCACCCTTTCAGAAGTAAATGTTTCATTCACAATAATAGTAAGGACAATCTTGGTTAGTTTTGCTTAAGCAGCGATGAAGGTATATTTCTAAGCTACTCAAATAACAATAGGTCATTTAGATTTTATAATAAACGAACATTATGTGTAGAGAAATCAGTACATATTATTTTTTATGATAATAACACTATGATCGAGAAAGGAACCATTGCAGGTGATGAAGACATCAATCAAGGCATATCACAAACAAACAAATCTCTGAAATCCACTAACGGCGGAAATGAACCTATAGAGTCGACTAATGAACATGTCATCAATCATGCGGAACCTCAGAAGGAGTCAAGTACACCGGTAATTTAAACAAGACCAAATGAATAGAGAATTGAACCTGAATATTAACAGAAGTTCATCATAGGAAATCCAAATGATAGAATGAATACCAAAGGAACTCTCAAGAAAAAGCTAACATTGCACTTATTTCTCAAGTGGAACCACAGAAGGTTGATGAAGCCTTAAAATATTCCAGCTGGGTACAAGCTATGCAAGATGAACTTTATCAATTTGACAAAAATCAAGTATGGAAACTAGTGCCTAAGCCAAAGAATGCTACAATCGTTGGAACCAAATGGGTATTCAAAAAAAAGTTGAATGAGGATCGAAAGGTGATTAGAAACAAAGCAAGATTAGTGGCTCAAGGCTACTCACAGCAGGAAGGAGTCAACTATGATGAAACATTCATTGCGGCAGCCCCTTAGAATCAATTCGTATATTGCTTGCATATGCATCTTTTAAAGGTTTTAAACTTTTTCAAATGGAAGTTAAGAGTGCTTTCTTAAATGGTTTTATTGACGAGGAGGTATATGTAAAACAACCTCCTGGATTTGAGAACTCACAATTTCCTTATCATGTGTATAAGTTGACTAAAGTCCTCTATGGACTTAAGCAAGCCCCTCGAGCCTGGTATGAAAGGCTGAGTTTATTTCTAACTAATCATGGATTTACCAGAGGTAAAGTAGATACTACAATATTTATCAAAAGATCCTCAGAAGGTAATCTCATTATTCATATTTATGTTGATGATATTATTTTTGGTAGCACTAACTCTCTTCTGTGCAAGGACTTCTCAAATCTCATGCAGAGTGCGTTTGAAATGAATATGATGGAAGAACTCACATTTTTTCTTAGACTCCAAATTCAGCAATCAAAAAAAGGCACATTATTTTCTAGACCAAGAACACAAAGGAACTGATTCAAAAGTTCGGCATGGGCAATGCAAAAGCAATTGGAACGCCCGTGAGTCCTCCAACAAATCTTGATAAAGATGAGAAGGGAAATCCAGTGGACGAAACTAAGTACCGTTGAATGATTGGATCTCTACTATACTTAATTGCTAGTCGAACGGATATCATGTTCAGTGTGTGTAAATGTGTCAGGTTTCAGTCAGCTCCTAAGGAGTCACACTTAATTGCAGTAAAGTGAATAATTCGCTATCTTATCGGAACTACCTTTCATGAACTATGGTATCCACGTTCTAACAATTTTAAACTTGAAGGATTTTCATATGCTGATCTTGCGGGTGACAAAGAAGACATGAAAAGCACTAGTGAAACGTGTTAATTGCTAGGAAAGGCATTAATCTCATGGAACGGCAACAAACAAGGATCAGCGGTCTTGTTCACAACTGAAGCAGAATACATTGCTATTGGACAATGTTGTGCTCAACTACTCTAGATGTCGCATCAATTGGGTGACTATGAATTATTCTGTAAACCGATTCAAATATTTTGTGATAACTCTAGTGCTATATGTCTCTCAAAAAATTATGTGCATCATTCTAGGGCCAAACATATAGATATCAAGCATCATTTCATTAGAGACCAAATCCTTAAAGGTAATATAGAATAAATGTTTATGAGCCCTATTGATCAATAGCGGATATTTTTACAAAGCCCTTACTTGAAGACAAATTTTGTGCTTTGCGGGACTCTCTAAGCATTAATTCTATTAATCCCAAAAGATTAGGACCTATGTGACATTATTCATATTTGCAGCCACATTATCTGCATGTTTCCTTATGTGTGTAATTGTCATTAATGATGCGCCTCCTGTTTTTCCTTTTTCACACATTTTCATAACTATTCAGAAGGCAGTCAATCATCATATCGTATCTCTAACACTTTTTCACTTCCACACGCAACTATCAATTTTGTCTCTTTTTAGTCTCTTTCCACCACTTTATTTCTCTCACATTGTTTACATCACCAAATCCTTTCCTTCATCCCAACAATGGCGAAACACTAAAACATCCTTATGCCTCAAGTCGAAAAACCACTCGTTCCAGAACAAAACCCTCTTCACAACCCCAGAACCAGTCAATCTAGGGTCAGACAACTCTGAAGAATTTGCCTCTTCACAAGTAGAACTCTCCGATGATGCACGTAGTCTGAACGAAAAAGCCTTAGAAAAGCGTCTGATGGAAGACAACCTTGAGTCATTCATTCCCAAAAAGCCCAAAGCAGATCTCTCGGGTTCCCTGGACTTAGATATCAACTTCTGGGACACCCCCAATAGAGCACCTTCATAACCTTCAAAGACAAACATATTGCCTATGGTAGAGTCATTGGTCTGAACGACATAGAAAGCCTCAATTGCAAGATTAAGAAATTCTTCGACTTCCAAGGATGGAAAAACTCTCTCTGCCTCCTCCCAAGGTATACAAATCTCTTATCAAGATGTTTTATACTAATCTTTGCTCTCCAAAACCTAACAAACTAGAGTCTATAGTTCTTGGTAAGCATATTGTTCTAGACTTTTGCCCTGTTTGATTATATTTTTCAGTGTAAGTGTTCTGGTTTTTCTATGTTGCTAAAAAATACCTGGACTGAAGATTTTGAGATTTCTTTTGATCAAGCGAAAAGATGCATTGTTGAATCACCCATTAAACCTCTTCCCACTCAATTAGGACCTAGTGATGTTAATTTTGAAAATCATGTTCTAGCACACATTGTGGCAACCACTCTTCTTCCGCATACATGATCTTTTTATACCTTCTCCCAACGGGATCTTATTTATTGCCTATTGACAAAGCGTAAGGTCAAATTGTCTTCTGGGTCATCAATTTCATGATTGAGAGTGTCGATGATCCTATAAGTCTTCCCTATAGAATGGTCATTACCCATATGTTAGAATCCCACAACATCCTCCTTTCTAACTATCATTATGTCACTATCACAAAGTCCTACAACTCCAGAGCATATGCTAGCATGGGATATGTTGTTGTGAAAGGCACTTGGATAGAGAAGCAGGAAGGTGAAGCCAGAACCACTCCAACAGACTCAAAAGTCAAAACCTCCGTTTCTCATCCTAGTGTATATGACCGTGATCTCTGTACACATATGATTTTTGACCTTCCCCAAGATTTTTTAAATTTTAGCATGTAAATATTTAATTTAGGCCTAATATAACTATTTCAACTATTTTTGACTCCTTTACTTTATTTCCGTCATAAAAAATTGGAAATTACAACAAAAACAAATTACGTATCTTTCATAATTTTAAATAAAAAATACAAAAATAGTACCTTATTTTGATCTTTATATAATTTCGAAAACACAAAAATAGTTTCGTGTTTAGTTTAATTAATTAGGATTAGCTTTGGCATTGTGTAGTATTTCTATCTTATTTTAAAAGGCAGTGTCTAGTCTAGGGATCCTTCTAGACTCTTCTTTGGGACAAAAAATAAATAAAAATACCCTAAGGACTTAACACAAAAGGACCTAGGGACTAATTGGCAAATACACAAAAAAATACACCTAGGGACCTCAACTAGACCTAGACCCTAGGATATAGATATGGGCCACAAAGAACAAAAAGGAGAACCCTCCCCGCTCTGATCTTCTTCTAAAAAGAAAAGGAGCCATTTTCCATGGCTTTTGGTTGAAGAAGAACGAACAACAACCTTTCCTCTCTCTGCATTTCCCAAACCGCGACAGCTGCTGGAAACGACCAGTCCCCCTAGCTTCATCTTCTTCACGGCTTGGACACAAGGAAACCCTAGAAACTCAACGAATGAACCATTGTTGAAGTCAAACTCCTTCTTCACTCGCTGGATCTGGTCGCCGAAGTTGGCTTGGTGACGACGATCTCCGAGGAGCCATGAAAACCGGTTAGAAGCTTCGGTAAGAGATCAAAAATCCAGCTCTTTTGCCCAACCCCTCACCTCCAAAACAGTCTATGAAAATAGCTAAAGTGTCTTAATCAAGTTGAGTTGAGTCTGTTCAGCGCCGGTTTGAGTACGGGTCCGACGAGATCATCCGTTCATTAGTTCCGCTCGCGGTTCGAAGGTCTGTTTGCTGGTCTTTGGTCGTTTTCCAGACAAGGATACACGTTGTTCAGTTTCTTTTGGGTAAAAATTTTAAAGGCAACTATTCATTCATTTGAGGTCCAACTCTTCCCCTCTTATTTTCATCTAATAGTCTTGATCTTTATATGATTATAGACATGTTTTAATGTTTGTTTTGGACTGTTTGATTCTCTATTTGTTTGAGAATATTGTTTCTGAGATTGGCAAAGGGAGCGTGATTTGGTGTTGCAATGGTTGTTTGCAATTTTTATGAATATGCCCGTTTGTTCTAAATTTGGTTATTATTTCTTCACAAACTTTACTACCAAGATGTCGAATATCTATTATCTATTCTGATATATCAAACACTAGATAGAGAACATTGAGAGTTGGTAAAGTTATGGTGGGCTATTCAAAAGATCGAAGAATTAAAAGTCAAATACTTATTAGCTTGTCAACGTTAAAAAGCAAAATGTGACCACAATGACACATCATGCAATTAATTGGTGCACATTTGATATCGACGTGAATGGTTTCATTTTCAAGAGGGTTTTAGGGTTTTTTTTCACTTGCTTTAGCATTTGATGTTTGCAGCTTTGTTTTTGTTAAAAACTCATTCTTTCTGTCCATTTTGGGTAAAGCATTGTCGCACCTCCTTTTTCCGCCCCCACGGGGGCGTAGGGAGTTTTTCCAATTAAAGGACAGTCGAAACGGGATTTATTTATTTATTTCAGAGTCGCCACTTGGGAGGTTTAGGGTGTCCCAAGTCACCAATTTTAATCCTGAATCGAGGAAAAGAATGACTCTGTATTACTGTCCGCGAACAAGAAATCCGGATAAGGTCTGTTAACCCGGGAGAAGGTGTTAGGCATTCCCGAGTTCCGTGGTTCTAGCACGGTCGCTCAACTGTTATATTCGGCTTGATTATATGATATAATACGTATTATAAACTTATGTGCAAATTTTATCCCTTAGCCGCTTTTATTATTATTTTTTTATTTATTGTTATTATTTTACGAAGAATTGCAACATTGTGAAAACGTATTTCAAATCACGTCGCAATCAATGCACCCGTGGTTATCGACACATTTCGACTCCGTTGAGATTTAGATTTGGGTTACATAAATGCACACCCGTATTTAAGGAAATAACATTATTAAATACGCGCCTAGAGCGACTAGCGTATCATTATTTTGGGTAGGGCCGTGAAATTTGCTAAAACGGCTCCTCCCTAATTCTAAGCAATTAAATGTACATTTATTGAGGGCCCCGCAATCTATACATTTTATTAAGCGAGGCTCATCTCATTTATTTTAAATGGACAAATCTTAAAACGACTACATTTTGCTATTTAAAATTAGTCTCTAAAATGAATAAAGAAAATCCTAATTAATTACGTTTTTTTATTTATTATTATTAAGAAAACATGACATGCTAATTGCTTGATTAATACAAATATTGATGAAAAAGGAATTTTATTCTTAATTTCGAAATTATAAATAAAATAAAAGTTCAACAACTAATATCCAAAAGAATCAAATACAACTCAACATTGTTATATATAAAAAAACTATTGATATTAATTATTCACAACCATTTGACACTAGATTTAGCTATAATTACTAAAGCTTATTAGAAAGTTTATTAGAGTTAAACGTTCTTCTAATCTTGCTTGAAATCAAATCATGTCTTAATGCCTAATTTACGAAATTTAATTTAAATTCATGCCTTAGCTAAATTTAGCTACTTATTCATGATTAACCTACTGTTGATAATCTTGAAACCTTCCTAACTAGTGAGTTAACCTGTTTTGCCAAACTGATTCATTAAAGACTAACTTATGTTATTATTATTTTTTTCTTATTCCAATTATTATTTAGTAATACATGAAATAGCTTAAATACAATCAACAAAAGGAACAAAGAAAAACGAAATTAAAACTTCAAATTTTCATTCTTCATATGTATTCATGCTTCATATTTCGGATTACAATAACCAGCGTGTCAGTTGTGTACCTGATATTGGAAGCAAAAAAATGAAGATGAGAATCAGCAGCAGTAATAACAGTATAGCACAACAGCAACAACCCAGCAACAGTAACAACCCAGGAAAAAAGTTTGCAAACCAATAGAGCAGTAATCCCAAAAACAAAAGCTTCAAGCTTTGATGAAACAACAATTAATTCTGATTTCAAACAATGAAAGAAAGCAGAATATTTTTTTAGTTTTTTTTATTTGAAAGTTTAAATATTTTTCGGAATTTTCTCTCTCTTAAATGTTCAGCCCTTTTTCTCTCTTGTTTTTCAGATTCGTTTTCTCTCTCTCGTTCTTATTCTTTCTGTCTATCTTGTTTCAAGACTTCCTTTATATAACTCATCCCATAAATATTTCAATCAATTAAAATCAATACTTTTTCTCTACCAAACCCATTATCTTCCCACTTATCCCCATTACATTAAATAAATATATCACACCACCCCATTATATTTTGTCCTCCATGCCTAACATAAATAAATACAAGATTCCCCCCACTAAATTTTGTCTTGTCCCCCCTTTATATTAAACAATTATATCACAACCCACCCCATTTTATTTTGTCCCCCATGCTTTACATAAAAAATTATAAAATGTACAATTCCTAAACTACCCCTCCGACCTTACTGAAATTACCAAACTACCCCTGAACGTACTGCAAATTACCAAACTACCCCATCAACTATAACACATCAAATAATCACACTCAACCAAAATATAGCCAATATGACCAATTTTTACCTAAATTCAAACAACAATATGAATACGGATGAACATCATAACAACAATATCACATGAACACAAATTGAACAACAAAGAACAACTAAAATTTGTTTGAACAATATTTTTAGCAACAACAAACCTATTTTCGGATTCAACAACAACAACAAACAAGTATATTTAGATTTCTAAATTCAATAATATTGAACTTAAAATCAACTCTAACAACATTACAACAAACAATTCCTATATTAAACTTTAAACAAGATTACAAGACAAATTCAAGAAATAATCATAAATGATAAACAAGAAATCAAACTATACAAATTTCGGATTCAAGAACAATCAAACAAAGTATGAACATGAATTAAATCTATTTTAAACAACAAACTTGACGGATTAAATGACTCAAACAACATTAATAATTTCTGAAAAATACATAACAACATGAAACAAATTGAAGAAATAATCAATTAAATTTCAATTTGAATCTAACAAACATTAAACTAACAAATTTTTACATAAACAATAAAACAAACATGAAATAAACATGAAAAACAAATTAATCAATTTACCATTTGAAATCTGAAAATTAATTCAACAAAACATATGAACAAACTAAAAAATTATTTCATCGACGAACAAACAAAACAAGAATAGAATCATTTAACGATTTTAACTTCCAGAAATATAAAAACGTAATATGGACAAAAACAAAACTCAAAAACAACTAACCGGAGATGAATCAACGACGAACTCGATTGTAAACAAATCTGTCCGAGCCTCGACCAAAGCTCGAACGAATGACGACGAAGACGAAGGCAAGATGAAGTAGCAGCCACAACGTTAGTGAGGCAGTAGCAACTTCGTCATTTGTTCGATGCGAAGGCAGCCTGGAACGTGAGAAACAATGGTGAGCTCAAGCTGGAATGGAGCAGCAACTGGTCGACGCCGAACAGCAGCAACTCGACGAGGCAGGAGCTGGAGCAGTTGGAACGATGAAGTGAGCAGCATCGCGGCAGCAGTAGCTCGAAGGAAGGAGGAGAAGTAGCTGCGACGAAGCCGACGGGGACGAAGGCAGCTGAAGCAACTGCGTGAGCAGCAGCAACAGTTCGTCGAGCTCCAACTCGAGCAGCCATGGACGTCGAGCTCCACCTCGTCGGACTGGTCTACTTGGACGTGAAGTTGAGGGCAGCTATGGTCGAGCTTTGAGCTCGCCATGGATGACGAAGCTCGATGGAGGAGGGTAGCTATGGAGTTGTTGGTGCGTGTGTGTGTGAGTGTGACGTGAGTGTTTGTTAATGGCGTTTGGATGTGAGGGAGTGGGGTCGAGGGCAGCCATGGTTGTGTGCTTGAGGAAGCTTGAGGAAGAAGAAGAAGATAGGAGGGGGGGATGGTTTAGGTCTTTTAGGGTTTTTGGGTTTTGTTTTTGTTTTGTTTTGTGTTGTTTGTAAGATAATAGGGGTGTTGGGTTATGGACTGGGTCGACCCAGTTCGAAATGGACTGGGTCGTTTGGGAAGATTGGGCCATTTTTTGGGCCCGTGGCTTGAAATCGAAGAAGAGGCCCAATTCCGACTTTCTTTATATTTTCGCTCTCTTTTCTTCTTTTATTTTTCTAAAACTAAATTATAAAAATACTTAAACTATTATTAAGAACTAAATTAAGTTATAAAAGCGCAAATTAACTCCCAATAACAATTAACGCATAATTAAGTAATAATTAAGCATAAAATTGTATATTTGGACATTAAATGCTAAAAATGCAAAAGATGCCTATTTTTGTAATTTTCATTTTTTGTAAACAAATTTAATTAGTAACAATTATAGAATTAAATCCTACATGCAAATGCGACATATTTTTGTATTTTTTATTAATTTAACAAATAAACATGCACAGACAAATACAAATAATTATTCAAAATATCACAAAATTGTACACCAAAGAAAAATCATTTTATTTTTGAATTTTTTGGGAGTAATTCTCATATAGGGCAAAAATCACGTGCTTACAGCTGCCCCTCTTTGCCCGGAGACACGAAGGGTTTTCGTGCAAAGATAAAGCGAGCGATTTTTGCCCATCCGAGTACTCCGTTGAAGCATTTTTTGAAAAAGATTTGACCGAACCTTTGCTTCAAAGGTTTCCTACATATCCTGGGCTAAACAGGAATCAGGTCAATGTAGTTCGGGAAATTTTGGTAGCTGGGACTACCGTTGGACTGCAATGTTACTGTTGTTGCATGCTATTATTATTGCTTACCGATCTCCTTGTTACACCGTGCTTAAAAAAAACAAGAAGCTAGGCTAGAGTACAATTTATTTTTGTTGCCTTGCTTCCTTGTCTGCTTGCATTTCTTTCGGTGCTTTTCTTCCGATGCTTTTCTTCCTTTTGACACATGGACTTGAGTTTATGCTGGGACCTCTTGTTGCAACCTTCTGCTTCCCGGTGCTGGGGGAATTTTATTGTTTCCTGCTGGGGATTCCTATTGTAACCCTTTGTTTTATTGTCCTTGTCACACCTTTTTTTTCCGCACCCGCGAGGGGGCAAGGGAGTTTTTTCCAATTAAAGGACAATCGAAACGGGATTGGTTTATTTATTTCAGAGTCGCCACTTGGGAGATTTAGGGTGTCCCAAGTCACCAATTTTAATCCCGAATCGAGGAAAAGAATGACTCCATATTACAGTCTGCGTACCAGAAATCTGGATAAGGAATTCTGTTAACCCGGGAGAAGGTGTTAGGCATTCCCGAGTTCCGTGGTTCTAGCACGGTCGCTCAACTGTTATATTCGGCTTGATTATCTGATTTTATACAAATATGAACTTATGTGCAAATTTTAAATTTTTACCGCTTTTATCATTTACTGTTATTTTTATCAAGAATTGCAACATCGTGGAAACACATCTCGAACCACATCACATCAATGCACCCGTGGTTGTTGGCGTATTTCAACTCTGTTGAGATTTGGATTTGGGTCACATAAATGTGCACCCAAGTTTAGGAAGATAACATTATTAAATACGCGCCTAAAGCAACTAGCGTAGCATTTACTTTGGGTAGGGCCGTGGAATTTTACTAGACGGTCCATCCCGAAGTCTAAACAATTTTAAAGCAAATATTTACTGAGGGCCCCGCTATTTTGTATTTTATTTGGCGAGGATCATCCCATTCTTATTTTTTGAAAGGAATTTGCAACGTCATGGAAATGCATCTCACACCACGCCACAATCAATGTACCCGTGATTAGAGACACATTTCGATTCCGTTGAGACTTGGATTTGGGTCGCATAAATGTGCACCCGAGTTTAAGGAGATAACATTTTTTAACTAACGCGCCTAAAGCAATTGCGCGTTCACAATCTTGCGAGGGCCATAGAATTTGCTAAATGACATGCCTCGAATTCTAAGGATTAAAATACTAATTAAGTGAGGGCCGTGCATTTTGAGATTTTATTTGGCACGACACACCTCAATTTTATTAAAGGAAAGGCATTCAACTAAGTGAATTACGGATATTCATTTTTAAACCATACTCGTATCATGCGATCGTGTACATAATTACAATAATAGATTGAAAATGCACCTAAGAGCATGCCGGCGATGTGAACTAACCGACTTGATTAAATTACATTGATAAAGACAATAAATTTTATAATATCCGAAAATTAAACATGAGTAAGCTTAATAAATCCTTTATTCAATACATAACTTGACCCAAACCACGATTTCATTTAACTCCTATTCAAAAGATAAATGACGCCCTCATCAATCCAATTAAATGAAACAACCAAAGCTGAGACTTAACACAAATTTCAGGCACTAACATTACTGCACTCAAGAACATCTACTATTACACCATTTTAAGCATATGCATTACTCTACCAAAAGAGAACAACAGATACCCGATTCATGACGAAATGGAGCTTCAAAATTAACAGCATGAAAAAGAAGAAGGAAAGAACGGTACCTGTTAATGTGTTAAAGCAATAGTACATGGACAGAAATCGAGCAAACACTACAACCCAAGACTCAAAACAACTGACGTTTGAACCAAAGATGCCGGATAGATCTCAAATCGGAAACAAACAGCGACGATCTCAGACGGACCTCACCCTAGACAGAACTTCTGGGCTATTTTTGGACGTTTTTCGGTTAAGCTTCAGCTGGTGCGTATGTGTGTTTTCTGGTCAGTCATGGCAAGGAGGGAGGGTCGTTCATGGCTGGACGTTGCAGGCAGTCATTTGGACGTGGGGGTGGCGACTGGATGGTCACCTTGGTGTGGTATTACTGGTTCGTCGCTGGGGATGCGAGGGGTCGTTTAGGCAGTGGTCGAGGACTGAGCTGTTAGTGGCAGTGGGTCGACGGGGAAGCAACAACAATGGTTGTTTTGGTGGAGCTGGAGCTCGCTGGCTGGGGGAATAGGGTGGTTGACGGTGGTCGCGGGACGTGAGGGAGTGGGCTGGTTATGGCGTTTGGACGTGAGGGCGGGGGCTACTGGTTTTTTCCGGCCAGTTATGGGGGTTCGACGGGCAGTGACGGGTGGTGGACGTGAGGCTGGACGATGCAGCTACTGGTTCGTGGGGGACAACGGGTTTGTTGATGGAGGTGGTGTTTGGTGGTGGTGTTTGGGTTGTGGTGTTTGGGTGGTGTTCCGTTAGGGCTTTCCCTTCTTCTTCTTTAGGAAGAAGAAGCACGAACAGTAGTTTTTCTTAGGGTTTTTATTTGCTTTTTTGAGGAAGACCAGTGAACAGTGCCTATCCTCCTCCAAAATTTTTAAGTCTGTCCTTTGCCAAGTCCAAGTCTCGTGCATTTGTAGCTATGGCCAAGACAATGGACCCCACGTGTGTAGGGGTCCAAGATTCATGTCCCCCATGCGCGGTGGGGTTCCCCGTGTACGGTGTTCCGTCCGTGTTCCGCACGCGTATCCCCCACGTGTGGTGGACTCAGATTATTGTGGGCTAGGTCCGAAAATTAGGCCTAAAACCGGGTAGTTTGAACCCGAATATTATTCTTTTGCCCGGATCCGAGAATAAGAACACGACGTTGCTTAACTAATCCTATGTAAGCAAAATAACTACCAAAAATAAGACTAATATTTAAAACGAAACTATATCTTTTTTTTAGTATTTTTCAAGATTAAAATAGCTACAAAATATTAATAAAACTATTTTTTTGTAATTTTCGTTTTTTTAATAAAGATAAAATATAAAGTAATATTTTTGTATTTTTCCAAAATTAAAATGACTACAAAACATTAATAGAATTATATTTTTTGTAATTTTCGAATTTATACAAAGTACCAAAATAAAGTACAATTTTTTGTATTTTTTCAAGTTTATGAGAAATACATAAACTAAAATTTATATATATATTTTTGTAATTTTTCTTTTTGCAACGAAATAAAGTAAAATAGTCAAAATAGCTATATTAGACCTAAATTCACATATTCACTCTAAAAATGTGAAAATTCTCGGGGAGGGTCAAAAATCAGGTGTCTACAGCTGCCCCTCTTTGACTGGAAACACGAAGAGTTTTCCGACAAAGAATGACTAGACATGTTTTTGACCCGACCATTATTTGGAGGGACTACACTAAGGAAAGGAAGGGAATGTGACCGAGCCCTGGTATCTGAGCTGCCTACATATCCTTGGTTATACAAGAATCAGGCCACGTGTAGTTCGGGAATGGGAGAGATGGTAGAGTGTACCGAGGTGGAGAGCCGATCGAGTTGCCGTTTTGTTGAGGTTCCGGTCCGCGGTCCTGTCATTACAACAAAAATGAAAACTGAAAAAGACTAACTAAGCCTATCAGCTACTAGTTACAAAGATTCATATCTTTAAGTCTTCTGAAACTTGATCTTGAGTCTTGAATGGTGCTTCATGCAGACTTTGGATTTGAACCTTGACTTGCTAGTTGTAGGTGCTTGTTCTTGAGCAGACCACATTTGTTCTCCACTTCCGCATTTTTCTCTCTCTTTTTTTCTTTTCTTGTTTTTTTTTGTGTGTCCAGCTTTTGTTGACCATCTCAGAATGTTGACTCGCATTCTTGAGGCGAGCTTCTGCTATTTATAACTTGGATTGATTGCTGGGGATTTTTGTTGTGGCCTACTGCTTCCCGGTGCTGGGGATTTTTATTGTTTCCTGCGGGGGATTCCTGTTGTAACCTTCTACCTTCCGGTGGGGTTACTGATTTCAAAAATCTGCAGTATAAGACTAAAAAGTATTCCTCTTGTTATACAGGTGGGCGCCTGAAACATGAAATGTAAAGACTGAAAAGTATTCCTCTCGTTATACAGGTGGGCGCCTGGTTCAACACTTGTAATGAAAAGACTGAAATGTATGCCTCTCGTTATACAGGTGGGCGCCTGATTTCTTCTTTCCTTTGTCCTTGTTCTCCAGGTAGACGCCTGATTTCTTCTTTTCTTTGTCCTTGTTCTCCAGGTGGACGCCTGATTTCTTCCTTTCTTTGTCCGTGTTCTCCAGGTAGACGCCTGATTTCTTCCTTTCTTTGTCCTTGTTCTCCAGGTGGACGCCTGATTGCTACTTTTCTTTGTCCTTGTTTTCCAGGTGGACGCCTGATTGCTTCTTTTCTTTGTCCTTGTTCTCCAGGTGGACGCCTGATTTCTTCTTTTCTTTGTCCTTGTTTTCCAGGTGGACGCCTGATTTCTTCTTTTCTTTGTCCTTGTTTTCCAGGTGGACGCCTGATTTCTTCCTTTCTTTGTCCTTGTTCTCCAGGTGGACGCCTGATTACTTCCTTTCTTTTTTCCTATAACCTCCGTTCTACAGGCGGGTCCCTGACAACCAAAACAAACAAAACAAAGGAAATTCCCTACCCAGTTTGCACTGGGAAGATTTGTGAGTTGTTAGCAAAATCGTAACCCACTGATATTACTGATGCAATGAAGTGGAAATTTCCTCTAGGAAGTGCGTCTCCTAGGGGTAAAAACTTCGGTGGCTAAAACTAGGAAATGCGTCTCCTATGAATAAAATCTCAAATTAAGAAGTGTGTCTCCTAAAAAAAACTTGAAAGACCTTCATTAGGAAGTGCGTCTTCTACAGGTGAAACTTCAATATGCTAGACTAGGAAGTGTGTCTCCTATGGTCGAACTTAAAATGAATCAAACTAGGAAATGCATCTCCTAAGGGTGAAATCTCAATTCCGGAAGTGCATCTCCTGAAATGAAATAAAATATAATCTGAACGATCTAAACTTAGGAAGTGCGTCTCCTATTGGTAGAACTAAACTTAGGAAGTGCACCTCCTACGGGGTAAAACTAAACTTAGGAGGAAATGCCTCTCCTATGGGTAAAGACGTGGGATGTATTTCCTTGTTATACAGGTGGGCGCCTAAAATATGAAATGCACAGACAAAAAGTATTCCTCTCGTTATTCAAGTGGGCGCCTACTAGTAAAGACATGAAATGTATTCCCTTGTTATACAGGTGGGCGCCTAAAATATGAAATGAACAGACTGAAATGTATTCCTCTCGTTATACAGGTGGGCGCCTGGTATGAAATTTAAAGACTGAAATGTATTCCTCTCGTTATACAGGTGGGCGCCTGGTATGAAATTTAAAGACTAAAAAGTATTCCTCTCGTTATACAGGTGGGCGCCTGGTAAGAAATTTAAAGACTGAAATGTATTCCTCTCGTTATACAGGTGGGCGCCTGGCATGAAATTTAAAGACTGAAATGTATTCCTCTCGTTATACAGGTGGGCGCCTGGCATGAAATTTAAAGACTGAAAAATGTATTCCTCTCGTTATACAGGTGGGCGCCTGGCATGAAATTTAAAGACTGAAATGTATTCCTCTCGTTATACAGGTGGGCGCCTGACATGAAATTTAAAGACTGAAATGTATTCCTCTCGTTATACAGGTGGGCGCCTGGCAATGAAATTTAAAATCAGAAAATGTATTCCTCTCGTCATACAGGTGGGCGCCTGGTAAGAAATTTAAAGACTGAAACGTATTCCTCTCGTTATACAGGTGGGCGCCTGAAATATGAAATGCACAGACAAAAAGTATTCCTCTCGTTATACAGGTGGGCGCCTGGAATGAAATTTAAAGACTGAAATGTATTCCTCTCGTTATACAGGTGGCCGCCTGGCATGAAATTTAAAGACTGAAAAGTATTCCTCTCGTTATACAGGTGGGCGCCTGGTAAGAAATTTAAAGACTGAAATGTATTCCTCTCGTTATACAGGTGGGCGCCTGACATGAAATTTAAAGACTGAAAAAGTATTCCTCTCGTTATACAGGTGGGCGCCTGACATGAAATTTAAAGACTGAAATGTATTCCTCTCATTATACAGGTGGGCGCCTGGCATGAAATTTAAAGACTGAAAAAGTATTCCTCTCGTTATACAGGTGGGCGCCTGGTAAGAAATTTAAAGACTGAAATGTATTCCTCTCGTTATACAGGTGGGCGCCTGACATGAAATTTAAAGACTGAAAAAGTATTCCTCTCGTTATACAGGTGGGCGCCTGGCATGAAATTTAAAGACTGAAATGTATTCCTCTCATTATACAGGTGGGCGCCTGGCATGAAATTTAAAGACTGAAAAAGTATTCCTCTCGTTATACAGGTGGGCGCCTGGTAAGAAATTTAAAGACTGAAATGTATTCCTCTCGTTACACAGGTGGGCGCCTGGCATGAAATTTAAAGACTGAAAAAGTATTCCTCTCGTTATACAGGTGGGCGTCTGGCAAGAAATTTAAAGACTGAAATGTATTCCTCTCGTTATACAGGTGGGCGCCTGACATGAAATTTAAAGACTGAAAAAGTATTCCTCTCGTTATACAGGTGGGCGCCTGACATGAAATTTAAAGACTGAAATGTATTCCTCCCGTTATACAGGTGGGCGTCTGACATGAAATTTAAAGACTGAAATGTATTCCTCTCATTATACAGGTGGGCGCCTGACATGAAATTTAAAGACTGAAAAGTATTCCTCTCGTTATACAGGTGGGCGCCTGGCAAAGACATGAAAAATGATAGGCCCGCATTATATTGGTGGGTGACCTAGGACAGAAATGAAAAGACAGAAATGTATGCCTCTCGTTATTCAGGTGGGCGCCTGCCTTCAACAATAACTTTGAAAATAAGATCCTATTTGAGGGCGGATGATCCCAACATATCCTATTTGAGGGCGGATGAACCCAACATATCCTATTTGAGGGTGGATGAACCCAACATATCCTGTTTGAGGGCGGATGAACCCAACATATCCTATTTGAGGGCGGATGAACCCGACATATCCTGTTTGAGGGCGGATGAACCCGACATATCCTGTTTGAGGGCGGATGAACCCGACATATCCTGTTTGAGGGCGGATGAACCCGACATATCCTGTTTGAGGGCGGATGAACCCGACATATCCTATTTGAGGGCGGATGAACCCGACATATCCTATTTGAGGGCGGATGAACCCGACATATCCTATTCGAGGGCGGATGAACCCGAACTATCCTGTTCGAGGGCGGATGAACCCGACATATCCTGTTCGAGGGCGGATGAACCCGACATATCCTGTTTGAGGGCGGATGAACCCGACATATCCTATTTGAGGGCGGATGAACCCGACATATCCTATTCGAGGGCGGATGAACCCGACATATCCTATTCGAGGGCGGATGAACCCGACATATCCTATTCGAGGGCGGATGAACCCGACATATCCTGTTTGAGGGCGGATGAATCCGAACTATCCTATTCGAGGGCGGATGAACCCGACATATCCTATTTGAGGGCGGTTGAACCCGACATATCCTATTCGAGGGCGGATGAACCCGACATATAATGTTTGAGGGAGGATGAAACCGACATATCCTATTCGAGGGCGGATGAACCCGACATATCCTATTCGAGGGCGGATGAACCCAACATATCCTATTCGAGGGCGGATGAACCCGAAATATCCTATTCGAGGGCGGATGAACCCGAAATATCCTATTCGAGGGCGGATGAACCCAAAATATCCTATTTGAGGGCGGATGAACCCGACATATCCTATTCGAGGGCGGATGAACCCAACATATCCTTAAGACTTGAAAATGTCTTAACGCGAAAACTTGTTGGGGATTATTTTGCTTGGGATGAATTTTCTCTTTCTACCTTCCCCATTATAGGTTGTCCGACCTTCTTGAAATTTGGTCGAAAAATCCATCGAAGATGCTTCTACATCTCGATGATCCGCTGGGGATAACTCTGCTGAAGATAACTCTGCTGAGTAAATATGTTATCTTACTCCTTCCAGAACTACTTCCTTTTGCGTAGGATGTTTCATTCCCCTGCAAACTACTTCCCTTTTATTATTATTATTATTATTTTTTTATTATTATTATTAGCTTCTTCCTTTGAAGACTAACTCCCTTGAGACTCGTTTTGCCTTTCCCCGAAAGGAACTGCTGAGGATACTGATTTTCACCAAACTTGTGTTGGACTCCTCGAAACTGCTAGGGATAACACTGTTGGGATTATTTACTTAACTGTTGGGGGATAAAAATGTTATCAGCCGAGGATAACGCTGTCGAGGATAACACTACCGGGGGATTTTGATTCCTTCAGAACTAGTGCTTCACTCTTTGGAAGGCTGTTGGGAATGATGCTGGCCTCTTGCTTTTCTGAGCTCAAGTTTCATCCCTTTGATGGGGAACAACTTCCTCCATTGAAACTTATTATGTTTGGGGAAACACTGGTTCTAAGACCACTTCCCTTGAGACTGGCGTCATCTTTATTCTTCCCCGAATGGGTACCTGACTTCCAGAAAATTTTCTAAATGGAAAGAAAATTTTCTGCCCCAGTTTGATAATATCCCTTGCGGCATGCATTTCTGGCATCAATGCCATTTCCTTTACCTGTCTCAAATCAAACAAAATTTGTTAGTTTAAGACATGGTGGTTGGTTGTGATACTCCTACTGGGATGGCTTTTCCCTTTCTCCTTCCTTGCTCTGCGTTCCACAACTTGTTGGGGATGATATTATTTGCTGGGGATAATCCCTTTCTGCTTGGGATATCCCTCTTCTTTTGTGGCATAGCTCGGAAACTGGCATTTTTTCGACTTTTTAGTCTCGCATGAATTTCCCCAAATCATGCTCACTGCTTTCCTTGCGTTGTTCATGGGCCTTGGCCTTGAGGTTTATAACCTTGGTTTTGGCAAGGATATCCCTCTTGACACTCGTCAATCCTTTTGTCAATTCCCTTTTGCTGGGGATATCTTTCTTGACACTGGCCTCACGCTTGTTCCTTGCTGACTATACCATTTGGATGTACTAGTCAGATCTTATTTTGTATAATTGGAAAGCTGATGGCATATTTTGAAGTCAATTCACACTTGTTCTGACCAGACAGACTCTATTGGGGAATTTTTCTATGAAAGGAGAAAGATAAAAGAAACAAAATAAAAGACAAAGGAAACGATGACTCTTTTACAAAAGAAACTATAAATAAAAATCTATCAAACGCAGATACCGACTCTAATGGCCATGACATGCGTATGTGGCCTATCCTCTACCGTCAATCATCTTTCAAGATCTTCAATTGGCGATTCCCCATCTGATTCTCAATCTTATTCGACTTGTAGTGCCCGAAGGGTTTTCACTATCAAGTCTCTCTCATTTTGGTTCTTTTCTCAGCTTTCATCGCCTTATGGTGCCTGTGAAGGTTTTCACCAATAAGACTCTCTCGTTTTATATCTCTCTCCAGCTGGGGGATTTGGAGTGTTGCCGGTATGACTCTTTCTGTTGGAGATTAGAGTCCTTTCTGCTGTGGAACAGAATGTTATGTTCGCCGGTAAGACTCTTCATTTGTCTGACTTGGCATCTTTTGAAGACTGATCAGAAGGTCTTTCTTTGGACCGTAATGTGGGTTTTGGATAGGCTAGAAAGAAATGGTATAAAAGGCTCAAAAATACATTAATTTTGGGTTATTAGTTACACCCTTCGGAATTAGATTTATTTACAACAAACGCAACTTTTGCCCCAGTTTCTTGCTTGGGGATATTTTAATTGATTTTTTTTCATTTTTCTAAACTATGACCGAGCCGTGAAGCGCCTACGTATACTCTTTGAGGAATCAGGTCAAATGTAGTTCCCAATTCCTCAGTTTTCATTTGACTTTCCTTTTTTCTTTTCTTTTTTTTTTTCTTTTTTTTTTATGCTATCATTTTTCTTTTCCTTTCTTTTCTTTTTTTTTCTTTTTCGTTTTTCGTTTTGTGGTTTTCTTTCTTTATCTTTTTCTCTTTGTTGCTACTGACTCCGAACGAGGGGTATGAAAGAAAATAAATAAGGCTCAAAAGTGGTAACGAAGGATAAAGTGTTTAGGTAGCAGAACAAAATGTCTTCGTCATTCCAGTCTTCAAAACATGCCAAGTGCAAACAACACAATTTAAATTTGTAGTCTCTTCTGATGGTGCTGGACTTGACAATTATGTTAAACATTTTATCTTTCCTTTGTCATTTCTAAAACACCGTTGGGCGACACTCTCATCATCATGACCGACCCTCATGCCAATTTTGCGAATCTTGCTTTTAACTGTTTTCTTTGTGTTTAACTTGCCCCAGTTCGACATGACTCGAGCTCTGAATAATCTCAAACCGTCCTTATTTTCTTTAAATGGTCTGATCGCCATTCCAGGGTTTTATGATTAACTTTTAAAGACGAGGCCCAAACTGTGTGCGCATGTCATGTCACTAGAATCAGCACTGAACAAAATGACAAAAGGACTAAACCAAAAGATGACTGGAAATAACAAAAGACCGGATTTTGCGTTAGACCGGTGAAATGGTTTGAATAACAAAACAAACCAGAACAAAATCCTGAAACAAACTGGACAAAATTTAAACAACCGCTATGACAAAATGGAGAGATAAGAAAGTTTGACACAGAACAAAATCCGAATTACAATCCTAATAATCCGAACAAAAGAAATGACAACAAAATAAACCACCAAATGCTTCTTTCTTGTTAACCAAGGAACGGAGCGTCCTCCCACTTTAGCGAAACTGGCATCTTAGCCACTGAGCTTTGCATCAATACTGCCAAGACCATTACCAGCTTCAATATCATCAACCTCCGTCAACAAGTTCCCACTAGGATTCAAGTGCTTCTGTTATCAGGCCTGATCCCCGCAGAGTGTGCATCATGAGGTGCAAGTAAAGGATTCTAGGTGTCACTGTCCGGCTTACCACAAACCAACCACCTTAACTTTCTTTGCAAAAACCAACAGGTTAGAATGGACTCAGTCGGTCCTCATTATTAACAATATCTTTTTTTCTTTTTCTTTTCTTTTTTTTTCGATTTTTTCATTTTTTCCTTTTTTCATTTTCTTTTTTTTTTCTTTTCCATTCTTTTTTTTCATTCTCTTTTTTTCATTTCTTTTTTTTTTTGCTTTTCTTTTTGTTGTGGTCGAATCTTATGGAGATTGCCTACGTATCATGACCCCGCATGAATCAGACCTTGCGTAGTTCGGAACAATAAAGATAAACAATACTCAACATTTTTTTCATATTAAAACAAACTGGGTTTCAAAGGTTTAAAAATGACCTACAAACTTGAAAATCAAACAACCCACATATTCTAATCAAAAGATTTACAAACTCAATGGCAAACGGCCAGCTTCCTTTCCCCGTTTGTCAAATGCAACCAAACGGCTATTTTTGCAAATGTGGCCCCTTCCAAATCTCAAATGAATTTTGAGGCCGGGGAGGATTATTTTATGACACTTTACCAACTTGTCCATTATTTTACGAAAATAACCTTTCGACAACTGAAAGATGCTCTAAGGCTATTTCGGCAAGAACGGTTTAAGACGCGGCCGAAGCTGGCTCGGCTTATTATGACAAAATTCAAACGGTATTCACCTGACCGCCGACTCTTTGTTTTTTTTTCTTTTCAAATTACAATAAAAACCTGGTGTTGCAAACACGGCCCTTCAGCGCCTCGGGGACGAAGATTTTTAAGGCTGTGTGGGTCAACTGGACCAAAATCCTTAACATGACCCAAAATGTGGCTGTTTATGCAAAGTCAGCCTTCCGGCGTCCCTTTCGGGAACATTCGGCTATTTTTGACAAAACAGCATCACCCGACTTATTCATGATTCTTTTTATCGTTTTTCAAATTAGCAAACTCAATATTGCAAACACAGCCTTTCAACGTCTCGGGGACGAAGATTTTTAAGGCTGTGTGGGTCAACTGGACCAAATCTTAAATATGACCCAAAAGTGCCTGTTTATGCAAAGTCAGCCTTCCGGCGTCCCTTTCGGGAACATTCGGCTATGTCTTGATTAAACAGCGTCACCCGACTTCTTAGAAATTTGACATATATATTTTTGCTATTTTTTGTAAAAAGGGAAGCTGGTCATCACCCGACTTATTTATGATAAAATTAAAAATCTTGACATTATTTTTTTATTTGTTTTTGGTTTTTTAGCAAAAGGTGGGGTTGGACCCGATGAGGATTGCCTACGTATCTCACCTCCGGTGAGAATCAAACCCGCGTAGTTCGGGCAAATAAACTATTTTTGAGAAGACCCTTTTCCATTTTCTATATTTTTTATTATTATTTTTATTACAACAAATAAACTAACTATTATTCATAACAAACAAACAGACGTAAAACATAAAACATTCCTTCTTTTTCTTTTTTTCAAAATTTCGGTAGAGTTTCGACACTACTTGGACATTGGGTTTTTTTTTTTAAATAAGTAGTTATATCTCTACACTGTTATTTTTTCCTCTTTTTCACGATTTTCTAATTTGTGGAAAATGATGACAACATACAAAATCTTTTTGAATTTTCCAATGCTCTTTTTTATTTATTATTATTTTGTTATTATTTTCAAAAATGTGGCATGGGGGACATAGGGAATTCCAAGACTTCTTGGATTCCACAAATGTTTCCCATGTGCTTTTTCCCAGAATGAAGCGTGGGCGACATGTGGAATTCCAAGACTTCTTGGATTCCACAAATGTTCCCCATGTGCTTTTTCCCAAAAATGAAGCGTGGGGGACATGTGGAATTCCAAGACTTCTTGGATTCCATAAATGGTCCCCATGTGCTTTTCCCAAAAAATGAAGCGTGGGGGACATGTGGGATACCAAGGCTTCTTGAATTCCACAATATTCCCCATGTGCTTAATTAACATAATAGCATGCTTATCTAAAAAATCGTGCAACTTTCTTATTTAACGTGATCAGCATGATAAGGAGTGCCATTTGTCCTCAACTATCATTGGTCCGCCAAATGACCCATTCACCCTTGAATAAACACAACATGTAGCACATAGGATGCCAAAAGATGGTCCATTATTTTCAGGTTGCTTGTCCTAGACGGACCCAACCCCTGTGTTGAGTCCCCTAAGTCAAATGCAACGTGATGCAAATAAGCGTTCCTACTAGGGATCCGGCATGAAGTCACGTTATTCTATGTTCAAAAACCTGGGTCAGTGTTCTAGACAGTTTACCCGAGCGGACAACTCGAGTCGAGGAGGGGTCTACGTACCGGGGACCCGCGGGGTCGTCCGGCTTTGTAACTTGTCCGGCCTCTTTCTTATTTCAGGTATTGACACTAACAGAATAGGGAGTCTCGACCAGCGAGCTTCTCCCCAGAGGTAAGAAGAGAAGGGTTTCGGCACAGTTTATATGTACAGTTCAAATAATATCAAAGCGGTAAAAGCAGCATTTAGCACATTAGGCTCAAACATGTAAAAATCAGATAAAACCAAATATAACAATTTATCTAAGCTCGAATTTCTAACCCTGAACCAGTGGTTCTGGGCCAATTCCCCAGCAGAGTCGTCAGAGCTGTCACACCTCCTTTTTCCGCACCCGCGAGGGGGCAAGGGAGTTTTTTCCAATTAAAGGACAATCGAAACGGGATTGGTTCATTTATTTCAGAGTCGCCACTTGGGAGATTTAGGGTGTCCCAAGTCACCAATTTTAATCCCGAATCAAGGAAAAGAATGACTCCATATTACAGTCTGCGTACCAGAAATCTGGATAAGGAATTCTGTTAACCCGGGAGAAGGTGTTAGGCATTCTCGAGTTCCGTGGTTCTAGCACGGTCGCTCAACTGTTATATTCGGCTTGATTATCTGATTTTATACAAATATGAACTTATGTGCAAATTTTAACTTTTTACCGCTTTTATCATTTACTGTTATTTTTATCAAGAATTGCAACATCGTGGAAACACATCTCGAACCACGTCACATCAATGCACCCGTGGTTGTTGGCGTATTTCAACTCTGTTGAGATTTGGATTTGGGTCACATAAATGTGCATCCAAGTTTAGGAAGATAACATTATTAAATACGCGCCTAAAGCAACTAGCGTAGCATTTACTTTGGGTAGGGCCGTGGAATTTTACTAGACGGTCCATCCCGAAGTCTAAATAATTTTAAAGCAAATATTTACTGAGGGCCCCGCTATTTTGTATTTTATTTGGCGAGGCTCATCCCATTCTTATTTTTTGAAAGGAATTTGCAATGTCATGGAAATGCATCTCACACCACGCCACAATCAATGTACCCGTGATTAGAGACACATTTCGATTCCGTTGAGACTTGGATTTGGGTCGCATAAATGTGCACCCGAGTTTAAGGAGATAACATTTTTTAACTAACGCGCCTAAAGCAATTGCGCGTTCACAATCTTGCGAGGGCCATAGAATTTGCTAAATGACATGCCTCGAATTCTAAGGATTAAAATACTAATTAAGTGAGGGCCGTGCATTTTGAGATTTTATTTGGCACGACACACCTCAATTTTATTAAAGGAAGGCATTCAACTAAGTGAATTACGGATATTCATTTTTAAACCATACTCGTATCATGCGATCGTGTACACAATTACAATAATAGATTGAAAATGCACCTAAGAGCATGTCGGCGATGTGAACTAACCGACTTGATTAAATTATATTGATAAAGACAATAAATTTTATAATATCCGAAAATTAAACATGAGTAAGCTTAATAAATCCTTTATTCAATACATAACTTGACCCAAACCACGATTTCATTTAACTCCTATTCAAAAGATAAATGACGCCCTCATCAATCCAATTAAATGAAACAACCAAAGCTGAGACTTAACACAAATTTCAGGCACTAACATTACTGCACTCAAGAACATCTACTATTACACCATTTTAAGCATATGCATTACTCTGCCAAAAGAGAACAACAGATACCCGATTCATGACGAAATGGAGCTTCAAAATTAACAGCATGAAAAAGAAGAAGGAAAGAACGGTACCTGTTAATGTGTTAAAGCAATAGTACATGGACAGAAATCGAGCAAACACTACAACCCAAGACTCAAAACAACTAACGCTTGAACCAAAGATGCCGGACAGATCTCAAATCGGAAACAAACAGCGACGATCTCAAACGGACCTCACCCTGGACAGAACTTCTGGGCTATTTTTGGACGTTTTTCGGTTAAGCTTCAGCTGGTGCGTATGTGTGTTTTCTGGTCAGTCATGGCAAGGAGGGAGGGTCGTTCATGGCTGGACGTTGCAGGCAGTCGTTTGGACGTGGGGGTGGCGACTGGATGGTCACCTTGGTGTGGTATTACTGGTTCGTCGCTGGGGATGCGAGGGGTCGTTTGGGCAGTGGTCGAGGACTGAGCTGGTAGTGGCAGTGGGTCGACGGGGAAGCAACAGCAATGGTTGTTTTGGTGGAGCTGGAGCTCGCTGGCTGGGGGAATAGGGTGGTTGACGGTGGTCGTGGGACGTGAGGGAGTGGGCTGGTTATGGCGTTTGGACGTGAGGGCGGGGGTACTGGTTTTTTCCGGCCAGTTATAGGGGTTCGACGGGCAGTGACGGGTGGTGGACGTGAGGCTGGACGATGCAGCTACTGGTTCATGGGGGACGATGGGTTTGTTGATGGAGGTGGTGTTTGGTGGTGGTGTTTGGGTAATGTTCCGTTAGGGTTTTCCCTTCTTCTTCTTTAGGAAGAAGAAGCACGAACAGTAGTTTTTCTTAGGGTTTTTGTTTGCTTTTTTGAGGAAGACCAGTGAACAGTGCCTATCCTCCTCCAAAATTTTTAAGTCTGTCCTTTGCCAAGTCCAAGTCTCGTGCATTTGTAGCTTTGGCCAAGACAATGGACCCCACGTGTGTAGGGGTCCAAGATTCATGTCCCCCATGCGCGGTGGGGTTCCCCGTGTACGGTGTTCCGTCCGTGTTCCCCACGCGTGTCCCCCACGTGTGGTGGACTCGGATTATTGTGGGCTAGGTCCGAAAATTAGGCCTAAAACCGGGTAGTTTGAACCCGAATATTATTCTTTTGCCCGGATCCGAGAATAAGAACACGACGTTGCTTAACTAATCCTATGTAAGCAAAATAACTACCAAAAATAAGACTAATATTTAAAACGAAACTATATCTTTTTTTAGTACTTTTCAAGATTAAAATAGCTACAAAATATTAATAAAACTATTTTTTTGTAATTTTCGTTTTTTTAATAAAGATAAAATATAAAGTAATATTTTTTGTATTTTTCCAAAATTAAAATGACTACAAAACATTAATAGAATTATATTTTTTGTAATTTTAGAATTTATATAAAGTACCAAAATAAAGTACAACATTTTGTATTTTTTCAAGTTTATGAGAAATACATAAACTAAAATTTATATATATATTTTTGTAATTTTTCTTTTTGCAACGAAATAAAGTAAATAGTCAAAATAGCTATATTAGACCTAAATTCACATATTCACGCTAAAAATGTGAAAATTCTCGGGGAGGGTCAAAAATCAGGTGTCTACAGTCCTCTGACTCGATCTTGAAATGTATGCCTCTGTTCTATGGGCGGGCTCCCAACTTCAATGCTTGAAATGTAAAGACTGAAATGTATGTCTCTGTTATCTGGGCGGGCTCCCAACTTCGACGCTTGAAATATGAAGACTGAAATGTATGCCTCTGTTATCTGGGCGGGCTCCCAACTTCGACGCTTGAAATATAAAGACTGAAATGTATGCATCTGTTATCTGGGCGGGCTCCCAACTTCAATGCTTGAAATGTAAAGACTGAATGTATGCCTCTGTTCTATGGGCGGGCTCCTAACTTCAACAACTCAAATGTAAAGACTGAAATGTATGCCTCTGTTATCTAGGCGGGCTCCCAACATCAACAACAACTTTAAAAATAAGCGTCATTCCTCTCTTCAGGCGGGCTCCTGACTTCAAATACACAACTTTTAAAATAAACGTCTTTCCTCTCTTCAGGCGGGCTCCTGACTTGAACAACAACTTCTAAAATAAAATGTCTTTCCTCTCTTCAGGCGGGCTCCTGATTTCAACAATAACTTTGAAAATAATCGTCATTCCTCTCTTCAGGCGGGCTCCTGACTTCAACCAATAAATCGTCATTCTATTCTTCAGGGGGGCTCCTGACTTCAACCAATAAATCGCCATTCTATTCTTCAGGGGGGCTCCTGACTTCAACAACTTTTTTTTTCAAATTCAAACTTCTTCTTCTTTTTTTTTCAAATTATCCTAGGAGAAAATTTATCAGACTAGATTTTGATCCTAGGAGAAGATTCATCCGACTAAGATTTTATTAGTATTATCTTGGGAGAAAAATTTCATCAGACCAAGATTTTGACTCTAGGAGATAAATCGTCAGACTAGGTCCATTTTGTTGTGATCTTAGGAGAAAGATTCATCGGACTAAGATTTGATATCTTAGGAGAAAATTTCATCGGACTAAGATTTCTGTCTTAGGAGAAAGATTCATCGGACTAAGATTTGGTATCTTAGGAGAAAATTTCATCGGACTAAGATTTGATATCTTATCTTGGGAGAAAAATTTCATCGGACCAAGATTGTGACTCTAGGAGATAAATCGTCAAACTAGGTCCATTTTGTTATGATCTTAGGAGAAAGATTCATCGGACTAAGATTTGATATCTTAGGAGAAAAATTCATCAGACTAAGATCTCTATCTTAGGAGAAAGATTCATCGGACTAAGATTTGATATCTTAGGAGAAAAATTCATCAGACTAAGATTTAATTTCTTATCTTGGGAGGAAAAATTCCATCAGACCAAGATTGTGACTCTAGGAGATAAATCATCAAACTAGGCCCATTTTGTTGTGATCTTAGGATAAAGATTCATCGGACTAAGATTTGATATCTTAGGAAAAAAAATTCATCAGACTAAGATCTCTATCTTAGGATAAAGATTCATCGGACTAAGATTTGATATCTTAGGAGAAAAATTCATCAGACTAAGATTTAATTTCTTATCTTGGGAGGAAAAATTCCATCGGACCAAGATTGTATCGGGAAAGAAATTCATCAGATTAGGACTTTTATCCCAGGAGGAAAATATAAAGATCAATGATTTGAGAAACTTACCTTCGTAATTTCTTCTTTTCTTTTCTCCTTCCTTCGCACTGCTTTGTTCTTGCTTGATGGGGATAATACCACTGTGGGAGTCTCCTTTCTTCCCCTCCTTCAAATTAAAAAAAAATTGGTTTTTTTTTTGTTTTTTTTTTTTTATTATTTATTTTCTCTCAACACTGCTGGGGATAAAAGTGTTATCTTCTTGGGATAACGTTGTTGAGGATAACGCTGCTGGGGAACTTTATCCCTTCCAATCGATGCTTCATTCTTCTGGAAGCTGCTAGGGATGATAATGGATTTTTCTTTTCTGAGCACAAGTGTCATCCCTTTGTTCTGTCTGCTGGGGAATAACTTCCTCCATTGAAACTTATTATATTGGGGCTACACTGGTTCAAAGACCACTTCCCTTGAGACTGGTGTTATCCTTATTCTTCCTCGAATAGGTACCTGATTTCCAGAATATTTTCCAAATGAAAGGAAAATTTTCTGCCCCAGTTTGACAATCTTTCTTGTGGCATGCATTGCCGTTATAAATGCCATTTCTCTTACCTGTTTCAAATCAAACAAAATTTGTTAGTTTGAAATGCGGTGGTTGGTTGTGATACGCCTACTGGGATGGCTTTTCCCTTTCTCCTTCCCTGCTCAGCGTTCCAAAACTTGTTGGGGATGATTTTATTTGTTGGGGATAATCCCTTTCTGCTGGGGATATCCCTCCTCTTTTGTGGCATAGCTCGGAAACTGGCATTTCCCCGACCCTTTAGTCTTGCATGAGTTTTCCAAATCATGCTCATTGCTCTCCTTGTTTGTCCACGGGCCTTGGCCTTGAGGTTTTAATAACCTTTGATTTTGGCAAGGATATCCCTCTTGACACTCGTTGATCTTTTTGTCAATTCCCTTTTGTTGGGGATATCTTTTTTGACACTGGCCTCGCGCTTGTTCCTTGCTGACTATACCGCTTGGATGTACTAGTCAGATCTTATCTTGGAAAGCTGATAGCCTATTTTGAAGTCATTTCCCACTGGTTCTGACCAAACAGACTCTACTGGGGAAATTTCTATGAAAGGAAAAGATAAAAGGGAATAGAATAACAAACAAAAGGAAAAAGATGACTCTTTAACAAAAGAAACTATAAATAAAAACCTATCAAACGCAGACACCGACTCTAATGGTCATGACATGCATATGTGGCCTATCCCCCATCTGATTCCCAATCTTATTCGACTTGTAGTGCCCGAAGGGTTTTCACTATCAAGCCTCTCTCATTTTGGGTTTTTCTCTCAGCTTTCATCGCCTTATGGTGTCCGTGAAGATTTTCACCGATAAGACTCTCTCATTTATATCACTTTCCAGCTGGGGATTTGGAGTGTTGCCGGTATGACTCTCTCTGCTGGAGATTAGAGTCCTTTCTGCTGTGGAACAGAATGTTATGTTCGCCGGTAAGACTCTCATTTGTCTGACTTGGCATCTTTTGCAGACTGGTCAGAAGGTCTTACTTTGGACCGTAATGTGGGTTTTTTGGATAGGTTTAAAAAGAAAGGGTATTAAAGGCTCAAAAAACAAAATAAATTTGGGGTTTTAAAATTACAACCTTCGGAACCAATTTTGCTTAACACGAGCGCAACCCTTGCCCCAGTTTCTTGCTTGGGGATTATTTATTATTATATATATTTTTTAAAATTTTTGTTACACTATGCACACCATGCACACTATGCACACTATGCACCCTATGACCGAGCCGTGAGGCGCCTACGTATCCTCTTTGAGGAATCAGGTCAAACGTAGTTCCCAATTCCTCTTTTTTCATTTGACTTTTTTTTTGTTATCATTTTTCTCTTCTTTTTCTTTTTTTTTCTTGATTTTTTTCTTTACCTTCCAGGCTCGTATTTCCTAATCGTTGCTATTGATTCCGAACGAGGGGTATGAAAGAAAATAAATAAGGCTCAAAAGGGGTAACGAAGGATAAAGTGTTTAGGTAGCAGAACAAAATGCCTTCGTCATTCCAGTCTTCAAAACATGCCAAGTGCAAACAACACAATTGATCATAGATTTATAGTCTCTTCCGATGGTGTTGGACTTGACAATTATGTTAAACACTTGCTTTTTCAATTGTCATTTCTAAAGCACTGCTGGGCGACACTCTCATTCTCATGAACGACCCTCATGCCAATTTGGCGAATCTTGCATTTAACGGTTTTCTTTATGTTTTACTTGACCCAGTTCCACATGACTCGGGCTTCAAGTAATCTCAAACCGTTCTTATTTCCTTTAAATGCTTTGATTACCTTCCGAGGGTTTTATGATTAACTTTTAAGATTAGGCCCAAACTGGGTGTGCATGTCGTGTCCCTAGAATCGGCATTGAACAAAAGCAAAACAAAAGGGTAAAGAAAACTAAACAAAGAAGAAGAAAAAGACCGGAATTTGCTTTTAGACAAAAGGTAGAACCGTTTAAACGACAAAATAAACAGTTACAACCCTAAAACTAAACCAGATAACACCACATTAGGTACTAGACAAATAAAAGGATAAGGGGGTTTGACCACAAGACAATATCCGAATTACAACCCTGAAATAATCCGGACGAATGAAATGACAACAAAATAAACCAACAAAACTCCTCTCTGGCTGACCAGGAGATGGAGCGCCTTTCCAATTGCCCAACACGGTGTCTTAGCCATTAAGTTCTGCATCATCATTGCCAAAACCATTACCAACTTCAATATCATTATCATCAGTTAGCGGCTTCCCGGGATGACTCTAAAATCCCATGTCACCAGGCATCCTCCCCATAAAGTGTGCATCATGATGTGCAGGTAAAGGATTCTGCGCGATATTCTGGGTGTCATTACCTTGGATCACAATCAGATTTTCCTGGATCATCCTTTCTATTTCTCTTTTCAAATCCCGACAACTTTCAACATTGTGCCCCTGGGCATTGGAATGGTATTCACACCTTTTAGAAGGGTCAAAGCTTCTTGCACGTGGGTCTACATGATTTGGAGGAATAGATGCAATCATGTCGTTATGCTTTAACCTCTCAAATAAGCTTTCATAGGACTCTCCTATTGGTGTAAAATTATCTTTCAACCTTCGTTCCCCTTTATAATTCTGGCTTGGATGTGGGTTATAGGGAACCTGAAAGTTACGTGGAGGCTTCTGGAGATTTTGTGACGCTCGTGCTCGCCTTCTGGGGTGTTTTGGTGGCCGGGCAACATACTGAGGTGGAACAATAGAGTGTTGTGGGTTCTGAGGGGGATAATATTGCTCAGGGGATTCATAGATAACTTTAGGAGGCTGCTCATACCTTCGAGATGTTCTCCTAGGACCTCTTCTTGACCCTGATGTCATCATGATTTCTTCAATCTTCTCATTTGTGTCGCAAAAATTATCAGACTCAACCCGGACAGCGTGAGTTGCAGCTTTAAAAACTGCTTGACTTATAATTTTTCCTGTCTTAAGACCATTCTCTATTATTTCTCCCATTTTGATTGCTTCCGAGAAGGATTTGCCAACTGCGGACATCATGTTCTGAAAGTAATCTGGCTCTTGCGCTTGAAGGAAGACAGTTATTAGCTCGTGGTCATCCATGGGTGGCTTAACTCGAGCTGCTTGCTCTCTCCATTTAATGGCATATTCCCTGAAACTTTCACTTGGTTTCTTTTTCAGGTTTGAAAGGGAAATGCGGTCTGGGGAAATGTCGATGCTGTATTGGAACTGTTTGACAAATGCTTGTGCCATGTCGTCCCAGACATACCAGCGAGACGTGTCTTGATCCATAAACCATTCGGAAGCTACTCCCGTAAGGCTTTCCACAAAATAAGCCATCAACAATTCTTCATTTCTTCCCGCACCTCTCAGTTGATTGCAATACCTTTTCAGGTGGGCAATGGGATCTCCATGTCCATCGTACTTTTCAAATTTGGGAGTCTTGAAACCAGGCGGCAAGTGGACATCGGGGAACATACATAGATCTTTGAAGGCAACACTCTTTTGACCAGACAACCCTTGCCTGTTTTTCAACCATTGTTCTAAGTTTTTCACTCTTTGGGTCATTTCTTCTTGTACCATCTTTCGGGCAGGCTCTTCAATCTTTGCAGGAAGATCAAACGAGTACGGGTGGTACTTAGGAGAGTGGTACTGCTCTTGTTGTGTCGCAAATTGTGACTCATGACAAGGCTGTCCTTGCCCACTAGCCCATGCTTGACACACTCCGGTCATTTGCTATTGTAGTATTCTATTTTTTCCCGGCACAGTAGACTCTTGTTGAACCCTCTGAACAAACCGACCAACTCAACTTTCTTCACAATTCAAAACAAAACATGTTAGAATGGACTCAGTCGGTTCTTATTACTAGCAACATCTTTTTCCTTTTTTTCGATTTTTTTTTCAAATTTTTTTTTCTCATTTTTGTTGTGGTCGAATCTTATGGAGATTGCCTACATATCATGACCCCGCATGAATCAGACCTTGCGTAGTTCGGACCAATAAAAGATAAACAATACTAATCATTTTTTCGATTTTCATATTAAAATAAACTGGGTTTCAAAGGTTTGAAGATGACCTACAAACTCGAAAATCAAACAACCCACATATTCTAATTAAAGATTTATAACCCTCAAAACAAAAAAGGCCAGCTTCCTTTCCCCGTTTGACAAATGCAACCAAACGGCTATTTTTGCAAATGTGGCCCCTTCCAAATCTCACATGAATTTTGAGGCCGGGGAGGATTATTTTGACACTTTACAAACTTGTCCGTTCTTTTACGAAAATAGCCTTTCGACAACTGAAAGATACTCCAAGGCTATTTCGGTAAGAACGGTTTAAGACGCGGCCGAAGCTGGCTCGGCTTATTTTTGACTAAAACGGTATTCACCTGACCGTTGACTCTTTGTTTTTTTTTCAAATTACAATAAAAACCGGGTGTTGCAAACACGGCCCTTCAGCGCCTCGGGGACGAAGATTTTTACGGCTGTGTGAGTCAACTGGACCAAAATCCTAAACATGACCCAAAAGGTGGCTGTTTATGCAAAGTCAGCCTTCTGGCGTCCCATTCGGGAACATTCGGCTATTTTTGACAAAACAGCATCACCCGACTTATTTATGACTCTTTTTTATCGTTTTTTTTTCAAAATAGAAAACTCAATATTGCAAACACGGCCTTTCAACGTCTCGGGGACGAAGATTTTTAAGGCTGTGTGGGTCAACTGGACCAAATCTTAAAAAATGACCCAAAGGTGGCTGTTTATGCAAAGTCAGCCTTCCGGCGTCCCTTTCGGGAACATTCGGCTATGTCTTGATACAAAAGCGTCACCCGACTTCTTTTTGACTAAATTAAAATTTGACATATTTTTTTCGGCTATTTTTAGCAAAAGGGGAGGTTAGACATCACCCGACTTATTTATGACAAAATTAAAATTTTAACACGTTTTTATTTATTTATTGGTTTTTGGCTATTTTAGCAAAAAGTGGGGTTGGACCCGATGAGGGTTGCCTACGTATCTCATATCCGGTGAGAATCAAACCCGCGTAGTTCGGGCAGATCAAGAATAAGTTAATGAACTAACTTTTTTTTTTTTTGAATTTGTGAAAGAACTACTTTAAAAGAAGAAAGGAAGTTTTTTTTTTTTTGATTTTCTTTTTAAAAGAAAGACTTCTAAGATATTTTTTCTGAATTTTCATTTGTTTTTTTTCTTATTCTAAAGAAAAAAGAAAATATTTTTCGGAATTTTACCTTTAATCAAAGAAATGCTACTAAAATTATTTTATTTTTTTTTTTGAATTTTCTTTTCAATTTTGAAAGAAGAATCAAAATATTTTCGGATTTTTTATTTTATTATTTTTTTTAAATAATTAAAAAAAACTTTCTAAAGAAGTCAATAATGGAAAATATTTTTGGATTTTTTGTTTTGAAAATTGGGGGTCTAAAAAAAACTTTTCTAGACTTTTGGCAAGACAAATATTTTTTGCAACTAATAAAGATATACATATATATTTTGGAAATAAAGAAAAACTTTTTGGACTTATATATATATATATATATATATATATATATATATATATATATATATATATATATTTGTGACAAATAATGAAAGGCTCTTTTTATTTTTTAAATTTTTTTTTTGCATTTTCATAAACAAATAAATAACAACAAAAAAATTTAAAAATAAGACTCTTTTTTATTTTCATTTTCATGGCAAGACAAACTATATATTTTTTCTATTTTTTTTTTTTGAAAAAAAAAACAAGACAGAACAACGACTTTTTTATTTTCCTTCTATTTTTCCTTTGCTTTTTAGTAAAACAAACTAATAAAACATTTTTTTTTTCATTTTTTTCAAAATTTCGGCAGAGTTTTGACAATATTTAGGCATTGGGTTTTTTTTTTCAAAAATAAACAATCAATTCCCTAACCGCTATTTCTTTTTTTTTCAATTTCAAAATATTATTCCTGATATTCAAAAGTCAGTCAACACACAAGTCCGAATCAAATAAATGCGCAAATAGTAGCAAGTAAGATGCATCAGGATGGTCATTTTCATTTTTGGTACACCTGTCCTAGACAGACCCAACCCCTGTGTTGAGCCTCCAAAGTCAAATGCACGTGATGCAAACAAACGTTCCTACTAGGGATCCGGCATGTAGCTGAGTTATTCTAAGTGAAAAACCTGAGGCATATTGTTCTAGCCCTGGCTTACCCAAGTAAACAGCTTGAGCCGAAATGGGGGCAACGTACCGGGAGCACGAAAGTCTGCCCGGCCTAGTTACTTTTCCCAACTTCGTCTTATTTGGTATGACTTCTAACAGAAAGGTGGGCCATGCGCACGTGTACACCACAAATTCAGAAGACTCAGAAAGAAGAAGGGTTTCATAGCAGTTTTATATACACAATTCAGATAATATTAAAGCGGTAAAAGCATCATTTAGCACATTAGGCATATATCATGTAAAAATCTGATAATAAATAAAGTCAACTATAACAATTATTTTAAGCTCGAATTCTTGAACCCTGAACCAGTGATTCTGGGTAAAATCCCCAGCAGAGTCGCCAGAGCTGTCGCACCTCCTTTTTCCGCCCCCGCGGGGGCGTAGGGAGTTTTTCCAATTAAAGGACAGTCGAAACGGGATTTATTTATTTATTTCAGAGTCGCCACTTGGGAGGTTTAGGGTGTCCCAAGTCACCAATTTTAATCCCGAATCGAGGAAAAGAATGACTCTGTATTACAGTCCGCGAACCAGAAATCCGGATAAGGAATTCTGTTAACCCGGGAGAAGGTGTTAGGCATTCCCGAGTTCCGTGGTTCTAGCACGGTCGCTCAACTGTTATATTCGGCTTGATTATCTGATATAATACATATTATAAAATCACGTCGCAATCAATGCACCCGTGGTTATCGACACATTTCGACTCCGTTGAGATTTAGATTTGGGTTACATAAATGCACACCCGTATTTAAGAAAATAACATTATTAAATACGCGCCTAGAGCGACTAGCGTATCATTATTTTGGGTAGGGCCGTGAAATTTGCTAAAACGGCTCCTCCCTAATTCTAAGCGATTAAATGTACATTTATTGAGGGCCCCGCAATCTATACATTTCATTAAGCGAGGCTCATCTCATTTATTTTAAATGGACAAATCTTAAAACGACTACATTTTGCTATTTAAAATTAGTCTCTAAAATGAATAAAGAAAATCCTAATTAATTACGTTTTTTTATTTATTATTATTAAGAAAACATGACATGCTAATTGCTTGATTGATACAAATATTGATGAAAAAAGAATTTTATTCTTAATTTCGAAATTATAAATAAAATAAAAGTTCAACAACTAATATCCAAAAGAATCAAATACAACTCAACATTGTTATATAAAAAAAACTATTGATATTAATTATTCACAACCATTTGACACTAGATTTAGCTATAATTACTAAAGCTTATTAGAAAGTTTATTAGACTTAAACGTTCTTCTAATCTTGCTTGAACTCAAATCATGTCTTAATGCCTAATTTACGAAATTTAATTTAAATTCATGCCTTAGCTAAATTTAGCTACTTATTCATGATTAACCTACTGTTGATAATCTTGAAACCTTCCTAACTAGTGAGTTAACCTGTTTTGCCAAACTGATTCATTAAAGACTAACTTATGTTATTATTATTATTTTTTTCTTATTCCAATTATTATTTAGTAATACATGAAATAGCTTAAATACAATCAACAAAAGGAACAAAGAAAAACGAAATTAAAACTTCAAATTTTCATTCTTCATATGTATTCATGCTTCATATTTCGGATTACAATAACCAGCGTGTCAGTTGTGTACCTGATATTGGAAGCAAAAAAATGAAGATGAGAATCAGCAGCAGTAATAACAGTATAGCACAGCAGCAACAACCCAGCAACAGTAACAACCCAGGAAAAGAGTTTGCAAACCAGTAGAGCAGTAATCCCAAAAACAAAAGCTTCAAGCTTTGATAAAACAACAATTAATTCTGATTTCAAACAATGAAAGAAAGCAGAATATTTTTTTTAGTTTTTTTTATTTGAAAGTTTAAATATTTTTCGGAATTTTCTCTCTCATAAATGTTCAGCCCTTTTCTCTCTCTTGTTTTTCAGATTCGTTTTCTCTCTCTCGTTCTTATTCTTTCTGTCTATCTTGTTTCAAGACTTCCTATATATAGCCCATCCCATAAATCTTTCAATCAATTAAAATCAATACTTTTTCTCTACCAAACCCATTATCTTCCCACTTATCCCCATTACATTAAATAAATATATCACATCACCCCATTATATTTTGTCCCTCATGCCTAACATAAATAAATACAAGATTCCCTCCACTAAATTTTGTTTTGTCCCCCCTTTATATTAAACAATTATATCACAACCCACCCCATTTCATTTTTTCCCCCATGCTTTACATAAAAAATTACAAAATGTACAATTCCTAAACTACCCCTCCGACCTTACTGAAATTACCAAACTACCCCTGAACGTACTGCAAATTACCAAACTACCCCATCAGCTATAACACATCAATTAATCACACTCAACCAAAATATAGCCAATATGACCAATTTTTACCTAAATTCAAACAACAATATGAACACGGATGAACATCATAACAACAATATCACATGAACACAAATTGAACAACAAAGAACAACTAAAATTTGTTTGAACAATATTTTTAGCAACAACAAACCTATTTTCGGATTCAACAACAACAACAATATATTTAGATTTCTAAATTCAATAATATTGAACTTAAAATCAACTCTAACAATATTACAACCAACAATTCCTATATTAAACTTAAACAACAAGATTATGAGACAAATTCAAGAAATAATCATAAATGATAAACAAGAAATCAAACTATACAAATTTCGGATTCAAGAACAATCAAACAAAGTATGAACATGAATTAAATCTATTTTAAACAACAAACTTGACGGATTAAATGACTCAAACAACATTAATAATTTCTGGAAAATACATAACAACATGAAACAAATTGAAGAAATAATCAATTAAATTTCAATTTGAATCTAACAAACATTAAACTAACAAATTTTTACCTAAACAATAAAACAAACATGAAATAAACATGAAAAACAAATTAATCAATTTACCATTTGAAATCTGAAAATTAATTCAACAAAACATATGAACAAACTAAAAAATTATTTCATCGACGAACAAACAAAACAAGAATAGAATCATTTAACGATTTTAACTTCCAGAAATATAAAAACGTAATATGGACAAAAACAAAACTCAAAAACAACTAACCGGAGATGAATCAACGACGAACTCGATTGTAAACAAATCTGTCCGAGCCTCGACCAAAGCTCGAACGAATGACGACGAAGACGAAGGCAAGATGAAGTAGCAGCCACAACGTTAGTGAGGCAGTAGCAACTTCGTCATTTGTTCGACGCGAAGGCAACCTGGAACGTGAGCAACAATGGTGAGCTCAAGCTAGAATGGAGCAGCAACTGGTCGACGCCGAACAGCAGCAACTCAACGAGGCAGGAGCTAGAGCAGTTGGAACGATGAAGTGAGCAGCATCGCGACAGCAGTAGCTCGAAGGAAGGAGGAGAAGTAGCTGCGACGAAGCCGACGGGGACGAAGGCAGCTGAAGCAGCTGCGTGAGCAGCAGCAGCAGTTCGTCGAGCTCCAACTCGAGCAGCCATGGACGTCGAGCTCCACCTCGTCGGACTGGTCTACTTGGACGTGAAGTTGAGGGCAGCTATGGTCGAGCTTTGAGCTCGCCATGGATGACGAAGCTCGAAGGAGGAGGGTAGCTATGGAGTTGTTGGTGCGTGTGTGTGTGAGTGTGACGTGAGTGTTTGTTAATGGCGTTTGGATGTGAGGGAGTGGGGTCGAGGGCAGCCATGGTTGTGTGCTTGAGGAATCTTGAGGAAGAAGAAGAAGATAGGAGAGGGGGGATGGTTTAGGTCTTTTAGGGTTTTTGGGTTTTGTTTTTGTTTTGTTTTGTGTTGTTTGTAAGATAATAGGGGTGTTGGGTTATGGACTGGGTCGACCCAGTTCGAAATGGACTGGGTCGTTTGGGAAGATTGGGCCATTTTTTGGGCCCGTGGCTTGAAATCGAAGAAGAGGCCCAATTCCGACTTTCTTTATATTTTCGCTCTCTTTTCTTCTTTTATTTTTCTAAAACTAAATTATAAAAATACTTAAACTATTATTAAGAACTAAATTAAGTTATAAAAGCGCAAATTAACTCCCAATAACAATTAACGCATAATTAAGTAATAATTAAGCATAAAATTGTATATTTGGACATTAAATGCTAAAAATGCAAAAGATGCCTATTTTTGTAATTTTTATTTTTTTGTAAACAAATTTAATTAGTAACAATTATAGAATTAAATCCTACATGAAAATGCGACATATTTTTGTATTTTTTATTAATTTAACAAATAAACATGCACAGACAAATACAAATAATTATTCAAAATATCACAAAATTGCCCACCAAGAAAAATTACTTTATTTTTGAATTTTTTGGGAGTAATTCTCATATAGGGCAAAAATCACGTGCTTACAAGCATATGGGATTATTGCTATTGAGTGGTTAACTTAGCTTTGTTTCCTCCCATTCTTGGGCAATTTGGGTGTTGGATTTGGGAAAGATTTGAGAATGTCGTTAAGAGTTGGAATACATGTCTGTTTGTTTGTTCCCTGTTATTTGAGTTTAATCACTCATGTTTGTTGCGTTTCCATAGTTCGATATCTGCTAAATTGTTCGTTCCTTACATTATTGGATTGAACATGTAGTTGCTGGGGTTTGAAAGTTTGAAAAGAGAAGAACGAAGTGCTTGACATAAGTCATGGGGTGATGGATACTAAATGAAAGTAAAATTGGGTTTAAAATGTTTTGTTGCGTTACTTTAAGCACGTAATTGAATCATCGCAACTACGGGTACGGTTCCCGTGACGTAGTTGTGATACATCCTTCCTAAATTCGGGTGTGCATTTATATGACCCAAATCCAAATCTCAACAACGTTAGTTAAAATGTGACATGGACCGCGGGTGCATTTATGTGACGTGGTCCATGACGTGTTTTAAATAGCGTTGAATCTTCTTAAAAATGATTAAAAGCGGTTAATAAATTAAAATCTACCATAGGCTAAAACATGTGTTAAAATCAGATAATAAGCCAATAATAACAGTTGAGCGACCGTGCTGAAACCATGGAACTCGGGAATGCCTAACACCTTCTCCCGGGTTAACAAAATTCCTTACCCGGATTTCTGTGTTCGCGGACTATAAAACAGAGTCAATCTTTCCTCGATTCGGGATTTGAACCGGTGACTTGGGACACCATAATTATCCCAAGTGGCAACTTTGAATTTAATAAATAAATAATCTCATTTCGATTGTCACTTTAAGTTGGAAAAAACTCCCTTACGTACTCCCTTACGGGGGTGTAGGTAAAAAAGGAGGTGTGACAGCTCTGGCGACTCTGCTGGGGAAAAGAACCCAGAACTTCTGGTTTAGGGTTCAGAATTCGAGCTTGGAATAATTATTATAGTTGGCTTTGTTTATTATCTGATTTTTACGTATTTGGGCCTAATGTGCTAAGTGTTGCTTTTTACCGCTTTGATATTGTCTGAACTGTATATAAACTGCTACGAAACCCTTCTCTTCGCAACTTCGGGGATGTGCACGCTGGCGTGACTCCCTATTCTGTTAGTGTCATACCTTGAAATAAGAAAGAGGATCGGACAAGTTACTAAGCCGGATGGTCTTTTGGTTCCCGGTACGTAGCCCCCTCCTCGGCTCGAGTTGTCCGCTCGGGTACACAGTCTAGAACATATACCCAGGATTTGAACCTAGAATAACTCAACCTCATGCCGGATCCCTAGTAAGAATGTTTGTTTGCATCATGTGCATTTGACTTTAGAGACTCAACAGAGGGGTTGGGTCTGTCTAGGACAGGTGTACCCGAAATGAAAAGACCATCCTGATACATCTTACGTGTTACTTGTGTATCTGTCTATTTCGGCTTGCATGCTGACTGGCTTCTAGAATAAGGAAAGAAAATGAAAAAAAAATGAAAATCAAGAAGAAAAAAAAAGGAGAAAGAAGAAAAGAAAAGAGAGTGAGAGGTAGGTATTTGAAATATCCTAAAACTCTGCCGAAATTTTGAAGAAAAAAAAAAAAGAAAAGTCATTTTAAAATCAGTTATATTTTTCTGTTCCGCCAAAAATGGGCGAACTACGCGAGTCTGATTCTCACCGGATGTGAGATACGTAGGCAAACCTCATCGGTTCCGGCCCATAATTTTTTAAAAAAATCCAAAAATATTTTCTTTTACTTCCTCTCTAGAAAAGTCTTTTTTTTGAGACCCCAATTTTCAAAAATCCAAAAACAAAAATCTTTAGTTCCTTCTTTAGAAGTCTTTCTTTAGAAAATCCCGAATAAAAATTTTTAAAATCAAAAATATTTTCTACCTTAGTTTTAGAAGTCTTTTTCCCAAAGATTCAAAAAAAAATCAAAAATCCAAAAAAATACTTTTCTTTCTTCTTTAGAAGTTTTTCTTTCAAAACATTTCAAAAACAAAAATCAAAAAATCAAAAAATATTTTCATTCTCCTTTCGAAAATTGAAAAGAAAATTCGAAATTCAAAAATATTTTCTTTTTTCTTTAGAAGTATTTCTTTCATAAATTCAAAATAAAATTCCAAAAATTCAAAAATATTTTCTTTCTTCTTTAGAAGTTTTTCTTTCGAAATTCGGAAAAAAAAAATAACAAAACAAAAACAAAAAATCGAAATCCAAAAAATATTTTCTTTTTTCTTTATAAGTCTTTCTCTGGAAATAAAAAAAAGAGTTAGTTTATTTACTTTATTCTTAATCTTCCCGAACTACGCAAGATCTAATTCATGTTCCCACATGATACGTAGGCAACCCACATCAGGTTCGATCAACCATTGAAAAGAAAAATGAGAAAAAAAATGAAAAGAAAAAATTGAAAAAAGAAATGAAAAACTATTGATAATAATAAGGACCGACTGAGTCCATTCTAACATGTTTTGTTTTGAATTGTGAAGAAAGTTGAGGTGGTCGGTTTGTGGTAAGCTGGAAACACAATATCCAAGAAAAAATGATAACTGACATCGAAGCCGCTACAAGTGCTCAAGAGACTCAGGGTCAGAGGGTTCAACAAGAGTATACTGTGTTTGAGAAAAATAGAATGTTGAAACAGCAAATGACCGAAATGTGTCAAGCATGGGCCAGTGGTCAAGGATAGCCTCATCATGAGTCACAATTTGCTACACAACAAGAGCAGTACCACTCTCCTGAGTACCACTCGTACTCGTTTGATCTTCCTGCAAACATTGAGAAGCCTGCCCGAAAGATGGTACAGGAAGAAATGACCTAAAGAGTGAAAAGCTTAGAACAACGGTTGAAAAACATGCAAGGGTTGGCAGGTCAAAAGAGTGTTGCCTTCAAAGATCTATGTATGTTCCCTGATGTCCACTTGCCGCCTGGTTTCAAGACTCCCAAATTTGAAAAGTACGATGGACATGGAGACCCCATAGCCCACCTGAAAAGGTATTGCAATCAACTGAGAGGTGCGGGAAGAAACGAAGAATTGCTGATGGCTTATTTTGGGGAAAGCCTTACAAGAGTAGCATCCGAATGGTTTTTGGATCAAGACACATCTCGCTGGTACGTCTGGAATGACATGGCACATGCCTTTGTCAATCAGTTCCAATACAACATCGACATTGCCCCAGACCGCATTTCCCTTTCAAACCTGAAGAAGAAACCAAGTGAAAGTTTCAGGGAATTTGCCATTAAATGGAGAGAGCAAGCAGCCAGAGTTAATCCACTCATGGACGACCACGAGCTAATCATTGTCTTTCTTCAAGCTCAAGAGCCAGATTATTTTCAAAATATGATGTCCGCAGTGGATAAATCCTTCTCGGAAGCAATCAAAATGGGGGAAATGGTTGAGAATGGTTTTAAGAGAGGCAAAATTATAAGTCAAGTAGTTCTCAAAGCCGCAACTCAGGCTGTCCAGATTAAATCTGATAATTTTAGTGACACGAATGAGAAGGTTGAAGAAATCATGATGACATCAAGGTCGAGACGAGGTCCTAGGAGAGCGTCTCCAAGGTATGACCAACCTCGTCTGTATTCTGATAACTCCCCTGAGCATTATTATCCCCCTCAGAACCCACAATACTCTGTTGTTCCAGCTCAGTATGTTGCCCAGCCACCAAAACACCCCAGAAGGCGAGCACGAGCATCATAAAATCTCTACCAGCCTCCACAAAATTTTCAAGTGCCCTATAACCCACATCCCTGCCAGGGGTATAGAAGGGGACAAACATTGAAAGATAATTTTACACCAATTGGAGAGTCCTATGCAAGCTTATTTGAGAAGTTAAAGAATCATGACATGATTGCACCCATTCCTCCAAATCGTGTGGACCCACGTGCAAAGAGCTTTGACCCATCTAAAAGGTGTGAATACCATTCCAATGCCCAGGGGCACAATGTTGAAAGTTGTCGGGATTTGAAAAGAGAAATAGAAAGGATGATCCAGGAAAATCTGATTATGATCCAAGGCAGTGACATCCAGAATATCGCGCAGAATCCTTTACCTGCACATCATGATGCACACTTTGTGGGAATGATGCCTGGTGACATGGAGTTTGAGAATCCTCTCGGGAGCTTGCTAACTGAAGTTAATGATGTTGAAATTGGAGAAGGCTCTACTTATTCTGATGAGCAAATTTGTGGCTAAATGCCAAGCCTAGCAATTGAAAAGTCATTCCCTCCTCACTAGGAAGGAATCTTGGTAGCTTGTTTTGATGTTTTTTCTATTATCTGGGTTATTTCAGGGTTGTGATCCAGATTTTATTTGTTTTATTGAGTCAAACCCTTCTATCCCTCCATTCTGTTTGTGTGAGTCTTGTCTGTCTGTTCTGTTGCTATTTTCATTATTTGGGTTATTTTAGGGTTGTAACTCGTATTTTAGGTTGCTTGTTTATTTGTAAAACTTTTTCATCCTTTACTCAATAAAATACAGTTTGTCCTTTCGTGTCATTCTGTTCCTAGTTCTTTTCTCGCTAGTTCTAGTGACATGACATGCATGCGGAAATTTTGGCCAGATCTTAGGAACTGATTTAATCTGGAATTCGATAACTAAAAAAATATTTTTGAGGATGAATAAAGAGTTGAGATACTTTGGAACTAAGGTCGAGTAAAATTCACTTTCAAATCATTATGAAGATCGGGCTTGAGGATGTTTAATCAATTAAAGTCTATTGGAAAGTTTGTCACTAAGTGATGAAAAATTGTCTTGTGACCACGGCACACCAAGAAGACAGACATGTTAGTCAATGCTGTGATCGCGAAAAGATACCATGTTTGACATTTTTGAGGTTGGGAGGCCCTCTTTATGCTATCCAAACACTTTATATCCTTCGCTACTCCTTTTGATATTGTGTTATTTTCTTTGACTACCCTCTTTTTGAATCAAGTTTAGAGTCAAAAGTCAAAAAAAATGGAAAAAAAAAGGTCCATGTCCCAAGAGTACAAACTGGGGCACTAATCAAGTGAAAAAATGAAGAAGAAAAGAACCGGCAAAGATCCATGCCCCTATAAAATAGAAGCTAGGGCAACCTATTTTGAAAACAAAAAAAAAAGACAAGGAAAAAAAAAGACAAAGAAAAAAAAACGAAAGATGAAAAATAGTTAGGTCAGATTTTGAACTACGTTCGACCTGATTCCTTAAAAAAGGATACGTAGGCAGTCTCACGGTTCGGTCCAACCAAATAAGAATTTAGAAGAAAAAGAAAAAAAATAGAAAAAAAGAAAAATCCAAAATCCACAGTATCTGAAACTGGGGCAGAGATTTTATTTCATTTTTTGAAAGAGTCGATTCTAAGAGTTGTAAGTCTACAACCCCTCATTTTGAGTTCATTTTGAGCCTTCATGCCGACCTTTGTTTCCAACCCTATCCAAAAATCTTCCAAATAAAGACCTCTCGATGCGCCTTCAAGAATGCCAAGAGAAGCATGCACTGAGCAACGATTGTCACGCGACATAGAACACTGTCAAGTTGCCCACACAAGAAAGCAAAAGAAAAGGAAAAAGGAAAAAAATGAGAGAGTCTTACTAGTGAAAACCTTCACGGGCACTGTAAGGCGACGGTAAGCAGAGATGAATAAATGAGAGAGACTTGTTGGTGAAAACCCCTCGGGGCACCACTAGTCGAAAGTGAGTCATGAAGCTAATGCAAAGAATTGGCACGAACAAGCCCGGCTTCAAAGGTCATAAGAATAGTAAAAGGGAAGAGTGAATTTGTTTGATAGATCGGCCACTAAGTCCAAAATGCATGTCATGACCATTAGGGCTAGATATTGAAAAAAAAAAAGCAAAAACTCTTCCTTCTGTCCTTCCGACAGGGGCATTTCTTGTTAATACTTGTTTCTTTGCATCATTGTGTCCTTCACTCTGAGTCAGTCCTTGTCAAAACAAGCAAGAAAAGATTTCAAAATATGCTACTAGCTTTTCAATTGCACAAAGTAAATTTGGCCAGCACAGTCGTTTGTTACTGTTAACATACCTTGAGGATTCATGCAAAGGCTCCCCCAAAAGACTCTCGTCAGCCTACTTGGCACAAGCAAAGACACCTTGTGATTCTCTCTGACAAACAAATTGCTCAAAAGCAGGAAGTCATTCAAGATATCAGAAAAGGTCGTCTAAGAAAGGATCTCCAGTTGGGATAATGTTGTTTGAGCCAGAAATACAATGGTACTGGGTGTGAAACAATTAGGGTTGATGCAGAGCAAAAGACTCTTGAAGCCGACTCAAGCTGTGAGCAGAAGCCAAGCTGCCCAAGACTCAAGGCCACAAACCGACCACCATTTTTAAAACTGATAAATTTTTCTTTGTATGAAACAGGAACAAAGCGGTGCAAGAAAAGTGATTCAAAAAGAGAAAAAAAATGAAAAGGAGAAAAAAACAAAAAAAGAGAAGAAAAAAGAAAGACGAGAGGAGCCGACAAAGGGAAGTTTCTCAAATCTTTGCCTTTATTTGTCTTGCTATTGTGCATTAAATCTTGCCATTTATCTTCACATTTTTCCTCCTAGGATAAAAAGTCCTAGTCTAATGGATTTTTCTCCCAATATAAATCTTAGTCTGATGAATTTTTCTCGTAAGATAAAGGACCTAGTTTGATGAATTTTCTCCTAGGATCAAAATATTAGTCGAATGAATCTTTCTCCTAAGATAATAAATTAGAAGACCTAGTCTGATGACTTTTCTCCTAGGATCAAAATCTTAATCTGATGAATTTTTCTCCTAAGATAGAAAACCTAGTCTGATGAATTTTCTCCTAGGGTAAACGTCTTAGTCTGATGAATCTTTCTCCTAAGATACCGAAAAAAGAAACCTAGTCTGATGAATTTTCTCCTAGGATCAAGATCTTAGTCTGATGAATTTTTCTCCTAAGATACAAAACCTAGTCTGATGAATTTTCTCCTAGGATAAACGTCTTAGTCTGATGAATTTTTCTCCTAAGATACAAAACCTAGTCTGATGAATTCTCCTAGGATAAACGTCTTAGTCTGATGAATCTTTCTCCTAAGATACCAAAAAAAATAAAAAAATAAAAGAAAAGGACCTAGTCTGATGAATTTTCTCCTAGGATTAACGTCTTAGTCTGATGAATTTTCTCCTAGGATTAACGTCTTAGTCTGATGAATCTTTCTCCTAAGATAGAAAACCTAGTTTGACGAATTTTCTCCTAGGATATTGTGGAAAAAAAAAAGAAGAGGAAGTTTGGATTTGAAAAAAATGGGTCAATTTTTAGTTTTCTTAATATTATCAATGTTTAGTTTTCCTGAAATCAGGGGGCCCGCCTGGAGAATATGGTGAGTTTTTACTTTAGTCAAGCTTAGTTTATAGTTTTCCTAGTCTATTCTTTAGTTTACTCTTATCATTGCATCAATAGTACAAGTGGTTTACAATTTTGCTAACAACTCACAAATTTCCTAGTGCAAACTGGGGCAGAAAAAAATTCTTTTGTTTTGTCTGTTTTGTTGTAATCAGTCGTCACCTGGAGAACAAGGGCAGACAATTCAAGTTTCAAGGGAAAGCAGTTTCGAAGGAAGACAACTCAAGTTTCTAGGGCAAGCAGTTTCGAAGGAAGACAGTTCAAGTTTAGAGGGAAAATGGTTCAAGGCGCAAAGGAAAACAGTGTCAAGTAACAAGAGAAGACGGTTCAAGTTCATCAATCAGGTACCTACCTGGAAAAAAAAAGGGAATTCAGTTCAGAATGCAATTCAGGTCAGCAACAAAAGAAGCTCGCGTCAAGAATGCGAGTCAGCAGTCCAAGATGATCAACAGAAGCTAGTCACAATCCAGAAAAAAATAAAATAAAATAAAATAGAAAGACAAGAAGTGAATCCAAATGCAAAAGTTAATGAAAGATGTGAGCTGCTCAAGACAGGGCTGAGGTCACAAGCTCTGCATGTCCCGTCTAGGTTTGAAAAGCTGAAGAAGATTGAACCAACACCTGCGGCTAACAAGCATCAAGATTCAGATCAGGGTCTGCATGAAGAACCAACTAAGACTCAAGATCAAGCTTCAGAAGTCTCATAGATAGGAATATTGTAACTCATAGCTGATAGGCTTAGTTAGTCTTTCTTATTTTTGATTTTGATGTAATAACGGGACCGCGGACCAAAACCTCGGTGGAACGGCACCTTGACTGGCTCTCCACCTCGGTACTCCATCACCTCATGCACCTCTAAACTACACGTGGCCTGATTCCTTTATAGCCAAGGATATGTAGGCAGCTCAGATACCAGGACTCTGTCACATTCTCTTTCCTCTTAGTTTAGTCTCTCCAAATAAGGGTCGGGTAAAAAAACCCGTCTAGTCGTTCTTTGTCTGAAAATGCTTCGTATTTCCAGTCAAAGATGGGCAGTTGTAGACATGTGATTTTTGACCCTCCCCAAGATTTTTTATATTTTAGCATGTAAATATTTAATTTAGGCCTAATATAGCTATTTCAACTATTTTTGACTCCTTTACTTTATTTCCGTCATAAAAATTGGAAATTACAAAAAAAAATTACGTATCTTTCATAATTTTAAATAAAAAAAATATACAAAAATAGTACCTTATTTTTATCTTTATATAATTTCGAAAATACAAAATAGTTTCGTGTTTAGTTTAATTAATTAGGATTAGCTTTGACATTGTGTAGTATTTCTATCTTATTTTAAAAGGCAGTGTCTACTATAGGGACCCTTCTAGACTCTTCATTGGGACAAAAAATAAATAAAAAGACCCTAAGGACTTAACACAAAAGGACCTAGGGACTAATTGGCAAATACACAAAAAAAATACACCTAGGGACCTAAATTAGACCTAGACCCTAGGATATAGAGATGGGCCGCAGAGAACAAAAAGGAGAACCCTCCCCGGTCTGATCTTCTTCTAAAAAGAAAAGGAGCCATTTTCCATGGCTTTTGGTTGAAGAAGAATGAACAGCAACCTTTCCTCTCTCTGCATTTCCCAAACTGCGACAGCTGCCGGAAACAACCAGTCCCCACTAGCTTCATCTTCTTCACGGCTTGGACACAAGGAAACCCTAGAAACTCAACGAATGAACCATTGCTGAAGTCAAACTCCTTCTTCGCTCGTTGGATCTGGTCGTCGAAGTTGTCTTGGTGACGACGATCTCCGAGGAGCCATGAAAACCGGTCAGAAGCTCCGGTAAGAGATCAAAAATCCAGCTCTTTTGCCAAACTCCTCACCTCCAAAACAGTCTCTGAAAATAGATAAAGCGTCTTAATCAAGTCGAGTTTCTCGTTGGTTCAAAGTCGAGTTGAGTCTGTTTAGCGCTGGTTGGAGTACGGGTCCGACGAGATCGTCCGTTCATTAGTTCCGCTCGCGGTTCGAAGGTTTGTTTGCTGGTCTTTGGTCGTTTTCCAGACGAGGATACACGTTGTTCAGTTTCTTTTGGGTAATAATTTTAAAGGCAACTATTCATTCATTTGAGGTCCAACTCTTCCCCTCTTATTTTCATCTAATAGTCTTGATCTTTATATGATTATAGACATGTTTTAATGTTTGTTTTGGACTGTTTGATTCTCTATTTGTTTGAGAATATTGTTTCTGAGATTGGCAAAGGGAGCGTGATTTGGTGTTGCAATGGTTGTTTGCAATTTTTATGAATATGCCCGTTTGTTCTAAATTTGGTTATTAATTCCTCACAAACTTTACTACCAAGATGTCGAATATCTATTATCTATTCTGATATATCAAACTCTAGATAGAGAACATTGAGAGTTGGTAAAGTTATGGTGGGCTATTCAAAAGATCGAAGAATTAAAAGTCAAATACTTATTAGCTTGTCAACATTAAAAAGAAAAATGTGACCACAATGACACATCATGCAATTAATTGGTGCACATTTGATATCGACGTGAATGGTTTCATTTTCAAGAGGGTTTTAGGTTTTTTTTTCACTTGCTTTAGCATTTGAAGTTTGCAGCTTTGTTTTTGTTAAAAACTCATTCTTTCTGTCCATTTTGGGTAAAGCATATGGGATTATTGCTATTGAGTGGTTAACTTAGCTTTGTTTCCTCCCATTCTTGGGCAATTTGGGTGTTGGATTTGGGAAAGATTTGAGTATGTCGTTAAGAGTTGGAATACATGCCTGTTTGTTTGTTCCCTATTATTTGAGTTTAATCACTCATGTTTGTTGTGTTTCCATAGTTCGATATCTGCTAAATTGTTCGTTCCTTACATTATTGGATTGAACATGTAGTTGCTGGGGTTTGAAAGTTTCAAAAGAGAAGAACGAAGTGCTTGACATAAGTCATGGGGTGCTGGATACTAAATGAAAGTAAAATTGGGTTTAACATGTTTTGTTGTGTTACCTTAAGCACGTAATTGAATCATCGCAACTATGGGTACGGTTCCCGTGACTTAGTTGTGATACATCCTTCCTAAATTCGGGTGTGCATTTATGTGACCCAAATCCAAATCTCAACAACGTTAGTTAAAATGTGTCGTGGACTGTGGGTGCATTTATGTGACGTGGTCCATGACGTGTTTTAAATAGCGTTGAATCTTCTTAAAAATGATTAAAAGCGGTTAATAAATTAAAATCTACCATAGGCTAAAACATGTGTTAAAATCAGATAATAAGCCAATAATAACAGTTAAGCGACCGTGCTGAAACCACGGAACTCGGGAATGCCTAACACCTTCTTCCGTGTTAACAGAATTCCTTACCCGGATTTCTGTGTTCGCGGACTATAAAACAGAGTCAATCTTTCCTCGATTCGGGATTTGAACCGGTGACTTGGGACACCATAATTATCTCAAGTGGCGACTCTGAATTTAATAAATAAATAATCCCGTTTCGATTGTCACTTTAAGTTGGAAAAAACTCCCTTACGGGGGTGTAGGTAAAAAAGGAGGTGTGACAATCTCATAGAAAAGCTAACCTCCATCGGTGATAAATTGATTGTCATCAAGGATTTACCGGTCTCCACACAAACCACAATTGAAGACATCCATGGTATGTCAAAGGAGACATGCTTTGATGTATCCAAGATAAGAGATCAGATCCTCAGGACAACAAAGAATGTAGTGAATGCCTTCAAGGAGGTACATGACAGGCTCGATAGGATATCAGTCACAGTTAATGCTAGCTTTGATCGCCTCAAGGAGGCTATTTGCAACACCCTAACGTATTTTTTGCGTCGTTGATGCATGGTTGTTTAAGACAATTTCTTTTGGTTTTGTTTATGTTTGGACTGATTGTTCAGTCGTGGGGTTGTACTGTTAAGACAATTACTTGCTTTTGCATGCTTAACTAGCTAGTTATATCTTGCTTAGTCCTATTATTTGCCTATAAAATGCCTTTTTGTTGATACCAAAGGGGGAGAAAGATTAGGTAAGAAGCCTGCAGGTAACTTTCAGGAGCAATCTTTTTGGCTGCACAATTGAGGGGGGTCGACTACAATAAACTAAGAGTCGACTAATATACAAGGAAGAACACTGATGCTTAATTGAGGGGGAGTCAACTACAACTGACGAAGACATACAGGGAAGTAAACTGATTTTATTATGTTATTTTGTCATCATCAAAAAGAGGAAGATTATTAGATTCATGTTTTAATGATGAAAATAACATATCTCTGTTTGCAGGAACACTCCGAGGCAAAGGAAAGGAAGGGAGCGAAAGGAAAAGAAGATAGTCAAATATTAGCAATAGAAGACAAGAAAGGAAGAAGTAACGAAGAATTAAAGAAAAAATCTTCTCAAGATATGACAGGCGATCGAAGGAAGTTATTAAAGGAAGGAACAAAGTCAAAGAAAGACAAGACTGCTCGAAATTCATTGTGTTTGTCTATCAATGCACCGGAGATTCTCCTATCAAAGGAAAGCAATTAACTTCAAAAATTAAGGGATTTACCTTAGGATGTTCGAATAATAGGAGGATTTGCTCAAAGAAGGAAAGCTCTATCAGAGACCACAAGTCAAGGCAAATTAATAGAAGCTTTACATTTATTCTTAAAAAGAATCAATCTGCGATTCCTTCCAAGGATCAATTCCCTTGGGTCCACAATCTCTCAAGATTTCCATCATCAAAAATCAAGGCAGAATCCTTGAAGTATGTATATCCAGAGACGACCAAGACAAGAGACATACTTTGATCGAACCAACTTTGTGCTCTTTGTTCTACTTTAAACAAGCATTGTAATCTAAGTGTAGTTTACCGTGTAACTAGTAGAGAGAAGAAAGAGAGAGAAATATTGGTGAGGCTTTGTATCAAAGTTACAACGAGTGTACTTAGAACCAAAAGGCAGTTGGTGTTCGCTGAAACATCAACATACTGTACGACGTATTTCAAGGAGCTTTGAAGAGAGAACATCCTTGCAACCCAAGGGCACTGAAATCAAATTCATATTGAATCCAAACCAGTATAAAATTCTTGGTGTCATTTCATTTCAGCACTTTACCTTTTGTCTTTAACTTTTACCGCAATTCTATCCTCAGCCGACTAATTGTCAAACTAGTCAACGACTTTACTATAAAAAGAAAAATCGACAATCCCCCCCCCCCCCCCGCACTTTCACCAACAACTTAGATAATAACTACTTGCAATGTACATGGAAAAGCATGAGTTGGTTTACTAAAAAATCATCATACCATAATGTACATGTGAATTCTAAAAAATCTTGAATTATTCATAGATTGTTATGACAATCTTTTCCTCCAGAGTGTATGAACTGTTCTAGGACCTCAAAATAACAACTGTGTAATGTAAACAACAGAGTACACTATTTGCACAGAATGTCAAGTAACTAACTCCGTGTTTAAATTCCAAGCGGTAACCTTACACTTACAGCACTCTATTAACAGGAGGACTAAGGTAATCTCTTGCCCCTAATCTCCTATTGCTACAAAAATCTGATCTCTAAACGGGACAACTGGAAAAAATATTTTCCTCAACTACTGTTGCACAGGTAACTTACAAATTGGCCGCGACATTTAGTGGAGACAACTTCCAGAAGCAACATTGACTGAGCCCATTAACCAAAAGGAATGAATCAATCTGTAAACAATCTGCCAGCCTACTGTGTTTGACGGCAATGAGCTCTAATCATCCTCATCTGATGGCAGAGTGGGACTCTTTGAGCACATGTCTTTTGCATGAAGTTCCAACATTTTCTTCTCAGGATTACATAGACCTAGAGGATAAAGTTAATATAAGAATGGCATCAGCTAGTCGGCAAGAATAAGTAGTGTGATGAAACATATTTTAAAGACATCTAAAGCTGTAGCAGTGGTGATTTAATTGCCAGATAAAAGGGCAAGTATCTCTTATAGAAGATGTAAAAGGTAATATGCAAAAAGAAGATTTGGGGCTCTAATTAATATCATCTAGTGCAGCTGTTTCAGACAACTGAGATTCACATTTACACAAGGAGATCAAGAAATCAAGTGTTAAGCTGCAACAAGAAACAGATAACCAACAGATTCCATAGTCTTGGAAGAAAATCATACAATGAACTGCGACTAAAATTATCAATTAGTATATAACTCAACACATAGTAGTATGTACCAGATATTCTTTTAGTAAAATATGTATCATGTGAAGGAAACAGCAAAATTTCCCATTGACAGTGCAGCACAATTCAGATTCATGATCCAACAACATGCATCAAGACAAAAGGTTTATTTGCCATTTGTCTCTATGCTTCATGTTCAAATTCAAGATCCAAAATGCATCTCAGCAAAAAGCTCATTTGCTATTTGTCCTTACAAAAATTCAACAGGGTAACATCTGTGAAGCACTGATTTTCGAAAGAATAGGACAGACCTGAACACTTGGGAATATCCCACACAGCAATGGATGAAGGGGTACACTCTGGTTCACATAGTTGCCGATTATCCTCATGATTGACATTCATCGCAAGCATCCAGGAACCAATAGTAACATCCTCATTGCTAAACATTCGGAAACTGAAAAATTTACAGCAAGAGGAGATAAGTAAGGAGCTATTACGCTTTGACTAGAATAAGTGGAGACAAAAAGGTTGAATAAAAATAACGAAGCAGGTCTAAAAGCAATGTGATGTGTAATATGTATCCAGCTTTTATGATAAAGATCTTATGCTATCTTATAAATGAAGTTGGGATCTTATTTGATGAGAAAAAAGGGGTCCTCCTGGGTCAATCTGGCAGGCCAATAAGAGCATATTCCTGATGGAATATATCCAACAGCTGTAAATAGGACCTATTACTAGCTTTTTTAAAATAAAAAGGGTGTAGTGTACCCTTCTGAACAGATCAGTTACAGAAAATTTCGTACAAAGCCAACTTACCTGTTATTCCTGAGAGCAACCAAACTCATAACAACATCAGCAGAAAGAGCATAAATAGGACCATAGGCATGGAGAAAATACTCCTTTCCAAGCATATATCCAAGTGGTTCATACCTGCATCGGTTTCACAAAGACAACAATGATGATAACAACAACCATATTACATAGACAACATAAATTCTTTACTAGTCTGCAGTCATTATAAAAGTACATCTATGTTCTTTATTTTCTTTTCAATAAGTGAGAAAAAAAAAATTTATAATATACAGAAGTTATATCTTTCCTAAGAAGATCGGTGAGAGTTTATTGTAAAAAAATATAAGGGTCTTCACATGATATTTATTTATCTATAGAAAGAATATGATAGAGAGCGACCAAATAGTTAGCGGTGTTACGATTCATATCAAACCATAAATGCCACAAAGGGTATGTATGATGAAATTGTCACAGGAAAAAAAAAAACATTCGAGAAGATACAGAGGAGTTTCACATAACGTAGGTTTACACCAGGGATCTTCCTTGAGCCGTTACTTGTTTACACTGGTTGTTATTGAGCAAACTAATAGTATGTACGATGAGATTCACTGTTGTATGTTTTCTTTCTCTTTTTTTTTTTTGGATTGGTAGATTCAGTGTTGTATGTTATTAGCAGATGAGATCCTAATAAAATTAAAATAGGATGGCTGAAATAGAGGAGTGCTACAGAAGTAGGAAGACACCTATCAAAGTTAAACCGCAAACGTAAGTACGATTTTGAAACCAGAAATATTTATACTTGAGCAAATGTTGAGGCTCTAAGAGCTAACATATTCACAAGATAATATTGTTGAAATATTGATGTCAGAGATGGACATGAGGTCATATGAAATTAGGCAATATAAAATATCATCACATCCAACATGTGCAAAGTAGCACATATAGAGAATAAAACAAGAGAATATCCTTAGATATGGTTTAATCATGTCCTACATTGACATTTAAATGCTTCGCTATATAGGTGCAATACTATGATGATTGAATGTATTAAAAAAGATAAGGTGTAAATATATATATATATTTGGGTTATTCCACATCGGTGGGATTTGAGGTTCTTGGTCTCCTTATATGGACTTGGGCAATCATCACCTCTTGAGCTAGCTTTTTTGATTGAGTTAGGCTCAAGGTCCATTTATTATCTTGAGCTAACATATTCACAAGATAATATTGTTGAAATATTGATGTCAGAGATGGACATGAGGTCATATGAAATTAAGCAATATAAAATATCATCACATCCAACATGTGCAAAGTAGCACATATAGAGAATAAAACAAGAGAATGTCCTTAGATATTGTTTAATCATATCCTACATTGACATTTAAATGCTTCGCTATATAGGTGCAATACTATGATGATTGAATGTATTAAAAAAGATAAGGTGTAAATATATATATATAGTTGGGTTATTCCACATCGGTGGGATTTGAGGTTCTTGGTCTCCTTATATGGACTTGGGCAATCATCACCTCTTGAGCTAGCTTTTTTGATTGAGTTAGGCTCAAGGTCCATTTATTATGGTATCAGAGCAGTAGGACACATCCCGATTTTTCGATGTTGGGCTCCCATAATTGTCCACGCTCCATATGTCCAATCCTGGGCATGAGAGGGGATGTTGAGCCCGACATCGACAATGAAGGGGATAGGTTGTCTCCTTATATGGACTTGAGCAATCCTCGCCTCATAAGTTAGCTTTTGGAGTTGAGTTAGGCTCAAGATCCATTTATCATGGTACCAGAGCAGGACTCACGTCGACAATGAAGGGGATGGGTAGTCTCCTTCTATGGACATGAGCAGCCCTCGCCTCTTAGGCTAAATTTTTGGGTTGAGTTAGGCCGAAGGTCCATTTATCATGGTATCAGATTCAGGCCCATCTCATTTATTGTTATGTTGAGCCCCCATTTATGTTGTCCACGCTCCAGTTTGCAGTCCTGGGCATAAGGGGGTGTTGAGTTGTCCCACATCGGTGGGATTTGAGGTCTTTGGTCTTCTTATATGGTTTTGGACAATCCTCACCTCATAAGCTAGCTTTTAGGCCCAAGTTCCATTTATCATATATATATATATATATATATTATTGTATATAATAATTTACAATATCTCAAGATCCACCCAATGTAGTCTAAAATAGACACTACAGAAACAAATGATCCTTATACAGGTAACAGTTGTAGTTGTTTGCAGATTCAGACTTTTCAAATTATACCCATTGGCAATTAAGTACAAATTTTCCGTTTCAGGTTAAGTATTGAACTCAATTTTCCCTTAAAAGCTACTCTGATTTCTCTCTCCACCGAACCAAACAAACTTTTATGTTCTCTGTCTACCATCAGCACAGGCTTCACAGCATGTATGGCAAGACATATTCTGCTGATGATCAATTGTAAGTAATCCAGTAAATAACGGGTCTTTACCCACTTTTCCTCAATGAAAGTCATTTACTTGAAGAAAATAGAGGAGAGAATTCCTGCTAGTATAATGGGAACTGAAGTCACAAGGGCAGTTCGGCATTTGTTATTTGTCAAATACAACTTACAACAACAACAACAACGACCCAGTATAATCCCACAAGTGGGGTCTGGGGAGGGTAGTGTGTACGCAGACTTTACCTCTACCCCGATGGGATAGAGAGATTATTCCCGATAGACCCTCGGCTCAAGAAGACGATTGTCAGATACAAGTTGAAAAACTTAAATTTAAATAGTCTTGATCCCTCTTATAAAATGAGTATCTGCGGGGAGATTTGGGAAGGTTTTTTTCTACGGGTAAGGTATGCGTACACGCTACCCTCTCCAGACTCTACTAGTGGGAAATATATTGGGTTTATTATTATTGTTGTTGCTGTAAAAAATAAGTACAAATTCAACAATATTATTAGAGAATTAGAAGAACAACAGTTAAGTGAAATATATGAAATAAACATCATAATAATCAAGTTAAAAATACCATGTCAAATTTCTAAATCAAACAGCAAAGACAACTGTAAATTTCTAATTCTGATTTAGTAATTGATTTTGTTTTTTTTGAACAGGAAAAAAAGAAGCTGCTAAGTCAATAGAAAACTAGTTGATTTTTGATATTCAGGTCAGCTTGCGTGTACTTCGACTAACTCCACGGATTACCTACTACCTCCTACCAGCACAAGTGTCGGGTAACTACGTCCATCAATGCTTGGATAGATGGGAAGAAATCACGTAATTATTTTGCCTTTGCGGGGGTTGGAATTTGAGACCTCAGGGTTTTCAACCCACTTTATTAACAACAAGGTCACACCCTTGGGTGCAAAATACCAGTTGATTTAGCAACTAATTTCTTGTATTAAATTTCTAATTTCCTATTTTTAGTAAGTACCAAATTCATTTACAATGGCTTCTTAACGATTAATATGACACTTTACCGGCTAAACTTGTTGTTTAGCGTCCTTTTCAAGATAGAGCCCCTGGGTGATGAGGTGCTCGCCTTAGCTCTTGTGTGTCTACACTTAATCACAGCCTAATCCAGGTGCGGTTTCCATCCTATGTGTCCTGAGCTTAAACAAGACTGATATTAGTGTGCTTAGTTCATCTTCATCTCCTTAACCATTTATATAGTTCTCTGTTTTTAGGCAAGTGTTTATTTCAATATTTCAGATCCGCCACCATGCCCTATTTAAGAGTCAAGTTGTAACCCTAAGAAAAGTGAGTTTGTGTGGTAGCTTGGTCGGCCACTTAAACTGTATTGTAACTAATTACTTGTATCAACCAAAATATATCCAAAATCTGATCTTATTGGTCCTCGAAAATAATACAAAGCAATTCAAGATGGAATGGAGAGACTAAGTTTCCACATGTATAGAGCAAATGATCTAGATAGCGTCATACTGGGAATATATCAGCATCCAGGCAACTTATTAGACTCACCATTTGAGCTTGGGGTCAGTGAAAACTGGACCCTTTTTCATGCATCCAAGGTATGTTTGTGAGTGAGACCGCTCTTTGACCAAGAGCAGTGAAAGGCGATCTGTAATGGAAAATTAAAGCAACTCAAGCACATCAAAATTATAGAATATGGTAAATGCATAATATGAACTTCAAGTAAAGAACAGTAATAATAGAAGGTTTCAAAGTTCTAGTCACCTGGCCGCAAATATATGTCGTCATCAGCTTTAACATAAAACTCAGAATCATAAAGCACATAGGCAGCTTTGAAAAAAGCTATGCTGTAAGAACAACTTGGGTAAGTATAGGTGACAAAAAAGAGGGTATGAATTATACAAGAGAGCGAGAACTAACGTTTTGTATGGGAGCTTACTGTACTCCTCTTCAATGTCTAATAGTAAAAAATCATCATATTCCGCTATCTCTTTCTTAAGCTCTGCCATTTTGGATTTATCACTTGTTCTACCAATTATAAATCTAAAAGCCAAGCCCGTGGCTTCTTCTAACCTGCAATTCCGTTTCAGTAGGTTTAGCAAATAATAGTTTCATAAATGCATAGAGACCAGGCAATACAACTGCATATACACATAACAAATAAGGGAATTGCATAGAGTTCATTAGTGAAACATCTCGCTCTGAGTGCTTAGTAAACAGCTTTTTGCAAAAGGAACATAAAACGTCTCACCTTTTGGATTAAGATGGCCAGAAATTTCCAATTCAATTCAACAATACCAAGATAATGTTGCTCTATGAATCGCTCAATTTGAACATGCTAAATTAAGATAATTTATGTAACTGCATGTTATACACATCGCTTTGTTCCCCATGAGTTCTTGCTAGTCAAATTTCATGACACAAGCAAATAATATCACAGCGCTTACAATAGTGCTATCCAGAAAGTAAAAAGAGAGAGAGTGTTCATTAAGTTATTTTTTATAAACAAATACTCCTAACATGCCATTTTGATTATTAAGGTCATTTAAACAAGATTTTCATCTTGATGATTAAACGAACAACTTACATTGTAAATTCATTCTGCTCTAGTTTTGTCAATTTCATTTGAGTACTAAACACTCTGTATTTTAAAGTAAAACTAAAGGTTCTCTAAATCACACACGTATCCTTACAAACATACCTAGTTTAATCCCAGCTATATTTACAAGTGTTTCCATTCTGTCATTTTCTTAGCTAAGTCTGTAAGGTTTTACGAAAAATTAACAGCAGATCAATAAACTAAAAAAAAATACTAATGTAATTACATTCATTACAATTTACAACAAAAAAAAAAAGAAGGTAATACCTTTGAAGGCCTTGATGATCAGAGGGAAACCAAGTCTGCCGCAAAGACCGGCGACGGCCAGTGGATCCGAACCCGGTTTGGATCCCAACAAAGCCCATAACTTTATGCCTCTTTTGCCCTTCATCTAAAAGGCCCGTAGCTTTACTGGAACTTTTATCCCACACAACAGAAACAGATCGAGGTTCAGCATATTTACATTTGTGCCCCAAACCTTGCCTCGAAATTGCAATGAAACCGAATACAAACCCAGCTAGACCGATAAGAGAACAAAGAATCAGAACCGTCGATCTACGGGAGTTAAGGGGAGAGGAAGATGGCCAAGCATTGAATGATTTAGGAGATGAAGGCATTGAAAGAAAAAACAGAACTTGCCTTTTTTGGGAATGGAAAGTTGAAAAAAATGGTGATTTGTGAGTTTATGAGTTTTTCATAAGTGTTGGGTATTGATGTGTGAATTACTAAGAAGTTTAATGGCACAAAGGAGGTACAATTTACAGAAATTGAAAGTTCAAGATTCAGTGGGTGAGGGGTTTAAGGGGGGAGAAGAGGGAAGAAGAGCAAACTTTACGTTTCAAAATTGGTGTTGGGAGTTGAGGTAAGCTCTCATTTTGGAAGTTATATTAAAATTTAAAACCTCTGCTCTGTTTGTTGTGCTGCCTATGTTGGGTCGTCTTTCTCTTTCTTCCTTTTTTTTCCTTCTTGGAATTGATATATATTTATTTTTAGTTTCCTCATCACTTTTACATCATTTTGAGACAAAAAATTTATGTTAACATTATTCATTTGTTTGTTTGTTTTGGTTTCACCTTTTGTAATGAATGAGAGTAGGCTAGAGAAAAGTTAGAAAAAAGGGAGAGGAGAAATATTTGGTGAGATGAGAACAAACCATTCTAGTAATAGTGAAGTCGTAAACTTGATAGGCTCGCTCACAAAATAATAGCTAAAATATATATATTTTTTTGTATATATATATATATTTATATGTTATGTACAAAAATTATACTAAATTTATATATTTTTTCGGCTACCAAAGTAAATAAGTGATATTTACCAAAAAAATACTACAACTAACAGAGAGGTGGTGGAGGGGAAACCGTACACTTGGTGATGCCGGGTAAAATTCTATACGCAATGCTTATTAGTGAGCGAGGTTAACCTTTTCATAGAGCTTATTAGTCAACCTTCTCATATTAGACGAAGATAATTATTATGTTTTGTTAAAATTGATAATTAGAGAAGGACAAAATAATATTATCATAAGAAGTAGATCACTAGGAATAGCGTGATGGAGTATTCTACAAGTTAAACTAGTCTCCAATGCGTCTAGGGGTTGCTAGCTGATTCTTTTTGGGGGCTATTTCTGCTTTTCTCTTCAAGTTTTGTTCATCGGTCTTGAATTATTCTTTACCCTCATAGTAGTTCTTTTATTTTCCCTTTGACAAAGTCCACTAGCATTATGCACAAGAACTAAAAAATAATCAATGTCATTTCCCGTTCCCTTGGAATACATTAATTCTCTGTGACACTTCATCTAAACAAAATTGTCTTTCCTCATGTATCTGCAAAGTATCTACTCTACAACCTACTTCCCGGTGGCTGCTAAACGTCACGGCCGATAATTCCTGAGAGAGTTTTGAGCACTCACCACGCAGAGCATGAACATCTGGGACCTCCTCTAGTTGCAATTTATTAGAGTCCGACTTCCTGATTTCAGTTTCAGGCTCTAAATATTTATTAGAGATATTTCCTTCACAACCTTGCCCAGGCTCATGAGTTTCTATATCGAAAATCTTGTTTTCCATAAACCATACAGCTGATTCCTCATGGGAGGTCCTGGAAAATTGACCATCAAGATTATTACCACCTTGATCTTCATTGAATTGCAAACTCTCAGACTGAGGTAGGTGTCTGACATCAGCTCCTGCATTGGCATCTTGAGATGGCAAATGATGTTGAATCGGCTCAATAATGGCGACGCCATTTTCGTGGCAGGATGCTGCTTCTCCCGGATGAACTGTTTTCAGGTATGAACATATTAGTTACAGTTTTTAGTATCTCGCCAGATTGTTATGTTTAAAAAAAAAAATTCTTTGAAATTGAAGAACAACAAACACTAAGCACTCACCACTCAGTTGATCTGCCTCAGCAGCTTGAAACAAAGACTTCTTCAACCATACAGTTCCCGGGAACACCATGAGGTTGATATGACTTAGATTTTGTTTCTCGCTATCTTCCAAGAGTTCAAAGCCAAAGCCAGCTGTCCATGTTTCCACTAAACTTGGAATAGCTGATATTACAAGTTTCTCAACCTTGAAACAATTTAGCATCTAGAAGCCATGATCAAGGGAAACTGATAAGCATACATTGGATAAAAGATGATATGCATTGAAAGCCAGAGAGTCGAGGAAAAGGTAGTGTATGTAACAAGCAAGGGATGATAAACTAGACTCAGTTCATAACCACAGAAAGTAGGCAACTTCCATCTCTCTCTCTGCATTTTAAGAAAAAAGGAGATTTGCCATGTCAAGATAGATGATCTTTTACGGACCAGATTTAGCAACTTAATGAGACTCAAGATTACCTACATCTATCAGATCCAGCTATACCAGGAACTACTTGAGATCAGAAGAAACTTTCATCACTAAAGGAAAAATCAGTCAGAATTCTGGCACAACTCTTAACTTAGAACAATGCTAGAGTCATATTAAGTACTGTAAATTATTCCTATTAGACAAAATGTCCCCGCTAGTGGGATTATACCGGGTTGTTGTTGTTGTTGTAGACAAAATGTCATTTTTCTGATTTATTCGGAACTTGGTTGCGTCTCAAATCAGAAAGTTAATATTGATAAGAGTAGCCTTTGAAGAGAAACATATAATAAAATGCTTTTAGATTTATTCACTCGGAAGGATGGTACAAATCTCATATTCTATATAAATTATGATATTTTTTTTCTTCTGATATTTGGGTTGCTAAGATGTTCTAGCTGACTCGTATCTCATGATATCTTATACACTTCACTACTATCATATGTTTATTAGCATGTTAAGCATTTATGTTAAATCATTCAACGGTTTGTTTAATCTTTAAAATCATACATAATTTTAATGCAATTTTTGTTATTTTTTATTTTCATACTACTAATAATTAGTATTATTAAAAAAATCATGGGATTTACGCCCATTTCCCAAGGGCTTATATGCCGCCTGGCAATAAGTAAAAAACTGTGCGGGACCCCCAGAGTTCAAAACACTGTTTCCTGGTCAAATTACCTCCTGTATAGAATTCAGTAGGCGCCTGCACATTCCCTGGCGACGGTATTTACTGCATGTTGCAATAAGGGGCATCTCAGCAACTGTTACTCCATGGATCCTGCATAAGAACCAAAATTCTGATTCAGAGAAAGATTTGTCCTGATGGGAAAAAAAATAAGAAAGATTTGTCCTGATTTTAGTGACAGTTTCTTCAAACAGCCAGCAGGGTAGCCACGGACAGTGGCAGATCCAGAATTTATAAATTGTGGGAACTTCACTGATATTAGTGTAAATTCACAGTGGCACAAAAACTAAACATGGGTATTCATTTGGGTCAGATCGATCAGTTTTTGAGTTAAATCAGATTGATTTACTAGGATTTTATGTTATAACTAGACAAACGATCACAAAACTAAATAAGTTCTGTTTGCTTTAGCTTTTTTCACTTTATTCATTCAAATTATATTTGCATAAATTTAGAAGAAAATATGAAAGACATTGAAACAAGTATGGCCTGTCAAATAGATAATTTGGTGAAGAGAATATCTCATTTTAAAAATATTCTTTGTTTAATTCAATTATTCACCTTTAAACTTCTTGGGATTTTTTTCTATCTCAATCTTAATAATTACAACTTCAACAAATTAATGGTTTAGACATACAAAGTAAATACGGAATAGTCAAATTTATGAAGTTTTTACGTCAGATAAAAGTATTCCAAATACAATAATTTGATTTCACGCAACTATTTACAATAAGATGAGACTAAGTTTATATTGCTCTATTTAAAATAGTTTACTTAACATTTAATAACTAAACAACAGTACAAAGTTACAAAAAGATATTCAATAAAAGTATAAAACATAAAGTTTCACTCTTAAACATTTAATATTACACATTATGTGTTTCACTCCTAACTATGGACAATAAATTTGATTAAGGAATTTGCTCGTAAAGTGAAACAGAAAAGAAAGGATCTTACTTCTTGAAAATTTTGAATAGAGCATGAGAAAAATAGAGGGAACAACTTGAACCAAGCATAGGTGATAATAAGGAAAGGAATTCCCCTCCAGAGGGATTTGAACCAAGAACTTTGTAGAAGAGAGCTCTACAAAAGCTTTCCGCACTATGGGCACCCACTGGGACCTCATCATAGTGGGTGCTATTGGTCACTTTATAGACTTTTTAAAATACTAGTCTTAGGGTACGCGCTTTGCGCGTGAATTCATATCAACAAATAAATTATTTTAAATAATAGTATAAATATTATTAAGTAATGAGTACGAGTTATAAAATAAAATTTATTAGAAAAGTATAAGTTATAAGAACTTATTGCAAGAATATCGTACAAAAGATTATAACCTAATACTGAAGACAAACGAATAACACAAAAATACTTTTATCATGATTTTTTAAAGATTTGTCAAATTAAATAAATTATTTTGTTTGGTCTTTTAGAGATTTTTTTTGTTGATAAAAGTCTTTTAGAGATTTGAAAATGAAGAGGTTGATCCTCATAGAAAAAAATTTATTAGTATGACATAAATTCGAAAAATGACTAATGTTGAGTGAATATTTTAAGTAACTTAACATATTAAAAAAAATATAGGAAGATGTAATTTGTTGAGGGGAAAGTTTAATTAATGACAATTCATTTAATTTAGAATATGTTTTATTGTTTGCTATTTCATCCTTATTGCTTCAAGTTTTATTTTTGGTAATTTCACTCTTAATACTATACTATAGTCAATAACTTTCACTGCTAGTGATCTTCTTATTAAAAAAATTAAATAATTAATTTTCAACTTGAAAAATAAATTTACTTGTATGATGAATTTTATAAATAAATTTTTTACTAATTAGTTAATTCAAAGAGTTATATTTTCCCTCAATTTTCATGAAAACAGCTAATAATTTTCTTATGCAATTTTTTAATATTATCTCATTCTTAGTTTTACATATTTAACAACTATTATAATTTTATCAAATAAGAACTCTACTTTCAAAAGGTAAAAAAAGTTAGTCATACATTTCATTTTTGAATTTTTGTAATTTTTGGATTTATAGAATGATTAGTGATGTTGACTCTTGCCAACCACCTTTCTCTCTATCTCTTTTCTTATATTTTTAAATACTTTTTTAGTTATTTATTTTAATTATTGACTGTAGTTTTCAGTATTATGCAAAAAAAAAAAATTATATTTAATAGTAGTACTTATTATAATGTAAAATTATTTTTTAATACAAAAATATTTTAGGAATAATGTTTGATTGAAGAATAAAATGATCGTTCAAATTTTCGTGGACGTTTGGATCTATCAACTGATTATTTTTAGTTCTCTCACTTTTATAATAGTAATAATAATAAATAATGGATAAATTCCTTATTTTATCTCTTTAATTAGTTTTTTTCACCATATTCTCGAAATAGATTGATTAGAATTCCTCTCATAATTTTGTCCTATATGACAATGCCTCCAATTATTTATGTTGATGAGTTAGTGCTTTTTCTGTATGAGAAGATAGAGTTCGTGTTGATGCCTAGATTCAATTGGTCAAATGAAAATTGTTTGTAAAATGATTGTTAACAAATTTATCTACTATAAAATTATTATTTAATGGATTATTTTAGTTATTAATGATAGAAAAAGCAAAAGCAAAAAAGGAGACCATGTTTAGGACAACTAAAATATTATCGAACATGTTAAGGAGAACATATGTTGGGAAAGTTCAGTTAAATTTAATGTTAAAATTTTCTACACAGTTCAAATAAGGAAAGATTTAATAATTAAAAGTTTAGCTAATTTCAAACTCCTAAATATTAGGAAAATAATTTAAATGACAATTTTGTCTAGTGTAAAATCTATTTTTAAGGGATAAAAAAGGCGAACGACATTTCACAAAGAGCCTTCGTGCTTTTAATATAGTATAGATAGATAGATTATTTATGCATACATAAGACAATTTGGCCAAAGTCAATGGGTGCTGAAGCACCCATACCTCCAAAACATAGATCCACCATTGCCCACGGGTTGTCATAATCAATGATCGAGGATCTGGGAACAAAGTCGTAACTATAACTCCTTGTGACATCCCCATATAGTAAATGTAGGAATTGGATAGTGATAGTTTAGGAATTCAGTCAACAACTATTAATATCTCTCTTCAAAGCACCTTTCCTAATAGACATGAATGCACCAGTTATAAAGAAACCTCCAGATGAAAAAAGTTGAACATTTTTTCTAAGAAATTCCAAAAAGAATTAATTTTCTAACAAGCAACAACCAAAAGAAACAACCTAAAATGTGTGGGCAATATGTGTATAGGCATCTGATACTAAACCACTGTCTAATCTCTCAATTTAAGCAGCCGATAGGAGAAAACACTTTTAATACTCACAAGACAAGGCAATACTTAATACATTTTGAATTGAAAGGTTTACTTACAGTAAGAAACACTAACATATTTTGAATTGAAAGGTTTACAGTAAGAAACACTAACATAGCATACAAACCGAAAGATCAGATCAAGATGGAACACTGAAAATGAAATGTGACTTTTTTCCTTCTAAAGTTTCAATTCCAATAATGTCTTATTTTCTTCGTTTTGTCACTTTTTTTAAATAATGAACAAAGGAAACATGCTGCAATCAAAAGGTAAAAGAACACAAAGGAAAACGAAAAAAGATGCATATGCACCGAGAATATCTACATTGCCTTAGAGGTACGGAGTTCATAGAATAAGCAAGATAAAGGGCAATTTCTTTCAAGATGGTAAAGAGTTACCTTATTGATGCTACCGCTACTGATATGTCATCTTTCTCCAGGATCACTGTGTAGAATCCATGATAATTTAATCGTGCAAGTTGTGATCTGTAAAGATTTTAAGGATCAGTCTGACAGCACCACTTAAGTATCATTGTATTGTGTAACATTGATATGAACTAGTCAAATGACACCATGGATACAGGAAAAAAGTTTCCATCTGTTTTGGCTCATTGAATCGATGAAACTCCATCCATTTGTTTGCGTATTGCCATACTCCTTAGAACACAATGCTTCAGATAAAAAAATTCTTATAAAGTTGTTCTCTATCATTTCAATATAAAATATACCTATTATTCATAAATTTATTGTTAAACCTGCCATTTAACCCTTCCATTCAATTATTTTGAATGAGAACTAAATGAACAAGAAACGTTAGGCACAATGCCTCAGCTATCAAGTGCAGGGAGTTCAGCAAAAACCAGTTATAGCTAATTCCACAAACTGCTATAAAAGAAAGTGGAGAAATAAGTGATACACCACACAGGAAAGCACAGCAGCACGCAATAAAAGCTGATGTCAAACGGAAATTACTCACCCCCAGCTGTATATTACATGGGGTATCATATCTATGCCTGTTCTCGGATCCACCATGGGAAGAAAGCACTCCTCCATAATCGTAAGGGCAACTGCTAACTTTGAGTTGCATTCTGCCTTCAAAGCAATAAACCGCTGAGCAGAATGAACTATGTGGTCACCATGAATGCACCTCAAAAGAGTCCATGACAAGCCATCAGTCAGAAGATTAATGAGCCCAATTCGAGAGCGAAGACCTTCATATACCTGCAAAAACCCTAAGTTTTCAAAAGACAACCAAAATAATTCATTATCAAGCTTGCAATGAAGTTAGTATTTATTTCAGCAATACTCGGCATTCCTAGATTTTGTGTTCTCATCAAACACAGCACCGCCTAGAGAACTGATTACTTAAACGAACTATAGATTAACCATGTTACAGTTTCGTAATGTTCCTTTTCTAAAGAAGTTCACATAAGGTTTGTCATATTTTCTGGTTAATCAAAATCTTCGGTCAACGGATTGAATAATATTATTCCATCATGATGCCATTCCTAATGACTCTAATTATGTAACGACCCGACCGGTTGTTTTGAGCAAGTGCACTTCGCTCGATAGTTTACGGGCATAAGTAGCTCCGTATGATGTATTATGACTTATGTGAATCGCCGATTTTGGTTATCAGGTTATTCGGAATTGATTTGGAAGAATGAATTTCATGGTTTAAGTTTTAAGTTGTAAGAGTTGACCAAGTTTGACTTTTTGATATTTGACCTCGGATTGGAGTTTTGATGGTTCTGTTAGCTCCGTTGGGTGATTTTGGACTTAGGAGCGTGTCCGGATTTTGATTTGGAGGTCCGTAGTTGAATTTGGCTTGAAATAGCGAAAGTTGAATTTTTGAAAAGTTTGACCGGGAGTGGACATTTTGATATCGGATTCAGATTGTGGTTCCGGGAATTGGAATAGCTTCGTTATGTCATTCGGGAATTCCGGGTTGGTTTGCTATGTTTCGGCACGAGTTATGAAAGTTGAAAAGTTCAAAGTTCATCAAGTTTGAATTGAGGTGCGATTCGTCGTTTCGATGTTATTATATGTGTTTTGAGGCCTCGAGTGGGTCCGTGTTATGTTATGGGACTTGTTGGTATATTGGACGGGGTCCCGAGGGACTCGGGCGTATTTCGGATTGATTTCGGATCATTTTTCCTTCATGTTTGATTGCTGGTTTTTGCTGTCATCAGATGCCCCTAGTGTTCTTCGCGATCGCGAAGAGTTATTTGGTCTACGGGTGGATTTGTTAACCGCGGACGCGGCAGGTGGTATGCGATCGCAGAAGGTTGGATCAATTGCTTTTCGCGTTCGTGCATGGGGTATCGTGGACGCGTAGGGTTGAGCAGGAACTGGGTGGCTGGAGAATTCTTCATCGCGTTCGCGGAGCCTTAGTACCAGTAGCTATCACGTTCACGTGGCAACGCGTAGTGTATTTTGTTGGCAGTGGCATTTGTTCTTCGCGATGGCAAAGTATGTCCCGCGATCGCGTAGGGTATTTCCGTCCAGTGATTATAAAGTCTATTTCGGAGGTTTAGCCATTTTTACATTTTTGGAGTTATGGAGCTCGGATTGAGGCGATTCTTGAAACAATTTTCACCATATGAACTGGGATAAGTGCTCTACTCATTTTTGATTTTATATCATGAATCTATCTTCGTTTTCGGCATCTGATTGAGGGTTCCAAAAGAGAAAAATTGGGGGTTTTAGCCTAAAGTTTCATAATGTGAATTTTTGAGTTTTGAACATCGATTCGGGGTCGGATTTGAGTGAAACTAGTACGGTTGGACTCGTAATTGAATGGGTTGTCGGATTTTGTGAGTTATGTCAAGTTCCAAGGTACGGGCCCGGGTTGGACTTTTTGGATATTTTGGGCTTTTGATTAAAGATTCAACATTTATCGATGGGTTTGTTTCCTTTGACATTATTTGATGTATCTGAGTTGCTTTTGGCTAGTTTTGAGTCGTTCGGAGGTTGGTATGCACGAGATGGCATTTTTGGAGCATCGCTTGGCTTGCTCGGTATTGGAATTGGCTTGTTCGAGATAAGTAACACTTCTAAACTTAGTGTTGAGGGTATGAAACCCCGAATTACGTGTTATGTGATTGGTATTGAGGTGACGCACATGCTAGGTGACGGACGTGCACCATGTGAATTGTGACTCCGTTATTACTGTGGTACTATGTAGTTACATGATCTTACTTGTAACCATGAAATTTCTACGTACTTGAGCTATTGAGCTGTGATCCATGCTAGAATCCATGACTAGGCTACACGCTTATCCAACACTGTTGAGCTATCTGCTTTCATTGCATTACATACTCAGTCATACGCATTCACATGCATATCATATCTCAGCCTCTGTTATTATTTATTGATACATCACATCATTATTTTTGGACTGATATTTCATGACATTAAGAGTCCGAGAGACTGGAGAGATTGATGACTGAGTGAGGCCGAGGGCCTGATTGTGAGGATATTGACACTATACCACGTGAGTTGTCCGTGCGTATTTGGATAATGATATTATAGCACGTGAGTTGTCCGTACAGCACATGAGTTGTCCGTGCAGATTATAGCGTTTGGGCTAAAGGAGCCCCTCCGGAGTCTGTACACACGCCTAGTGAGCGCATGTACCTAGTGAGTGCGAGTGCCGAGTGATTGGGAGGAATGGCTCTGAGGACTGAGAGGACTGAGTGAATTGATACTCTATGAGTATGCATATGGTTTTATCGCTGAGTCGCATCGCATTTGGCATGCACAGATGACATACAGGCATAGAGACGCATTTTACTCATGCTGTACGGTATCACGTCATTCATGACTTCTCACACATTGATATATGGGCATAGAGAGGTATTTCACACTTGCTACCTGGAAAGAAAATGAAACATCTTATTTATTGTGGAAAGGATTTTTGGAAAAAATGTATAGTTTTGTAACTTATTCATATTTTCGACGATTTCGGTAAAGGATTTGGGTTTTCACTGATATACTTGAAAAGCGAAACTATTTTTCAGGAAATTATGAAAAAGCGGAGCATTTTATCTCCGAGTTACTTCTTTTATTACTTGCTCTACATTCCTATGAATTGTTGTTGGCTATTGGATGTTGGACCCGACCTTTATTCCAGCTCGTCACTACTTTCAACATAAGGTTAGGTTTGTTACTTTTGAGTAGATGGGGTCAATTGTACTCATACTACACTTCTGCACCTTGCGTGCAGATGTTGGCTGTTGATGTTGCTGTGTTCGACCGGAGCCGGATTTGAAGACGTACCTGCGTTCCGGTTGTAGCTGCCTCTTGTTCATGGTAGCCTTAGATTCATAAAACTCTATTTATGTACTTTTCGAACATATGATGTATTTATTTCATACCCGCTTTGTTAATTTTATTCTTAGAAGCTCATGATTTGTACTACCGGTCCTTGGGAAATGTATAAGATTCAGTTAACTTCTCTATTTAATTGTTTTATTGATTTCATTGGAATTGGATAGTTGTCAGTTGGCTTACCTAGCGGGTTTGGGTTAGGTGCCATTACGACTAGTTGGATTTTGGGTCGCGACAGAATACAGAATAACAGTGGGGCCACATTCAAAGCATTTTGCTAATGCATACTGAAAAACTTTCGGACACTAGGAGAACTGCAAAAACATGAATATGATACAAGTATTTCAGAACCTCAGGGAAACCATCAAAGAAGAGAAGACTTAACTGGGTGAAGTTCTTTCATGATAAAATTAAATTCACTTATCAAAGAAAAGATCTAGCAGGTGAACTTAATCCAAGGCTAGACTTGTAACTGATGTTTCAAAGCCACAGAATAGTACTCTGGCAGTAAACAAACACAGGTTTTCTAATATTACTGTACATGGTGCAAGAATTCCTGTTCTTAGTTTAGCTGTTACTTCTGTGTAGAGTATAGACTGACTTAGATGATACATTAACAAAATAACAGTAATATCACATTCTCCGCCAAGTCATATCGCATGCAAAAGGAACTAATAACCATCAGATAGCATTTCAAAACTCCACATTAAAACCTTCAAAGAGACAAAAACATGAAAAGTTGATTCATTTGATGTACGCTAATTGCATTCAGGACCTATATCACTGAGCAAGCTTGTTTTATAATAGCAGATGTAAAGCTGAGGTGTCGAGCTAACCTCCTGACAGCTTTCACTGCAGAACCAAGTATCAGAGGCCTCTCCACCTTTTGTAACCCTTAGCATACTGCATGCTTCATGATCTGTTCACAAATCATCAAGGCATTTAGTGACAGAAAAAAACAAGGAATAGGAAGGAAGACATACCCACCCACCCACCCACCCCAAAAAAAACCAAAACCCAAAATGACACAACTAAATATGTGAAAGAAAACAACTCTCTGATTGAGACTTGTGAAGTATGCCAAACTCAAAAACTTAATATTATTTGGGACCGTGCATTATGGTAAGAAGTGAACACAGCTCCAATAGCAATATTCGGACATTTGAAGGCCTACAACGGGAAAAGAACAGAAACCAAAAAGACCAATCAAGTCAAGTTCATGGGAGTACGCACATTTATGCTCACACTGTGAACATTTTAATGCACTGGAGGATCTCAATGCTTCACTATATTTAACCACGTCCCCACATTTCCGGCAAGTGCACTGTGGACAGTACCAACTCCCTTCAGGAAGTTCCTGAAACAAGAAATGATAAAGTTAAATCAATTAGAATCTATATCTCTTGTCCAGTATCTTCAAACAAAATGAAGTACTCAATGTATGATACGTAACAAAATCAAAGGAAAACCAGGCCATATGAATGGATATGATATTTTAGAAGGAATATAGTAAATGCATGCCTTGTGCAAATACAGAAACCACAACAACATCGGTAATTGAATATAGCACCCAAAGGTGTGACCTAGTGGTCAATGAAGTGGGTTGAAAATCATGAAGTCTCAAGTTCAAAACTCAACTGAGACAAAAAACACTAGGTTGATTCTTCTCATTTATTCAAGCCTTGGTGGACAGAGTTACCTGGTACCTGTTACTGGTGGAGATAGCAGGTATCTCGTAGAATTAGTCAAGGTACGCGCAAGCTGGCCCGGACACCACCGTCATGAAAAAAATGAATATAACATAGGCTTGTAGAGAAGAACATGGTACGATTTACGAGAATTGAAAAAAAAAAAGCAAGAAGAACAATGTAAAACAAATAATCAAGCAGAAAAGTCAAAACAAGTTTAGTAAAACAAACAATCAAGCAGAAAAGACAATACAAATTATCTGAATCAGAACATCAAATCACTACCATCGATTTCACCAAAACCAGTTCAAAAGCAATCGAGCATTACGGGCATAAAAAAGTACCGCAGCAACGTGAATAATACACTAATCATCTTAGATACTAGCCAGTAAGAAAAAAGAGGGTTAACTGATTTCACAGAAACGATCATATACTGGGACCTGGAAGACATGGTGATATAGGTCCATTATTTTTTGTTTGATTCAATTTATAACAGAGATTTCTTTTCTTTTCCTTTTTTTTTTTTTTTGACAAGGAATGGAGATGGTCTTCTATATGATAAAGTATAAGATAAGCAAAATCATACTAGCCAAAGTATCGTTTACCTATAGCAACAAACAAGTTAAGCCGTCTTCCTTGAAGTTTAAGGCCTATATATAGGCCAAGAGTGGATCCACACATTATGCCAGCTAACTTTTTATGCTCGCTCTACGAGACTGATTTTGATTTTAACTAGTTCATAATTACCACCATTATGACAGAATATGTGATTGTTAGTTTTAACAAAATGACTTGATTTTTCTTGATCATTAAGATAGTGACTTTTGCTAAAGATCAACAAAGTGATTTATGTCACAACCAAAAGTTAAATACAGTCACAATTAGGAATTAAGAGACGTACCAAAAAGCTGGACAAAGATAATTCAGTTGGACTTCAAACATGGTAATATGTCAACCAACTGAGAAGTCAATAAATTAAGCATAAGTAAAGACTCATGCAAAAAAGGGCTTCCACCCTCTTTAGTTCTCCATTTGAAACAGGCAAACAGCATCAAAACTTCTTGAAATCCAAAAAATCAAAAGAAACTCTTAAATAAACTGAATTTGCATCAATATGCCCAAACTAACAAGTGCAGCAGTTCATATGGTGGAAAAAAAACTAATCCCCAAATGACTAGGTAAAGTACCAATAGAATAGGAAAACATGTGAAATAAGATATTTGGCCCAAAAGTGGCTGAAACAACAGAATATGGGTCAGAAAACAACCTCAATCAGGAAAACCTAGATTATTACTATATAGGGCTTGAAGACACAATTTTGGAAAATCTTAAAAGACCGAATGTTGAGGATGAAAGTAGCTGAAATGAGGATATTGAGGTGGATGTGCGGGGACACCAAGATGGATAAGATTAGGAATGAAGTTATTCGGGAGAAGGTGGGTGTCGCCCCCATGAATGACAAGTTGCGGGAAGCAAGGCTCAGATGGTTCGGGCACGTCTAGAGGAGAAGCCCAGATGCGCCAGTGAGGAGGTGTGAGCGGCTGGCTTTGGTGGGCATGAGGAGAGGTAGAGTGCGGCCTAAGAAGTATTGGAGAGAGGTGATCAGACATGACATGGTGAGGCTTCAGATTACCGAGGACATGGCCCTAGACAGGAAGTTGTGGAGATCGAGCATTAAGGTTGTAGGTTAGGAGGTAGTTGAGAATATCTCTATGGCGCCGCAGAGTGAGGCTAGTCTGTTAGGACTTGATCTTTGACCGTTAGTATTTATGTTGATTTCACACTACTTTTTCGTTCCTCTTTGATGTGCTTTATCTACTAGTTATTGTTTTGCTTTTCATTTATTTTCTGGTTCTGGTGATGTTGTTCTTTATTCTATGGTTTCTATTGAAGGTACTGATAGATTGCCTCTTTTCGTCTTCTTTTTGTCTTCTTGAGCTGAGGGTCTTTCGGAAACAGCCTCTCTACCCCTCGGGGTAGGGGGGTAAGGTATGCGTACACACTACGCTCCCCAGACCCCACTAGTGGGATTTCACTAGGTCGTTGTTGTTGTTGTTGTCTTAAAAGACCGAAATGTAGAACACAAGCTTTGGCATTTGAAAACTTGTCAGATTCTTAAAAAGAGGCCAACATAAGTCTTGAAGTCCCAATTGACACCGAACATGTTAAACTTCATTGATTGCCAAAGAACGGCAGATCAATAATCCATCAGATCACGGCTACCAGGACCACTTTCAACAGTTTTTTAAAAAGCTAGCAAAAAAAAAACATGGAGAAGAATTTTGTTAAAGATTTAGTAGTTCTAGTTTTGGGCTTCCGCACTCTTCTGAAATGCATATCATACTGCTTCACCTTCAACAGATAAATGGCAACTTTGAGAGGTCAATTACTGTCTTCTTCAAAATAAACTTAACCACCACTCTACGTTGGTCACTGAGGGTGTCTAAGGAACCTGTTGCTACATATGGGATAGCCTATTTAGAAAGTTGATGCTGGTTGTTCACCAGCACTCTGATGATAAAACACAACCGAATTTTTCAAGAATAAGACAGATCGAAAACTGTTTCAGGCAAGTATAGTTTCTTCCTAGGGAAAAATACTTTCATAATATAATGTCAGCTAAACCATATATGAAACGCATGCATAAAGCATAAGGACGGGTCTTTGACATTTTACAATTTACAAACGGGTTAAACATAAATGTTGATCAAGAAAAGAATGCACTCAAGGCAAGATAAAAATACCAAACTGGCTAGAGATAGTAAACCAAGTGAAAAGGGTCAAAAGACAAACCGGTGTGAACAAACAAGCTAGATGAAAGGTAGCTGGACAATTATCACAACATATCAACTCGCCACCATCACCACATCGCCCGCAACTGTCATCATTTTGGTCCCTTTCCTCAGCTTGGCCAGTTTGAGGAAGAGCTCTCCGTGCCTTGTATTCATCTGACCAAGCCTCCAGCTGACATAAGGTAAATGGCTTACCAGACTCCATGAAAAGATTCAAACAGGGACGATTGAGCTTAAAACCAGCATGACTTTTGAACTGAGAGATGGATAGCACCTTGTCACAGCAATTGCAGAATATTCCATCCCTAGTTATTATGCCGGTTTTTACCACAGAATCGTCCTTCAAGTTCCGGTACTGGATCACTTCATTTGGGGAAACAACCCCAGAATGAATTAACCAGGATAACACTGTTCTTGAGGCAAAGGTAGGCCATTTTGCTTCGATGAAGTGCTTTCCACCCTTGTTGAGGCTACGTAATAGCAACTTGCAACCGCTTTTCTGGCTCTTCCTTCTCCTCAGCGGTTTAGTTTTACCCCTTTTCTTGCCAGACCTGCATGTCTTGTTTCTAATTACAGCTGAGATTAAGAGATCGTCATCACTAAGACGACATGTCTTAAGTTTCTTTGACCCAATTTTGCGCTTACTTGTAATTGCTTTAAATTCAATATTTCCTCGCAGAGAGTTATCATTGTCAATATTCCCAGAGTTGAACTTCATGTGCACATTAAACTGACTCAATTGCTTAGAACTAGCCAATGTCTGCCTAAACTTCTTAAAATTGCTCTGTTCAGTATTGTCCTGAGACTCTGAACTACGGAAGGACTGCCCTTGATGACCTCTAGCTCTCCCCAGGTAGTCTACTAAATATCCCTTAGGCCTTGAATGTATTTGTAAATCAGATCCACTGACTTCATGCAATCCACTCTTATTATAAGATGTACCAAACTTCTCATCTTGGCAGCCGTTAGTAAATTCCATTTCTGATAACTTTTTTGATTTCTTTGAGGCCTTCCTTTTCAAGACTGAACTTGCTGCAAGAGGTATACTGTTGCTATCTTGCTGAGTAAGAACAGTATTAGCTCCCCTCAGCGAGCTTAGTGCATTTCCTGAACTAATAGGAACCTCAAACAAACAAGATCCAGCATGCTCACTGGTGCTTTCAGACCCACAAACTGGTAAAGGAGCTAAATCCAGGACATCTTTACCATTTCCCAAGAGCTTCCTGTATTTATTAGAATCGCCACTGACAGTATCACTCAAGCACATAGATCTTTCATTAGGATAATAATAATATACGCCATTCAGATATTTGCCTTCTCCCATCTGTGAGTCTGTTAAGTTGAGGGAACTTTCATCACCATACTCCTTGTGGATCCATTTATCTCCCTCAAGACTTGTCAATGCACTATCTGAGACTAAAGAAGAGCTGCAAGGCTGGTTCTGCAACAACCTCTCAGCAAACAGGTTTCCTGCAGCGCCCACAGTCTTTAACGTGTCATTTTTAATAGGAGTGGTGACCAAAGTCATTTTGGCTTTAACTGTTTTTCCTTCTTTGAGAAAGCGTAATGTTTTGTCAATGAACACCACAATTGCAAAGGGATCAAGGAGACACCAAAGCCGAGCCAATGCAGAAGCTGTTTCCAAGGTATCCAGTTTTTCTTCAATCTCCATCACTGTACCAGAGAGGTCACTCAAAAATTGATGCACATCAGACCACAACCTACAATCCATTTCTGGCAAAATACAATCTGCATAAGTAAACACACTCTGCCCACACAAGGTCCAGGCCCTCCAGAATTCACGGATTGGTCTTCCTTCAGGTGACTTGTAAACATACTCCCCAATTCCATGAAATTTATTATTTCTTTTACGCCTTCCAACTACCCATCCTGCTGCTCTGAGCAAACGATGGATGTGGTACCGGAGAAGAGGGCGAGGGTCATTTGGAGAACCCTTAATCGTTGACAATTCAGCTTCATCCAGTTCTACAAAGCAATGGTCCCTCCACTTTGGCTTGGGTGGTCGACGAATCCCTGACGGCTTTGCGGCACTGCCAACCAACAACTTAGTTGCATAGCTCTCCTGAGAAGCAGGTGATGCAATTGCTTTACCAGCTGCATCCTTCCATCCATTTCCTTCTATTTTAGACGATCTTAATTTTGATGAATCCACTTCACCAAGCATGTGACTTTGGTCCAGCACAGCGTGACACTTCTGCAAATACGAACTTGATTTAACACCTTGGTTCGAAGATTCAACTATATGACATATCACACTCTGAGAAGGGCAGAAAGAAGGTTGCTGTAATATATCTGCAGGTACTCTATCCAAAGAAGTTAATGGGTCAGATTCCTTTTCCACATGAATATTGGTTAGCTCTTTTTCACATGGGTCTTCTCTAGAATCTTCCTTTACGTCACGAGAATCATGAAGTAGTGTCAATGCGGAATTCTCAACACACAAATGTCCAGGTTCATCTGTCTGGCTAGTAATGTCGCCCTCAAAATTGATAACTCCGGCCACAGGACACCTATTGGTACTGCTCTCATTTCCGAAGAACACGTCTGCAAATATCTGAGTCTCATTAACTGACCCATCAAATCCATCATCATGCAGACCTTCAATGTCTTTGTTGAACAGCATCTTTGCTGAGTTATAACTCTTCACAATCCTAAAGTTCTTTGGCCTATCCTTCGTCAAATGCTAACCATCAAAAAAGGAATGAAAGACCAGCACCAAGCCTCGCTACAAAATAAATATCATTGTCAGAATGATCTCTAGTCTGGACGTACAATATCCACTTGTATGCTTCTGCAGAGAAACAGAAACACAAAATTCTCAGAAAGTCGTAGGAATGCAAGAACTCATATCCATGACAAATGAGGCAATAAGCAGTTCTATTCCCACACTACAATAATGTACTTCTGAAAAATCAAATTCCAATAGCTTTTTCACACGGAAGTATAGAAACTTATTGGCCACAATGACTAGTGCCTGTTGCCCGCAATATCAAAGATAAAATCATCATTTCTATCCCCAAGTCCAAAGACACGATACAAAAGATCCAGATTTTTTTTTTTTTGGGGGGGGGGGGGGAGGGGGGTAATTAGTATGTAGCAAATAGTGTTTCAGGGACCAAGGGATACGGTGTTCCTATCTGATTCTTCAGAATTATTATAGACCACAGTGGACGTACAAGCCTCACCTGTTACGGAAACAAGGCTTGATCATTATCAAGTAAAGGATGTCATCTAAGATGTGTTCCACTTCTTGAAAAACTAGATAGTGCAACAAGCTTAATCCTGTGAGAGGGGGCCAGCTGTGGTAATAATTAAACATTGGAGGAGCAGCATGCATTTGAAGCCAAATGAAGCAACATTAAAGGTTTAACAAACATTCGGGTTAAGGAAAACTTATTATCTCCTAATAATAGATCTAGCATCAACTCATGGCATGGAATCAGTGCATCAAAATCAAAGCTTTCTCTGTTTGAGCAGTGGCTTCGAAATCAAAAGTAGACCTTTTTTTCTGTTTTTTTAGTGAAGCGTTAGGACTTTAGAGAATTTGATAATCAGGAAGTTTAGATACTTAGATACTAGTACTACATTTCCTAATTTGATGCATTTTCATCATAAGTGTGCACAGCTGTCCAGAATTGGAACCTCGCCTTTATATACATCCGCAGAAACAGAAAAACACGTGGAACTATAACTCAAATCTAACAAAATGCGCATTGACAGTAAAAAATCTAACAACAAAGAGAGGCGGCTTGAGCAAACCGTTCAGAGTAAGCTAACAGAGACGAAAACGAACGAAAAGGAAACAAACAAGTAACAATTTCAACTGTAATTCAGCCAATTGTATGTAAAAAGGCACAAAATTCAGAAAGTTTCCGGATCCAAAAAGGCGCATCTATATAGATATCAAGTGCTCGATACGCAAAAACAACAAATCCGCCATCGCGTCACATGCAGAAGAAAAAGGGAAAAAAAGGTGAAAATGACCTTGTAACAGCATTTCGGCGAAGCATATTAGGGTTTTTGGACGGTCCGTTGCGGTTAAGGACGAAGAGGATCTGAAGATAAGGTCGTTAAAGGTAACAGAAGAACGCCGTTTAGCTTCATATTGTCATACAAGTCACGAGTAGGGGAGCGAAGGTGTGAAAGGATTTGGCTTTTGCTTCGGGAAGACCGAATCGCGCTCCAAAGTACAAAAGATAGACACCATTAACAGCTGCATCCACTTTCTTCTCTCTTTCTCTCTCTACTCCTTCCGCCATGTGCGTGAGTGACATTATATACTGTTTACCCACTTAGCATTTGTTTGTCTGTTTCTTCAATTTTACACTGCCCAATTATTTTTAAAAAAAATATTTACCGCTTGCTTCCATTTTTTCTTCCGTTTGAGTTTTGTGTTTTTACGAATATCGAATTCTTTTAACTGCGCATTTGCATGGGCAATCTTTCTTCTTCTTGAATGGATAAAAGTTAGGCAGATAGATTGACATTGTGCACTCTGTCTTCTATTTTTATACTTGCATGAAGAACGGATATTATTTTCTTTAAATCCAGCTTGAGCTTTGAATTTAAATGTAATTGTCAATATATAGATTTTCTAAGGCTTTTATTTTATATTAATATGTCACTAATTATAAGATATCCTAGATTTACGCATAAAATAATACATAATGGAAACAAGTAATTGTTTGACCAAAAATTATAGCTCTTGTTCAAATAATAAAATTTATATAAATGAGGGCTAATCTTAGCTAACAATAATACCTCTAAGCAATAACGTAGCATTCAATATTAATGTATAACAATAGATGGCATTTAAGTAAATAGAATAAATGAGTCACCCAAGAAAGGATGGAATCAATGAATGTTGTTCCTTCCGACAATGATGAGTGATGAACAATCCTTTAAATATTTGAGTTATTCTCAGATCTAGTGGAAAAGTGTAGACAAGAATTTTAGAAAAAGGTGATGTTTGTATATTTGTAAAGAGATCTGATTCTCTTTCTCAAGTCAAATTGTATTTTTATAAATAAATATCACATGTCCCGGATCATTGTGTCTCTTTCTATTTATAAGGAACATGTTTCAAAAATCCTATAGTACAAGTGCAGAGAATATTCACTAGAATATTCACTAGAATATTCTCTTATGTATCATATCTTGAAACTAGCCATTACAGCTCTGTTAAGGATGCTAGACCTCAGCCTCGATGATAAGTCCTCGACTTCAGACTTGCGAACTCTTTGACCACAGCCCTTGCTAATAATTAGATTACTTCGACGTGTGGCATCCCAGGAATGTTTTACTAATACCTTTTTGACTAAAGATGGATTTTGACCCATACAGTTTCCATCCGTTTATCGAGGTCGTTCCCCTGGACGAGGTCGATGAGCGGACAACGTCGTTCATAATTTAATTTTATAGGGTTGGTTGAGGTCGTGGTTGTGGAGATAGGTCTGTGTGGCCTTCTAAGGTCCGCATATGTTGAATTTTTTGAATTACCTAGGAAGTCTGTGGAGCCATCTGGTCCAAAAGAAGAAGTGACATCATGAATCATAATGACGTTGTTTCCCGTCGTATTGCATCGATTTAGGTGTGACTCTCAATTTGCTTTGTCGTTTTGATCTATGTGCTAATCATGACCCGTCGTTTCGATTCTGGTGCCTTTGAAACCTTATAAATAGGGGAAGGTTTGTTGGTTTTCAAACTTTTCCAAACCTTTCCTTTTCTTTAAGCAATAGCTTCTCATTCATCTTCTTTGCAAAACTTTTTTACTCCTTGTTTCAGCGACTTGCATCGTTCCTCATTCCCTTTTGCTTGTTATCCTTTTTCTTTACATTGAATCATGTCTAACATACCTTTTGAAGCCGGCGAGGGGAGTCGTATTGCTCCCTTGGTAGTGGTGTTTCCCTCTCATGGGGAGAGTGTTCCTGCCATCGTTGAGGATGGAACCTTCCTGTTTGTGGAGGAGATAATACCACGTAACCCTGACTCCATATCCGATTTCACCAAATCACCAGATTTCGAACTTGGAGCCTTACGGTCAGTGATGACGGTGAAGGAATTGGCGGAGCTTAGGGCTAAATTCGGCATTTCCAATCACATCAAGTTGATCCCGGGCGGGTGGGATATGGTGCAAGTCCAACGTCTTGGGTATTGCGCGCTTTATGTCTACTCGTTCCAAGTTGACTATTCTCTCCCTTTCTTACCGCTGGTCGAGGAGTTTTGTCATTATTATGGTGTTTGCCCAGCTGAGCTTGCGTCGTACGTCTATAAACTTATAAAGATGCTTACCAAGTTTGATGAGATGGTTGGGATCGAACTGAAACTGCGGCATTTAATTCATCAGTTTGCTCCTAGCTTTTATAGGAGATGATGTTGAACCTTCGCCACCGAGGGGGCAAATTCCTGGTGGTGAAGATTGACGGTAAGACCAATCATCAATTTTGGTTCAACTTCTTCTATGTCAGGACCGAGGACGTTGTGACCAATGTCGACGGCTTTCCTGAAGCTTGGAACTATACTTGTAAGTATTTTGGTTTCTTTATCGTGTTTGATCTTGAATTTTGACTTCTCACCTTCTTCTTTTGCAGCCAAGACCTCTCTTCCTCCTTTGGTCGCTCATATTTCCGACTTGGTCGATCGGCTCATCCCCACATCGTAGGGGTTCGTGAATGGCCAAGTTTTTCAAGAAGTTTGGGCATGCTCTCCCTTCGACTGGTAATTTCCTTTTTATTGTCGGTGTCTTAACTCTTTTATTTATTTTCCTTTTCTTATTTTTTCTTAGCTTCGGCTAGGGGATCTACGAGGAGGTCGAGAGCCCCCGCACCCTCATTTTGGAAAAGGAAAGCTACTGCGCCCTCGGTTTTTGCCCCTGCTTCGACTACGGCTGATCCTACCTTTGTTCTAGTCCCTCCTGTTGCTGCACCCGAATCTGTCCCTACTTCGGCCATGGAGACTTCGGTCGTGGAGGCTTTGTCTTCGCCCTTATATTCTCTCGTCGACGAGGACAACGAACCTTTCCTGGCGATGGAGATTTGATGTCTTGTAAGAGAAAGATCGGGACGTCGGGGAAGAGGGGCCGATCATCGATGTAGGAGATTGTGGCTTTGTCTTTCGGGAAACGGCCACAATGCATATTGGGGAGATCCTAGAGGCAAGTCCCGAGGCCCTTTATTTGGAGGATACGAGTATGCGACCTGTGGAGGGCGCAGTCGAAGGAGTGGTAAGCAATGACGGCCATGTTCTTCCGAGATGCAGAGAGGCCTCGTCTTCCAAGATTTTAGTGGACGTGCCTTCTTTGACTGGTGATGGAGGGAAGGTTGTTGATGAGGAGGACGTTGGATCCGATTCCAACATGGACGTAGATGAATTGAGGATGATCGACGAGAGGCTTACTCAGCAAGTGAGGTTAGAAGATGGTTCAAGGAATATATCGATCCCGATGGACCGTAATCTTCTTATGGATACCGAGAAGATTATCCCCTCTCTCGTCCCTCTTTGTTCAGATATTGAGGGTAGGACCCTCAAGACCATAGATGACAGCGCCCTGTTAAATAACACTGTCGGTCTCGCCTTTCAGGTAAGTACATTTACTGTCTGTTATTTTCCTTAGGTTTGGTTTGTGACACCACCATAGATAACAACGCTCTATCAAATAACACTGTCGGTCTCGCCCTTCGGGTAAGTGTATTTGTTGTTAGTTATTTTCCTTAGGTTTTGTTTTTTACACCTTGTGCGTCTCAAGGTGACGTATAATGAATATGAGACTTATTAACCATGAGTTAAATGAGTGTAAAGTCATAATATGACTATATATTATGTTTGGATATAAAATATAAAGTTTGGGAAAAATCAAATTTAAGTTGCAGAAAAACCGCCTAAGGATTTGCCTTGTAACGAAGCTTTTTGAGCAATATATGTCGTGTGACATATGAGGTCTTCTTAGGACATATTATATACGAAATTGAAGGTCTTAAAATTAGTTACCAATGCTCCTAACAATTCATTTATACAACATCCGGATAAAAAGATATAAGCATCGGAAGAAGGGCCAATGCTAGGGTGCCAAGCTAACACCTCTTTGACTTTACAAAAATGGATATATATATATATATATATATATATATATATATATATATATATATGTGTGTGTGTGTGTGTGTGTGTGTGTGTGTGTGTCTTATGTCGTCTCTTTCTTCATTTTTTCATAGACCAAGACCAAAATAAGACCATAAACTTACTCTTAAGCTTTCTGCAAGGGTTTCAAAAAGGATTAACATCGCGGATACGAAATCAAGAAGTGATAACATTAGAACGTTTCCTACGACATAAGTATCATTATATTGCCTCTCTTTTTCTTTGTAGTTTGAGTTTTGGAAGGTACTTCATAGTTAAGAAAATGCCTAATTTCTGTATTTAAGTTTTTAAATATTAAGGAAGGTTGATAAATTCGTTTTCTAATAGTTAGAACTGACTGAACGATAATTGGGAGCCGTGAGTTCGATTTATTCCACTTTTAGTGGACTGTTTTGTAGTCCAATCATGTTGACCTATTATGTTTTTGATTTATAGAGTTTGGAAGGATAAAAGGGCGTGGATAAATGCCACGTGTGGAAGGGTAATGGACTGGTCGCTCGTCGTGAAAATTTCAGGCTAATTGATAACTTGTTGATTGAGTATGTTATGGTATATTTGGGTTTTGTTGTATTAAAGGTCCCGAATTGAAGTTAGGTTGTTTTTGAGTTGCTGATTGTATTGTGTTGTTGTCTCGCCTATAGTAGGCTTGAGGGAGCATTAGAATTAGGGGAAATGCTGTCCATTTTTTGTTACAGATTAAGTTACTTTCGTTATATAAATGAGAGAGTAATTCGTAACTTGACATTAGCTTCACTGTCGTTGTTGTAAATTAAGGTGTAGTGAACTGATTTTGGCATTTTTATTGGACAGAGTTCTATAAAGTATGTTAAGGCTATCCCTTCTTTCTTTTTGACATGATCCATATGATACAAATTAAATGAGCAAATGTGCAACGTTCATAAATGGCTCTATTCTTATAAGTACTAGGGTTTCCTATGGTCTTGATTCCCCATATGTCCTGTTATTATATCGTTTTCTCATGGGTCTCAAGAAATACGTAAGTTGATAAAGTTTATTTCGTGATATTAGCCGAAGGCATACTGATCTTATGACATACCGAAAGGTCTTATTGACTTACATTTTATGTGTTGCATTCATTTATACATGTACATTGACCCATGACTAAATGGGGTTATATACACATATATTACATGTATATGGGTATGAGGAAAGGTTACGGCGTTATATACGCACCGCCATCTGATCAGCTGGTATAGCTTATGATTTCGCCCGCAAAGGCTGAGATGATATGATGGGATGCCCTTAGAGGCTTGATGATGTTATATACACATATACCTATGCATGATATAACATTTATATGCATATGCATGACATTATAAATGTTTCGTGATTCACAGAGCTATTCAGACTTACAAGTTGAGTCATTTACTCCATGTTTTTATGTCATTTATATACTGATTTTTATTCCTTACATACTTGGTATATTATTTGTATTGATGCCCCTATTGCATAGGGGCCTGCATTTCATGACTGTAGGTGCAAGTAGACAGGATGATGGTCCCCCTTCTTAGGGTCCTTGCTCAATGAGAGTTGGTGTGCTCCATTTGATCCAGAGCTGCTTTTAGGTTTTGGTATGATATTTTTGTATACATATATGGGTATGATGAGGCCCAGTCCTGTCTTTTATGCAGTTGTATACTCTATTAGAGGTCTGTAGATAGTCATGTATAATTGGATAGTATGTGGCCCTGTCAACTTGCCCTACCGTATTTCGTATATACATATGTATATATGCCTTTTGGGCATGTTTTCTCGCGTATATTATTCATATGATCCAGTAGTTTATTGCCAAACGTTATGTATGACATACACTTTTTCATGGTTATATCTTAGACGTATGCTTAGGGGTGTTCGACAGTTAGAATTCCGACTCTCGTTATGGCCCATCGATTTGAGTTGTAACAAAAGTACTATCAGAGCAGTTTCATCCTAGGGTTGTCTCTAAACCGTGTCTATTAGAGTCTTGTTTATGAGTATGTGGTGCACCATACTTATAAATAGGAGGTTGCAGGACATATAGGATGTTATTTTCCCTTCTTATCTTAGATCGTGCAATATAATGATTCATTTTCCTAATGATATGTTATGTTTTCAACAATGCCTAAGATGGCTACAACCGCCCAAAAGGGCAAGTCCATGGCTGACGAGACTACAAGTCGAGCGCCATAAGTTACCAGGGCTCGGGGAGAGTCTTAGAGTGAGATTCCATCTTAGACTTCACATACCATGTCCTCTCCAGAGGAGATCCGAGGGGCACCAAATCCAGCGCCCGCCCTAGTACGCCCAGCTCCTCAGCCAGATACACCAGGTCAGTAGAGAAATATGTTATTCAGCTATTGACTCGATTAGTAGCCGCACAGGCTCGACAACATGAGGTAGGTATTGGTCATGCAGATAGGGCCATCAGTGCGAGGGTTCGTGATTTCATTAATTTGGACCCTCCGGTATTCACTGGAGTAGATCCAAACGAGGACCCTCAGGTATTTATCGATAGGATGAAGAGGACTTTGAGGGTAATTAAGGCCACTGCGATTGAGTCATTTGAGCTAGCTTCTTACAGACTTCGGGATGTTGCAGTTAATTGCTATGAGTCTTGGGAGTTGTCCAGAGGTGAGGATGTCTTTCCAGTAGTATCGCAAGAGTTTACAAAGGCTTTTCTTCGTCATTATTTTCCACTAGAGGTTAGACGGGTTAGAATTGATAGGTTCTTGACCCTTCGGCATGGTAATATGAGTGTTCGGGAGTACAACCTTCAATTTGATTCTTTGGCTAGGTATGCTTCCACTATTGTAGCTAAGATGGAAGATCGGGTTCATCAGTTCGTGATGGGGTTGGAGTCGCACATGCTTAATGAATGTATGTCGGTCTCACTTTTGCCAGGCATTGATATTTCTCATATTCAAGCATATGCTCAGGGTGTAGAGGAATGTAAGCAGAAGCAGAGGGAGGATCGTGAGCATGATAGGGGCCAGAGTAAGAGAGCAATATATTCAGGTCCTTCTAGTAAGTTTCAAGGTGGTCAGAGACAGTAGTCCCCAAGGTATCCAGCCCAGCCATCGGCTATTGCACCCCCTCGCTTTGCCAGTAGGATATTTGATCGTTCCACATACTCAGGACCCTGTAAGAGTTCCAGGGCCTCTAGTTCTCAGTATAGGGGTGAGTCAAGTCAGATGAGGCCGCCCCTGCCACGATGTGCTCAATGTGGTAAACAATATTTCGGGCAGTGCCATGTCGAGTTGGATGTTTGTTATACTTGTTATTATCCAGGACATGTTATGAGAGATTATCCGATGAGAGGTGGTGCAGGTATAGTTCAGCCAGCGGATCTATAGCAGGTTCGTCATCATCAGTACACCCTATAGACAAGGTTCATAGGCACCAGTCGGTCATGGTAGAGGCAAAAGTGGAGCATCTAGCTCGAGCGGTCCTTAAAACTGCATTTATGCATTAGCGGGTCGACAAGATCAGGAGTCGTCACCTGATGTGGTTACATGTATATTATCAGTCTCCTCACATGATGTATATGCATTGATTGATCCAGGTTACACCTTATCGTACATCACTGTGTTGGTTGTTAGTAAGTTTGGGATAAAACTCTAGTTGATTGAACCTTTTGAGATGTCTACACCTATTGGGGATCTAGCAATAGCTAGACAGTGTGTAGAGATTGTATAGTAGTATTTCATAGTTGTTCTACAGTAATAGACCTGACTGAGTTAGATATGGTAGAATTTGATGTTATAATGGGTATGGATTAGTTAGCTTCTTGTTATGCTAACGTTGATTAAAAATCAAAGATAGTTCGGTTCTAGTTTCTAGGGGAGCCAGTTCTAGAGTGGAAAGGTAATATTGCATCGCTGAGAGGTAGGTTTATTTCATATCTCAAGGCAAGGAAGATGATTAGAAAGAGCTATATTTATCACTTCATTCGGGTATAGGATGTGAAAGTAGAGTCACCTACCATTCAGTCTATCCCGGTGGTTAATGAGTTTCCCGATTTTTTTCTCGATGAGCTTCCAGGCCTTCCTGCTAGAGCGGGAGATTGAGTTTGTTATTGACATATTACCAGATACTTAGCTGATATCTATTCCTCCTTATAGAATAGCACCTGCAGAGCTGAGAGAGTTGAAAGCATAACTGAGGGATTTGCTTGAAAAGGCTTTATCAGACCTAGTACATCACTATGGGGAGCACTTGTGCTATTTGTAAGAAAGAAAGATGGTTCCTTGTGCATGTGTATTGAATACAAGCAGTTGAATAAGCCAACGATCAAGAATAAGTACCCACTCTCGAGGATTGATGATTTATTTGATTAGTTGCAGGGTTCTAGGTATTTCTCGAAGATAGACTTGAGGTCTGAGTACCATCAGGTAAGGGTTAAAGAGAAAGATATTTCGAAGACAGCATTCAGGACCAGATACGGGCACTTTGAGTTTCGTGTTATGTCGTTCGGGCTGACCAATGCCCAGTAGTATCCATGGACTTGATGAACCATGTGTTCAAACCTTTTCTAGATTTGTTTGTGATTGTATTTATAGATGATATTTTGGTTTATTCCCATTCAGAGGCTGGGCATGTAGATCATTGTTACACTGTGCTAAGAGTTCTACAAGAAAGGATGTTGTACGCAAAATTCTCTAAATGTGAACTCTGGTTGAATTCTTTAGCTTTCCTTGGGCATATTATTTCAAATGAGGGAATCCGGGTTGATACACATAAGATTGAGGTAGTGAAGACTTGGCCTAGAACCACGACACCGACGTAGGTTTGTAGCTTCCTGTGTTTGGCAGGTTATTACAGGAGATTTGTAGAGGGCTTTTATTCTCTTTCAGCACCATTGACAATGTTGACTTAGAAGGCAACTAAGTTTCAGTGGACTAATGCTTGTGAACGGAGTTTCCAGGAATTGAAGGACAAATTGACTTCAGCACTGGTTCTGACACTCCTATAGGGAACCGATGGTTATGCTATCTATTGTGATGATTTGGGCATTGGATGGGATTGTGTATTGATACATCATGGTAAAATTGTAGCTTATGCTTCTAGACAACTAAGAAAACACGAGAAGAATTACTCGACCCACAATTTAGAGTTAGCTACAGTGGTTCATGCACTAAAGACATTGAGGAACTATTTATATGGCATTCATGTTGATATCTATACGGATCATAAGAGCCTTCATTATGTCCAAGCAAAATGAATTGAATTTACGTCACAGGCGATGGTTGGAGCTACTAAAAGACTATGATGTTGATATTTTATACCATCCAAGTAAGGCGAATGTAGTAGCCGATGCCCTCAATCGTAGATCTATGGATAGCTTATCATATTTGCAGCTAGAGAAGAGCGATATAGCCCATGAGATTCATCAGCTAGCTAATCTTGGAGTTCGATTACTAGATTCGGGTGATACCGGAGTTACTATTTAGGACACGACAACATCCTTTTTAGTAACTGAAGTGAAGGAACGCCAGTATAAGGATCCTATGCTAGCTCATTATAAAGATACATCCCTTCAAAAGGAGAAGGCACAATTTGAGATTACATTAGATGGTGTTCTCAGATATTAAGGTCGATTATATGTTCCTAATGTGGTAGGGTTGCGCCAACAGGTTATCGGGGAAACTCACTATTCTCATTATTCTGTTCATCCAGGAGCAATGAAAATGTATCATGATATCAGGGAAGTATACTGGCGGGACGAAATAAAAAAAGGATATAGCAGAGTTTGTTGCTTAGTGCCCTAATTATCAGCAAGTTAAGATTGAGCATCAGAAACCCGGCGGATTAATGCAGGATATAGAGATTCCAACTTGGAAATGGGAAGCAATTAATATGGATTTCATCAAAGGCTTACCTCGTACCCAGCATAAGTTCGATTCTATATGGGTGATTGTTGATAGACTTACAAAATCAGCCCATTTTCTACCTGTCAGGACTATGTATTCAACAGAGGATTATGCAAGGCCTTATATGAAGGAGATAGTATGACTTCATGGTGTCCCTATATCTATTATCTCAAATAGAGGTGCTCAGTTCACTACTAATTTCTAGAGGTCCTTCAAAAAAGGATTGGGGACTCAGATAAGCCTTAGTACATCATTTCATCCCCAAACAGACAGTCAGGCTGAGTGCACTATTCAGACACTTGAGGATATGCTACTGTAAAGCCCCAGAAAATTTTGCTAAGTAATTTAAGATTTTGTGGTGCCAAGGTAGGCTAATTATTTTATCTCGCGTGCAGATGAGGATTTATGATATAATGAATATCAATTGGATATATTAATAAGCGTATAAGTCATATTATAAGTGATTTGGGGTCTAAAGGAGAGGCCTAAGTCTAACCCAAGTTGGAAAATTTCATAATAGACTAAAGTTGTAAATGAGTACGCACATGACCTCACTTTGGACAAGCATATCTCCATTTATATAAGGTATTGTGTGATGCACAACCTATCAAATGAAATAACTTTGAGTCTAGTTTCCAACGCATCAAACCATTTGTCATTTGGAGGTGTATACAGAAAGTTATGACCATTTTACCGGACCTATGTCAGACGCGCGTCCGCGGGAAAACTGAAAGATTCTACCTCCGAGCGCGGTACGAGTGCAGCCACCGTGTCCTGGGCGCGGTTTAACTGTGGTCATGTGCCTAGCAGCTCTATAAATACCCCAAGACCGGGTGAAGAGTCTCTAAGTCATTGTTTTGAGCTAGGGCTTGCTCTATCAAGGGGAATCCGTCCCGTACTTCCCTCCTATGATCCAAGGTAATGTTTTTGGAGTATTTTGAGTTGATTACTACTCCTAAATACTTATATTAACAAGGACTGATCTTGAAAATCCATAGATTCCCATTCAAATCCCTAAATTGATCAAGAACACTACAAGTGGGGATTCTCAAGATTCTTACTACAAGAGGTATGTCTATCATCTCTAACTAATCTATGGTGTTTATTTATGTATGATATATACGTTAGAACTCATGGGACGGTGATTGGAAGCCATAAGTGCCTAACCTAGGTTGTGTTGGTGTTGTAAAGATTATGGGATAGGTTATTGAGGTATGATTTTTGGGTGTAATAGTATTATGTATACATGCATGTACAAATTAGGTTTGTGGGAAGATTGTTGAACATAATAAGTAAAGATTGAGTTGGGGAATGAAGGAAATCTTGTAAAAGAGATTTGAAATAAAGATGCTCAACTAGTATTTGATAAAATGCTAATGAGCTGAAACCATGAATGTCTTCCTAATTTGTGTTCAATTTTGTTATGTCTCAAAGTAGATTGGGATTGCTAGAATTTCCGGAACGTCGTAGTAACTTAAGGAAAGCTTAAACAAGGTATGTATGGCTAAAAACTCCTCTTCTTAGAAATTGAGCTCCCATGGTGTCCCTGCATATGTTGTAAGTCCGAAATTTGAATTATGTAGTATTTGTTATTTCAAAGGATTTGGTGTTGCAAGAATATATGTGAAAGGTGTGTCTCAATGTGTTCAATGTGCTATTCTTGGTAATTGGGGATATGTGAAGAATGTGAACTATATGCTAAATTACCTAGATTTCAAGTCAAGTTAAATTGTGATTATTATGCCGAATCATGAGAATTCCTCTGTATGCTTATAACTTGAATTGCTCTTGTATGTGCCCCTTTATCTTAAATTGCAAGTTTGATGTTGAAAGTGAAAGTGATGTGGAATGAGAGTTATGAAATATGGCCTAGTGCCAAGTATGATGTGATAATTGTGGCCCCAAGTACCGATGAGCTAATACATGTGAAACCAAAGATTGAAGTGAGATGGATAACGGAAAAGGGTAACGTCTTGTAAGACGGCTTAGACGATCGGGCCGTGATCGGACGCCATGTTATACACACATGGTGGTAATGCAATGATAATTGAAACTGGAAAGTGAGACTGAAATAAGGGTAACGTCTTGTAAGAGGGCTTAGCCAATCGGGCCGTGATCGGACTACACTCAAGAAAGCGGTGGTATTGTGAATGATGATGAACAATATTAAAAGCCCAAACTAAAGCTATGGAAATTATGTGAAAGCTATGTCATTCCTTTTATTCGATGAGGTAGTGATTGTTTAAAGCTTTTGTTGAATCCTTATGATTTCTTTGTCCTTGTATGGTTGTTCTTTCTAATGCGATGGTGTTTAGTTATACATACCATTGCTATTCGATGGCACCAACGTCCCTTTTGTCGGGGGTGCTACGTCTTTAAATGGATGTAGGTGTTTCTATAGTAGGCAGAGTTGGTCGCAGCTAGTGCCGCATCATCCTTTCAGCTGACTTGGTGAGCCTCACTCCGTTTCGAGGTTCTGTTTCATCTGTTTATCATGTACTTTGTATTTGAGGTATAGCCGGAGCTTTGTTGCCGGCATTTCCATATTATTCTTCAGTTGTATTTAGAGGCTCCGTAGACAGGTTGTGGGTAGTGTCGGGTATTGGAATTAAAGTAGAAATATTGATGTTTGGCAATGATGTATAAAACTTATAATATCTTCAAAATTGTGGACGAAGTTGTTAATGGAATTGAAATGGACTTGTTAATGATATGTTTATAGAATTTGATTAATGGTGTACATTTCCTCTTTATTCAAAGACGAATTTGGGTAGTATAAAACCTAACAGGCTTGCTCAGTCGGGTTTACTCGGTTGAGCATCGGTCGCGCTCCTCGGATTTTGGGGCGTGACAGCTACGAGCTTGGGAAAAATCTTATTTCAGTTGCAGAAAAACCGACTATGGATTTGCCTTATAACGAAGCTTTTTGAGCAATACATTTCCTGTGCTATATGAGGTATTATTGGTACATATTATATACCAAATTGAAGATCTTGGAATGTAGTTTCAAACACTCTTAACCGTTTATCCATACGATATTCGTATAAAAAGATATAAGCATCGGAAGAAAGGCCAATGCTAGGGTGCCAAGTTAGCACCTCTTTGACTTTTCAAAAGTGGATATATATATGTGTGTATGTGTGTGCACACGCCTTTTGTCATCTCTTTCCTCATTTTTCCATAGACCACAACCAAACTAAAACCATAAACTTACCCTTAAGCTTTCTACAAGGGTTTCAAAAAGGATTAAAATCCTGGGTACGAAATCAAGAAGTGATAACATTAGAACGATCCCTACAACATAAGTATCATTATACCGCCTTTCTTTTTCTTTGTAGTTTGAGTTTTAGAAGGTACTTCATAGTTAAAAAAATGCCTAATTTCTGTATTTAAGTTTTTAAATATCAAGGAAGGTTGATAAATTCATTTTCTAATATCTAGAACTGACGGAACGGTAATCGGAAGTCGTGAGTTCGATTTATTCCACTTCTAGTGGATTGTTTTGTAGTCCAATCGTGTTGACCTATTGTGTTGCTGATTTATAGAGTTTTGAAGGATAAAAGGGCGTGGAGAAATACCACATGTGGTAGGATAATGGACTGGTCGCTTGTCGTTTCAATTTCAGGCTAATTGATAACTTATTGATTGAGTATGTTATGGTATATTTGGGTTTTTGTTGTATTAAAGGTCCTGAATTGTAGTTAAGTTGTTTTTGAGTTGTTGATTGTATTGTGTTGTTGTCTCGCCTATAGTAGGCTTGAGGGAGCATTAAAATCAGGGAAAATGCTGCCCATTTTTTTTGTTACAGATTAAGTTACTTTCGTTATATAAATGAGAGAGTCATTCGTAACTTGATATTAGCTTCACTGTCATTGTTGTAAATTAAGGTGTACGGAGCTGAGTTTAGCATTGTTGTTGGACAGATTTCTATAAGGTATGCTAATGCTATCCCTTCTTTCCCTTTGGCATGATCCATATGATACAAATGAAACAAGCAAATGCACAACGTTCATAAATGACTCTATTCTTATAAGTACTGGGGTTGCCTATGGTTTTGATTCCCCATATGTCTTATTATTATATTGTCTGTTCATGGGTCTTAGGAAATACGTAAGTTGATAAAGTTTATTTCGTGATATTAACTGATGACATATTGATCATATGACATCCCGAGAGGTCTTATTGACTTACTTCTTATGCATTGCATTAATTTATACATGTACATTGACCCATGACAAGATAGAGTTATATACACGCATACTATATGTATATGGGTATGGGGAACGGTTACAATGTTATATATATACCACCATCCGATCAGCTGGTATACGTTGTTCGCATACAGAGGCTGAGATGATTGATGGTATGCCCTCAGAGGCTTGATGATGTTACGTACTCATATACCTATACATGATATGATATTTATGCACATATGCATGACATTATAAATGTTTCATGATTCGTAGAGCCATTCAGACTTACATATTGAGTTATTTACTCTATGTTTCTTTCATATCTTTTATATACTGATTTTTATGCCTTACATACTCGGTACATTATTCATACTGAGGCTCCTAATGCATGGGGCCCTACATTCATGCCCGCCGGTGCAAGTAGACAGGCTGACGGTCCCCCTTCTTAGGATCCTTGCTAATTGAGAGTTTGTGTGCTCCATTTGATTCGGAGCTGCTTTTAGGTTTTGGTACGATATTTTGTATGCATATATGGGTATGACGGGGCCATGCTCATCCTTTGTATAGAGTTACACTCTGTTAGTGGTCTGTAGATAGTCATGTATAGTTGGATAGTATGTGGCCTTATCAGCTCGCCCTGCCATATTTATATGTATATATGTCTTTTGGGCACTTTTTCTCGCGTATATTGTTCACATGATTTAGTAGTTTATTGCCAGATGTTATGAATGACCTATACTTATTTCATGCTTATATCTTAGATGTATACTCAGGGGTGTTTGATAGGTAGAACTCCGACACTCGTCATGGCACATTGCTTTGGGTCATGACAAAAATGGTATCAGAGCAGTTCCATCTTAGGGTTGTCTACAGACCATGTCTAGTAGAATCTTGTTTATGAGGTGTATTGCATCACACTTATAAATAAGAGGTTGCAGGGCATATAGGATGTTATCTTCCCTTATTAACTTAGATCGTGCGATATAATAATTCATTTTCCTAACGATATGTTATGTTTTCAGCAATGTCTAAGAAGGCTACAGCCGCCCAGAAAGGCAAGTCCGTAGCTAATGAGACTACAAGTCGAGCGCCACGAGTTACCAGGGTTCGGGGAGAGTCTCAATGTGAAATTCCATCTCATACTTCATATTCCCCGCCCTCTCCATAGGAGATCTGAGGGGCACCAGCTCCAGCACCCGCCCTAGTACCCCTAGCTCCTCAACAAGATGCACCGGGTCAAGAGATGAGAGATGTTATTTAGCTATTGACATGATTAGTGGCTGCATAAGCTTTACGCCAGGAGGTAGGTATTGTTCATGTGGATAGGGCTATCAGTGCAAGGGTATATAATTTCATTAATTTGGACCCTCTGGTATTCACTGGAGAAGATCCAAACAAGGACCCTCAAGTATTTATTGATAGGATACAAAAGAATTTGAGGGTAATGAAGGCCACTACATTGAGTCAGTTGAGCTAGTTTTCTACAAATTTCGGGATGTTGCAGTTAATTAGTATGAGTTTTGGGAGTTGTCCGGAGGTGAGGATGCCCTTCCAGCAGTATGGCAGGAATTTACAGAGGCTTTTCTTCGTCATTATTTGCCATTAGAGCTTAGACGGGCTAGAGTTGATAGGTTCTTGACCCTTCGGCATGGTAATACGAGTGTTTGGGAGTACAACCTTCAGTTTTATTTTTTGTCTAGGTATGCTCCCACTATTGCAGCTAAGATGGAATATCAGGTTCACCGATTCGTGATGGGGTTGGAGCCGCACCGGCTTAATGATTGTATGTTAGTTTCACTTCAGCTAGGCATTGATATTTCTCGGATTTAGGCTTACGCTCAGGGTGTAGAGGAGCGTAAGTAGAAGCAGATGGCTGATCGTGAGCATGATATGGGCCAAAGTAAGAGAGCAAGATATTCAGGTACTTTTGGTAAGTTTAGAGGTGGCTAGAGATAGCAGTACCCGAGGTATCCACCCCAGCCATCGGCTAGTGCACTCCTTCAGTTTGCTGGAAGACAATTTTATAGTTCTACATATTTAGGGCCCTGTTAGAGTTCCAGGGCATCTATTTCTCCGTATAGGGGTGAGTCAAGTCAGATGAGGCCACCCTTTCCACGATGTGCTCAGTGAGGTAAGCAGCATTTCGGGTAGTGCCTTGTGGGGTTGGGTGTTTATTATACTTGTGGTTATCCAGACCATGTTATGAGATATTGTCAGATGAGAGGTGGTGCAGGTATAGTTTAGCCAGCGGGATTTGTAGCTAGTTCGTCATCATTAGTACGCCCCCAGGCAAGGTTCATAGGCACTAGTCGGCCATGGTAGAGGAAGAAGTGGAGCATCTAGCTCAAGTGGTCCTCAGAACCACATTTATGCATTAGCGGGTCGACAAGATCACGAGTTTTCACCTAATGTGGTTACATGTATATTATCAGTCTCCTCATATGATGTATATGCATTGATTGATCCAGGTTCCACCTTATCATACGTCACTCTGTTGGTTGTTAGTAAGTTTGGGATAAAACCTGAGTTGATTGACCCTTTTGAGGTGTCTACACCTGTTGGTGATCCAGCGATAGCTAGACAAGTATATAGAGATTGTATAGTGGTAGTTCATAGTCGTTTCACAGTGGCAGACCTGACTGAGTTAGATATGGTAGAATTTTGATGTTATAATGGGTATGGATTGGTTGGCTTCTTTTAATGCTAACGTTGATTAAAAATCAAAGATGGGGAGCACCTATGTTATTTGTGTTAATAGAAGATGGTTTCTTGCAGATATGTATTGATTATAGACAGTTGAATAAGGAGACGATCAATAATACTCGCTCCCGAGGATTGATGATTTGACTAGTTGTAAAGGTGTTTCTCGAAGATAGACTTGGGGTTTGGGTACCAACAAGTAAGGGTTAAAGAGAAAGATATTCCGAGGACAACATTCAGGACCAGATACAGGCACTTTGAGTTTCGTGTTATATCGTTCGGGTTGACCAATACCCCAGCAGTATTCATGGACTTGATGAACCGTGTGTTCTGACCCTTTCTAGATCTATTCGTGATTGTATTTATAGATGATATTTTGGTTTATTCCCATTCGAAAGCTGAGCATGCATATCATTTGTGTATTGTGCTTAGAGTTCTACAAGAAAGGATATTGTACGCAAAATTCTCTAACTGTGGATTCTAGTTGAATTCTTTAGCTTTCCTTGGGCATATTATTTCAAGTAGGGGAATCCGGGTTGATACACAGAAGATTGAGGTAGTGAAGACTTGGCTAGACCCACGACACCGACAAAGGTTCATAGCTTCCTAGGTTTGGCAGTTATTACAAGAGATTCGTAGAGGGCTTTTCTTCTCTTTCAGCACCATTGACAATGTTGACTTAGAAGGTAACTAAGTTTCAATGGACTAATGCTTGTGAGCAGAGTTTCCAGACATTGAAGGACATATTGACTTCAACACCGATTCTGGCACTCCCAGAAGGAACCGATGGTTATGCTATCTATTGTGATGCTTCGGGCATTGGATTGGATTGTGTACTGATACAACATGGTAAGGTTGTAGCTTATGCTTCTAGACAACTAAAAAAGTACGAGAAGAATTACCCGACCCACGATTTAGAGTAAGACGATGTGATTCATGCACTAAAGATGTGTAGGCACTATTTGTATGGCATTCACGTTGATATCTATACATATCATAAGAGGCTTCAGTATGTATTCAAGCAAAAGGAACTAAATTTACGTCCGAGGGTATGGTTGGAGCTACTAAAAGACTATGATGTTGATAAATTATACCATCTAGGTAAGGCGAATGTAGTAGCCGACGCCCTTAGTCGTTGATCCATGGGTAGCCTATAATATTTATAGCTAGAGAAGAGTGAGATAGCCCATGAGATTTATCAGCTAGCTAATCTTGGAGTTTGATTACTAGATTCAGGTGACACCGAAGTTACTATTCAGGACACGACAACATCCTCTTTAGTAACTGAAGTGAAGGAACGCCAGTATAAGGATATTGTCCTAGCTCATACTAAAGATACAACCCCTCAAATGAAGAAGACACCATTTGAGATTACATGAGATTATGTTCTCAGATATTGAGGTCGATTATGTGTTCATAATGTGGCAAGGGTGCGCTAGCAGGTTATAGGGGAAACTCACTATTCTCGTTAATCTGTTCGTCCAGGAGCGATGAAGATGTATCATGATATTAGGGAAGTATACTGGTGGGATGAAATGAAGAAGGATATAGCAGAGTTTTTTACTTAGTGCTCCAATTGTTAGCAAGTTAAGATTGAGCATCAGAAACTCGGCGGATATTGCAGGCTATAGAGATTCCGACTTAGAAATGGGAAGTAATTAATATGGATTTCATCATAGGCTTACCTCGTACCCAGCGTAAGTTCGATTCTGCATGGCTGATTGTTGATAGACTTACAAAATCAACCCATTTTCTATCTATCAGGACTACATATTCAGCAGAGGATTATGCAAGGCTTTACATTAAGGAGATAGTTCGACTTCATGGTGTCCCTATATCTATTATCTCAAATAGAGGTGCTCAGTTTACAACAAATTTCTGGAGGTCCTTCCAAAAAGGATTGGGGACTCAAATAAGTCTTAGTAAAACATTTCATCCCAGACAGACGGTCGGGCTGAGTGCACTATTCAGACACTTGAGGATATGCTACGGGCTTGTGTGATAGACTTTAGGGGTAGCTGGGATGATCATCTTCCGTTTATTGAGTTCGCATATAATAATAGCTATCATTCTAGCATTCAGATGGCGCCATACGAAACTCTTTATGGACAAAAGTGTAGGTCACTTATCAAATCGTTTTATGTTGGGTAAACTAAGTTAGTAGGACCATAGTTGATACAACAGGCAGTTGAGAAGATTAGGCTTTTAAGGGAAAGGCTATTAGTAGCTTAGAGTCATCAGAAGTCCTATGCAGATAATCGACAACGAGACTTGGAGTTTCAGGTAGACGACTAGGTATTCTTAAAGGTATCACCAATGAAAGGCGTTATGAGATTCGGTAAGAAAGGAAAGCTTAGCCCTCGGTACATTGGACCTTATGAGATCATACGCAAAGTAGGCCAGGTAGCATATATGTTAGCCTTGCCTTCCAACTTGGAATATGTACATCCAGTCTTTTATGTGTCTAGCTCTGTAATTATATTAGATATCCTTCTAGAGTCGTTCTAGTTGACGATGTTCAGTTCACAGATCAGCTATAATATGAGGAAGCTCCCATTGCTATACCAGATAGACAAGTTCGGAGATTGAGAACTAAGGACGTAACTTGAGTTAAATTACTTTGGAGAAACAAGAATGTGGAGGAGATGACTTGGGAAGCTGAAGAAGATATAAAGTCTAGGTATCCTAATTTTTTTCCGCTTCTAGGGGAGGATTGGATTGTGACATCATAGCCTTTAGGTACAGATATGATACTAGATTCTTATGTTAGTTACTTTCAATGGTCGTGTGAGGCCATTGGTGTTATTGATGATTGTATCCCCGTGTGGTTTTGTATTGGATTTGGATTTTCTGTATGATAGACTGGCAGTAGTAGCGATATAGAGGAGGCTTTGTAAAAAAATTTATAAATCTTTGGGAGTTTAACATTCAAGGACGAATATTTTTAAGGGGAGAAGATTATTACACCCTATGCATCACAAGGTGACGTATAATAAATATGAGACTTGTTAATCATGATTTAAATAAGTGTGAAGTCATAATATGACTATATATTATGTTTGGATATAAAATATAAAGTTTGGAAAAAATCAGATTTAAGTTGCGGAAAAATCAACTTAGGATTTGCCTTGTAACGAAGCTTTTTAAGAAATACATTTCATGTGATATATGAGGTATTCTTGGGACATATTATATACCAAATTTAAAGTCTTGGAATTTAGTTTCCAAAGCTCTTATTGTTCATTCATACGACATGCGGATAAAAAGATATAAGTGTCGGAAGAAGGGCCAATGCTAGGGTGACAAGCTAGCACCTCTTTGACTTTTCAAAAGTACATATGTGTGTGTACATATGTATATGTATATATATATATATATATATATATATATATATATATATATATATATATATATATGCGTTATGTCGTCTCTTTCTTCATTTTTCCACAAAACACGACCAAAATAAGACCATAAACTTACCCTTAAGCTTTCTACAAGGGTTTCAAAAATGATTAACATCCCGGGTACAAAATCAAGAAGCGATAACATTAGAACGATCCCTACGATGTAAGTATCATTATACTGCTTCTCATTTTCTTTGTAGTTTGAGTTTTGGAAAGTACTTCATAGTTAAGAAAACGCCCAATTTTTGTATTTAAGTTTTTAAAGATCAAGAAAGGTCGATAACTTTGTTTCCTAATAGTTAGAACTCACGTGATGGTGATTGAAAGCCGTGAGTTCGATTTATTCCACTTTTGGTGGATTGTTTTGTAGTCCACTTGTGTGGCCTATTGTGCTGCTTATTAATGGAGTTTGGAAGGATAAAAGGTCATGGAGAAACTCCATGTGTGGTAGGGTAATGGGCCGATCGCTCATCATTGTAATTTCAGGCTAATTGATAACTTGTTGATTGGATATGTTATGGTATATTTGGGTTTTTCTTGTATTAAATGTCCCGAGTTGTAGTTAGGCAGTTTTTGAATTGCTAATTGTATTGTGTTGTTATCTCTCCTATAGTAGGCTTGAGGGAGTAGTTAAATTAGGGAAAATGCTGCGCGTTTTTTGTTATAGATTAAGTTACTTTCACTATATAAATGAGGGAGTCATTCGTAACTTGACAATAGCTTTACCGTCATTGTTGTCGATTAAGGTGCAGTGAGCTGAGTTTAGCATTTTTGTTGGACATATTTCTATAAGGTATGTTAAGGCTATTCCTTCTTTCCTTTTGGCATGATCCATATAATACAAACGAAACGAGCAAACACGCAACATTCATAAATGACTCTATTCTTATAAGTACTAGGGTTGCCTATGGTGTTGATTCCCTATATGTCCTATTATTATATCGTTTGTTCATGGGTCGCGAGAATTATGCAAGTTGATAAAGTTTATTTCGTGATATTAACCGAAGGTATATTGATTTTATAACATCTCGAGAGGTCTTATTGACTTACTTCTTATGCATTGAATTCATTTATACATGTACATTAATCCATGACCAGATGGCATTATATACGTGTATATTTTATGTGTATGGGTATGGGAAAAGGTTACGACATTATATATGCACCACCTCCTGATCTGTTGGTATGCTTTTTATGATTTCGCCCACAAAAGTTGAGATGATATGATGGGATACCCTCAGAGGCTTGATGATATCATGTACACATATACCTATGTATGATATGACATTTATACACATATACATGATATTATAAATGTTTCATGATTCATAGAGCTATTCAGACTTACAGGCTGAGTCATTTACTCTATGTTTCTTTCATCTTTTATATACTGATTTTTATACCTTACATACTCGGTACATTATTTGTACTGACTCCCCTATTGCCTGGGGGCCTGCGTTTCATTTCCACAAGTGCAAGTAGACAGGCTGATGATTCCCCTTATTAGGATCCTTGCTCAGTGAGAGTTGGTGTGCTCTATTTGATTTAGAGTTGCTTTTAGATTTTGGTACGATATTTTTGTATACATATATGAGTATGATGGGACCCAGTCCCGTCTTTTATACAGTTGTACACTCAATTAGAGGTTTGTAGACAGTCATGTACAGTTGGATAGTATGTGGCCTTGTCGGCTCGCCCTACCGTATTCCTTATATATGTGTATATATCTTTTGGACATGTTTTCTCGCGTATGTTATTCACATGATTTAGCAGTTTATTGCCAGATATTATGTATGACCTATACTTATTTCATGCTAATATCTTAGACGTATGCTTAGGGGTATTCGACAGGTAGAACACCGACACTCGTCATGGCCCATCGGTTTGGGTCGTGACATTGTTCTTTCGCAGTCTCTAACTTTCTTCATTCCTTTTGTAGATGGTCGTCTTGGAGATTGAAAGTGCTCGTTGGGAGTAGAGGCATAAAGATATCTATATGAAGTTGAAGGACAAGTACTTCAGATGTCGTGAGAAGTACCGGGAGCTTCAGTGCCAGCTTCGTGAAGGCAGCGATGTGTACCAACTGAGGGAGGAATTGAAGGCAAGAGATGAGGAGCTGGAGCGGATGGAGGGGAAGTGCAACATCCTAGATAGGACGTTGAGGAGCAAGGAGGAAGAGCTTGAGCTCAGCAAAATCTCTAAGCTCAGGTAGTCATGTTGCGAGGCCAGCTTGAGAAATGTCAGTTTAGGGCGGAATATATTAGTGGCAAGGTTGCTGAGAAGCATGAAGAGCTAGAGAAGGCGGAGTCTGCACGACCTGAGGCTTTGAGGAAGGTGGAGTCTCTTGAGGTGGTAATCTAGACTCTCCGTTCCTAGCGAGAAAATGATTTAAGGATGGCAAGGCTCAAAGAAGTACGACTCGATGAAAGGATTGGGGAGTTGGAGAAAGCAACTTCTGGTCTTTACGATCGAGTTGCTGCTCTAAAGGCCGAGAAGGCCCAATTACTAGCACAACTGTCCTCTTCCCGTACTTCATATTTTCCCAATATTCCTCAAAAGATATATGAGGAGTGGATTCATGCCGAGGCCTAATTAGATATTTTTTTGAGATTTGCATGCGATGGGATCCGTTTTTGAGGCTGCCCTCGAAGATGTTCGTGTTAAGGCTCATGAAGCTAAGTTGCTTGTGGGTATGATTGCGCTACGCTTGAGGCCGACGAGAAGTAGGTGGACGAAGGTGTAGACCGGCTAAAGAAGTACGCCTGGTACGATACCGCTTATCTTGAGGGCGAAGGTGGCGATGACGAGGGGAATCGAGATGGCAAAGGTACTGGTGGTCAGGGTGACGACGCCATTGAGAACCAAGTTGGCGGGGATACTGAAGGTTTTGATGACAACAACCAGTAGTTTTCTTTAGAATTTTATGTTTTTTGCAGGCGTCTTCACGAGCCCTTGTAAACAATATTTAAGTATGAAATATCAATGGTGTTCCTTGTATATTTTTCCCTTCTTGTGGTTTACTTTCTGTACTTGTATGTTTTTTGCTTCTATTGTTTGATTGTTTTGCTTTTGTCCTTTTTATTGTTGTTGTCTTTTAGCTGGTCGTGGCCTTGGAGGCGAATATTCATAGGTCGTGTGTGTTTCTTTGTTGAGATGTGGTCGAGGGCTGGTAGGTATTTATTCGAGTGAGGTCGATCATAAGCTTTCATTAAATTGTGGCCGAAGGCCGGTAGGTGTTTGTTCGAGCGGGGTTGAACATAACCTTTTTGTTAAATCGCGATCAGGGCCGGTAGGTGTTTGTTCGAATGTAATCGAACATAACCTTTTTGTTAAATCACGATCGAGGGCCGTTAGGTCGCGGTCGAGGACCGATAGGTATTTGTTTGAGAGGGGTTGAATGTAACCTTTTCGTAAAGTTGCGATCGAGGGCCAGTAGGTGTTTGTTCGAGTGGGGTCGAACATAACATTTTCATAAAGTTGCGGCCGAGGGCCGGTAGGTGTTTGTTGGAGAGAGGTTGAGCATAACCATTTTGTTAAGCAGCGGGCGAGAGCCAGTAGGTGTTTGTTAGAGTGGGGTCGAACATAACCTTAATACAAAAATGTCTTCTGATAAGCGTAATCTTATTGCTTTGACATTCTTACTTGGGTTACATACTTGGAGAAAATTACAAATTTTGGGTGTTGGCTGGTATTCCAGTCCCAATCTACCTAGTACCTTCACTGTTTGACTTGGAGAGTATTGAGAAATCGAGCAATGAAATAGTAACAATGGTTCCTACCCTCGCGTACTTCGGCCCGAAGTGTTCCATTTGTCGCCTCATTGAAAATCTCCTTGAGAAAACCCAAATGGGACAAAACTCAAGCGAGGGGAAAAGAGTACGGCTCGGGGGGGGGGGAGGGGGAAACATTTTCTCTTAAAAGTTGAAGTATTTGAGGTGGCTGATGTTCCATATGTTTGGTAGTTGCTTTCCTTCTATTATCTCTAGTTGGAATGAACCCTTGTTCACTTTGGCTGTGATTTTGTAAGGACCATCTGAGTTTGTTCCCAGCTTACCTTTCGGAGGGTCTTTACTCACTTGAGTTGTGGCTTTCAGTACATAGTCCCCGACTTTAAGCGGCCGGGCCTTTGCTTTTTTGTTGTAATAGCATTCTGCTTGTTAGTTTTGGGCGACCATTCTTATATATGCCATATCTCTTCATTCGTCAATTTCGTCGAGTTCCTACCTTCTGCTCTCATCTTTACTCGAGCCGCTTTCATGAGAGTACCTTAGGCTCGGTTCTCCGATCTCGACCAGTATTACCACCTCGGTCCATAGACCAAAGAGTAGGGTGTATCTTCTGTGCTCGTCTTCGTAGTTGTCCGGTAGGCCCATAATACTTCTGGTAGTATTTCCGACCACAGTCCCTTGGCGCCTTCGAGCTTTTTTTTCATGATGTTTAGTATGGATTTATTGGATGATTCTGCTTGCCCGTTACCCACTGGGTGATATGGGGTTGAGAGTATCCTTCTAATATACCATTTCTCGAAGAATTCAGCGATTTTCTTTCCTGTGAACTGGGGTACGTTGTCACAACTGATTTCTTTGGGTAGGTCGAATCGGCAGATGATGTTTCTCCATATGAAGGTGATTAATTCTTGTTCTCGTATTTGGGCGAATACTCTTGCTTCCACCCACTTAGAGAAATAGTCAGTTAAAATCAAAAGAAATCGTACATTATCTCCGTGAGCACGTGATTTTTGCCCTATGTGAATTACTCCCATAAATTCAAGAAAAATAATTTTTTCCCACTATTTGCAATTTCGTAGATTTTTGTAGCATTTTGTTAATTGTTTGCATTTGTCTGTGCATGTTTAATTTTATTTAATTCATGAAAATACAAAAATACATTGCATTTAAGATTTAATTTTACATTTTTAGGTTAATTAGCAATTTAGTTGTCTTATAAAAATGATTAAAATCACAAAAATGACTCACTTGGCATTTTTTTAATTTTTAGTTTTAAAATTTTGTAATTTTTCTTTCAATTTGGGGATTAATTAATTGTTTCAAATACTATGAAGGGTAATTAGATTATTTTGGTAAATTAATTTAGTTTAAGAACCAATTTAGGTTTTATTTTTTTAAAAAAAAAAGAGAGAAAAATTAGAAATTGAAAAGAAAGGAATTTAAAATAAAAGTGTTGTTGATTTGGGGCCGTTTCTATCGCAGCCCAAATAATGTCACATCCCAAACCCGTTCAGGTCGGCCCACACTCCACCCCAATACCCGATCCACCCCCCCAAATCTAAACGATGCTGTTTGGCTCAATCAAATCCCAGCCGTTGATGGCATTCAATCCAATGGACCGGAACTAGAAGCCCTTAATTATATATATGTACGAACCCTGGTCGCCCCCTCTCCGATCCAAACACCCCCCAATCCCTTCATATTCATCAAACCCTAGATAACCTGCCGCCCTAAATCCCTCCACCTTTTCCATCGGCGGCAGACCACCCATTCAAACCCAAATTCCTCCTCTACAACCCCCACAACCTATGGAGCACAAATCTAACACGAACCTCCCTAAAATACCCACCCTTGACTCCAAACCTTGAATTTGATGCCAAATTTAAAGCTAAAGTTTTGCTCCCCTTTTCAAAGTTTAAGTAGTGTCTGGGCCGTTAATGGGTCGAAACTTATGCCAGTCGGCTGTTCTCCATGAGAGCAAACGATTAGCATCAATTTCGACTCATTTCGAGGCTCACCGGCCCCATGCAAGACCAAAGACCGGAAAGCTTGTCAAGTGACGATGTTCATCAAATTCCTCGTATGTTTCTGGTAAAAAAAAAGAGAACAGTACATGCTTTCTCCTTTGATTGTATGTCCGTTTCGTCTTTAACTTTGTTTTTCTTGCCTTCCCGATTCTTGTTTCGTTTTGTTTACCACTCGCTTTTTCATTTGTTTTGTTATGGGTTATTCAAATCAATAGGGCAATCTCTTCTTGTTTTCTTTGATTTAAGTAGAGTTTTGATTGGGTTGATTTACAGGGCACCAATATGCCTAGTTGTAATGTATTATCAGGTTCCTTTTCTACTATTCTCTTTCCCTTTTAGCCAGTAGTAATTTGAAATAATCAGTGGTGTCGGGCTTACCACTTTAGGGTTCTAATGGGTTAAGTCCTTGTATGGTTAATTCGAGCATTTTTTGGCTTTGTTTTTATTATACTGGATTTAAGACCTTCTTTTGGGTTTGGGGTAAAGCAAACCTGGGCATTGGAAGTCCATTCGTTTAGGCCTAGGTTTGATAATCAATTTGGCCTTCATTGGTTTAGGTTGTGAGGGTAAATAACAGAAGTTTAAAGGGTTGTTTAGGGAAATTGGCCAAGGGAATCTTGCTATAACTGATTGGGAAGCTTCCAGGAAAGAGGGGAATGGGTAGTTCAGTAATTGGGTTTAAAGTTTAGGGTGCTAGTTGAACAAAAGGGAAATTGGAGAAGGGGTAATGATCAAAATTGTGAACTCATTTCTGCTGCTCTAAGGTCCCTTATATAAGGCTAGACTTTAGTAGAATTAGGCAGAGATTCGAATATTGAAAAAATACAAACTGCTGAAGCTATATCCTGTTAAGCCTCAGATAACTAGAAGAAAAATACAAAAAAAAAACTCATCCAAGCACTGTTATATTGAAGCTGTTCTGTGATTTCTTTTGTTTTTTTTTTAATTTTTTTTTGAAGTAACTAGTTGATTCTTATTCTGGGTTCAAGATATGGTGTTAGCTGGTTGGTAAATGTTTGCTTGCTGCTGTTTTGAGAGCTGCTGACACTCAAACTTCTTTGCTGAGGTTTCTTTTGATTTTTTCTGTTGTTTCAGGTACGTTTTGAGCTTTGAAATGTGCGAAATAAAGCTGAGGATTCAATGTATTTAAATAGAATTGGATTTCCCTTTTAGATCTCGATTTCTTTTTGTTAGCATTACATATGTTAATTGGTTTTGTAATCACTGTTTTTCTAATTTACAATTAATGTTAGCCCTAATACCTTATCCCATAGTAAGATTCAGGGTTCATATGCTTAAAGATATGAGTTTGTATAATACTCTAACTATGATTTTGGGGACTGTGCTCAACCGTGGTTTTTAAGGCTGCTGTCTGAGTTTGGTAGTGAATATTTTGACTTGTTTGGTGTGAAATCATTAAGAATTCCTATGTTTAAAGATATGAAATTGGACGAGTTTGAATCCAGGCTAGTAGATGAGTCCTATTCTGAAATTGTGTTAGTTGTTTGTTCGAAATTCGAGTTCTGTTATGCTTTAAATTATAAGACAAAGGGTGTATGAGCTATTATAACATTAGAGGTTGCATCTTCATTATAGACAGTTATTTAGCATAAAAAATATGCTTCGTATCTGCTCGAGAACTTGCAAGAACTGTCAGTATTTGTTTGATCTCAAGATTTTCATGAAGAAATGTAATTCGCCTCATATTAATTGTACTGAGTCAGTTAACTAGGCCTTTGGCGTTGGCCTAGTTGTGCCAAGTGCACCTTTGACGATTATTTATGCATTCTGGGCTTTGTGTGAACCCGTTCCTCCCTTGTGTGTCGACATGAAATTCTCAAAAAAAGGACAATTGGGCATGATGCAACCTAAGCCCTCCAAACAACCAAATACCTGATTTCATTCAATGTCAATCCACTAATTATTAAGCTTAGTTTAAAATATTAGCTTAAAATAAAATTCAAATGTTATTAGTCTTTAACTAATTAGTTCCCTTATAATTAGACTTGAGGTGTGCCATAAATAAATTAGATAAACCCATGGCCCTCAGATAATTAATTTTAACTCTTTAGAAATCGAGGTGTACTATTAGTTGAATTTTTCATGGCCCTCGCCAACTTGAAAGCGCGTAGTTGCTTTAGGCGTGTTATTTTAAAATTAATTTCCTAAACTTAGGTGTGCATTTCATGTGACTCAACTCCAATTATCAACAACGTTAAATAAAATGTGTCGTGGATCGCGGGTGCATTTCATGTGGTGTGGTTCAAGATGTGTTTTAGATGACATTGAAACTTCCTAAAATTAATTAAAAACGGCTATAAATTAAAATATACCGTAGGTTAAAACATGTATTAAAATCAGATAATAGGCCAATTATGATAGTTGAGCGACCGTGCTAGAACCACGAAATTCGGGAATGCCTAACACCTTCTTCCGGATTAACAGAATTCCTTACCCGAATTTCTGTGTTCGCGGACTATAAAACAGAGTCAATTTCCTCGATTCGGGATTCTAAATCGGTGACTTGGGGCACCATTAACTATCCAAGTGGCGACTCTGATCTTAAATAATAATAACGTTCCGATTGTCATTTTAAGTGGAAAAACTCCTTTATACCCCTTACGGGGGTGGTAAAAAGGAGGTGTGACAGCTCTGGTGACTCTGCTTGGGAACGAACCCAAAATCTCTGGTTTAGGGTTCGAATTCGAGCTTAGGATAATCGTTTTATTTGGCTTTATTTATTATCTAATTTTTTACATGTTGGAGCCTAATGTGCTACATGATGCTTTTATCGCTTTGATATTGGTGAACTGTGTATAATTGTTACGAATCCCTCCTCTCTCTGAGTATTCTAAATCATCTGGGAAGTGTACACTTTGTGTGACTTCTCTTCTGTTAGAATCATTCCAATTTTAGAACGAGGTTCGGATTGCAAAGCCAATGAAGCTTCTGTATTTTCGGTACGCTACCCCCCCTCGGCTCGAGCTGTCCGCTCGGGTATGATAGGTCTAGAACAAATAAAGTCAGATTTTAAACCTAGTATAACATAGCCTCATGCCGGATCCCTAGTAGGAACGCTTGTTTGCATCATGTGCATTTTGACTTTGGGGACTCAACACAGGGGTTGGGTCCATCTAGGACAGGTGCACCTAAAATCCAAAGACCATCATGATGCATTTTGCTTGATACTTGTGCATTTATTTTGATTCGGAATACATGTTGACCGGCTTCTAGAATAAGGGAAAAATAATAAAAAAACAAATTGAGGTGAGAGAGAGGAAATTACCCGCTTGTGGAAAACCTGGTACCCCGAAACTCTGCCAAAATTTTCTGAAAAGAGTTGTTTCAAAAGTTTGTGTTTTCTGTTACGTCAAAATTGGCCGAACTATGCAAGTTTGATTCTCACCGGGTTTGGGATACGTAGGCAACCCACATCGGGTCCAACTACTTTTGCAAAAATAACCCCAAAAATGTGAAGTGTCGTTGTTTTGTCATAAATAAATTAGGTGGCGCCATTCTAAGCCAAAAATGCCCCAAAAGGCGCCGGAAGGCTATTTTTGCAAGAATACCCACCTAGGGTCCTTTTTCAAATTTTGGTTGATTAAACAAAAACAACCCTAAAATTATTTTTGAGGTGCTGAAGGGCTGTATTCGCAAGAATATTTTAAATTTTGTAAAAATGTGTGTTTTTTAAGTCGCAGTCTTTTAATTAATCACCTTAAATAAATGTGCAGGATGAGCACAATTGAAAATAAACCTTTCATAGTCCTCGAGGAAATCCCGTTAGAGCTACATATATGGTGGCATGATTTGGGAGAAGTCAGCAGAAAAATTGTGATAAAATCTTTGGGTGGTCTTGTTGGGCTTCTGAAGATTAAGCCAAGGAAGGATATAATTGAGGCCTTGATACCCTTCTGGGACCCAGCACATAATGTGTTCTATTTTGCTGACTTTGAGCTAACTCCTATGCTTGAGGAAATAGCGGGCTATGCTGGCTTCAGTGAGAATCTCACAAATCAATACCCGGTGGCACCTACAACAGTGACTCTTCATAAGTTTCTGGACCTGTTAAGCATCAGTCGGGAAGTTCAAGACAGAAATTTGGCCGAAGGATTCTGTACATTCTATTTCTTGTACCGACGTTACGGGAATCCCCGCGGTTTTGAGATGCCAGATACAGGTCTTACTCACTCGGTGAACAAAGATAGTTGGGAAACTCGGCGAGGATTGGTTTTTATAGTGGCATTCCTGGGTGTTTTGATTTGTTACAGAAAAGATGGAAACATAGAGTTGGGGCTTGAAGGGATAGCCGACTTCATGACTAAAAAGGCAAACGACACCATTGTACCGATGATCTTGGTAGAGATTTACCGAGCTCTAACTGTCTGCCGAGAAGGGGGAAAGTTTTTTGAAGGATGCAATATGCTTTTACAACTCTGGATGGAGGAACACCTTTGCCACGGTTCGGGGTACATGAACTGCGGCATGACCGGTCTTGAATGCATTGAAAAACATGAACAACGGGTGGAAGGATATGATTTTCTGGACGGTACGGAAGCATGGTATGCACACTTGAGTTCTCTGACTGCAGACAAGATTGAATGGACATTCGGGTGGCTCTCGGTCAGTGAAGTCATTTATATGTCGGTCGAGGTGTGTTTTCTTCTATTGATGGGCCTCCGGAGCATTCAGCCTTATGCCCCGCACAGAGTTCTACGTCATTTAGGCAGGTAACAGACCATCCCACATGATAAGGACTTGAGTTGGCAGGTTATCAAATTTGAACCAAAAGCTGCTTTTCCAGAAGAAAGGGTGCGTCGAATTTGGCATCAATATAGGTTCATAGAGCTAAAGACTCAGGTACGAGATCTATCCAGAGGCGAGTTGGAGCCTAGTTACACAGCTTGGTACGGTAAAAGGTCCCAAACCTATATAGAGCCTGAACGGCTTGCAAAAAGGCCATATGTTCAACAATTCACTGATGGAGCGCAAGAGCAATGGGATTGGTTGGCAAAGGAGGCAAACTACAGAGCCACCATAATCAAATTGGAGGGACAAATCCGAGATCTTAAATTTGACAAAAGTGTACAGGCCGTCGCCGATGAAGGGGAAAAGAAGAAATTAGCTCAAGAAAACTAGGCCTTTCGAGCACAGGTTCAAAAAATAAAAATAGCTGCCGAGAATCAAGAAAGGAGCCAAAAGGATAAAAGACTCATAAGGGTACTCAAGAGGAAAATAGCTGAGTGTGAGGATGATCTGGAAAAATCTGAGGGTAATCTGGTGAGAGCTCGGGCACAGTTAGCGAAGAACACAGAGGGACAGGCAACTTTCGCTCAGCAGATGAAAGAAAGATATGAAAGAAGGGTAACAGGTTGGGAAAAAAGATTAGCAACCTCGAAAGTAAAATGGATAAACAAGCCAAGAGTTTCAAAGCCGAGAGAGAACAGTGCTACGCTTTGATGGCACAATTAGAGGGAGACCTACAACACTTGCAAGAGTAGAATCATACCGCCACCCAGATCTAAGAGGCTAGATCCCAGTAGATTGGGCGTTTGTTGCAAGAAAAGGGCATCATAAGGGAAAGGGTCAGAAAGATTGCCGACTACATCATGATGAAATGCTGTGAGTGTGAGGACATGACCAGATCCATGTTCTTCGCCACTGTAATGATCTTTATCCACCAGATAATGGAGGATCTCTATCGTCTCCAAGGGGACCTGGCGCATAGGCCTGCGGCGAGACCGACTGTTGTCCCGCGGGTCCCCGGAGCAGTTGAGGCATTGATGTACTCATGATTTTTATTCGAGTCTGTATTTTTGTCTTTCTATTGGAGTCTGTTAGTCTGTTTTCGAGTCTGTATTTTTATCTTTCTATTGGAGTCTGTTAGTTCCCCTTTTTGAGTTTGTTAGTTTTGTGATTAAATTCGGTAGCATGAGTCGTTATAACCAAAACATTTTTATTTTATGAAAATTTTGAAAACCCCAATATTTTTTTTTATTTCATTTGTTACACTTATCCCCCAAAACTATGCAAAGATCTTATTCATGCGGTGTCATGATACGCAATCCCCATAGGATTCGATCATAACCATAAAAGAAAAAGAAAAAAAAAAGAAAAAAGAGAAAAAAGAAGAAGAAAAAACATAGAGAAAACAAGAAACCGTGGGAAGAAAACAAGGGCAAAATAATGAGAGAAAATGAGAGAATAAAGAACAACGAGAAATCAAGCAAAGAAAGGCAAGAAAAAAAAAGAAGAAGTTGCAAAATGGAAATTAGGGAAAGCCGAGATGACGCAAGCAACCGATAAAATGCATAATAGAAATGGTTAACTGCTTAGGTGAATTGCATCCCAGATGTGCGGTTGCCTATCTATTAAGCTGTAATCACTAACAAGTTTGTTGTTGAAATCAATCAGGCAGGTGGTTAGTTTGTTTGGCATTCTGGAAACTCACCCGTACAACATCAGGTCCAAAAACAAGTTGGTCATGGCTAACCAAGAACTGAATGCAAGTGTTATTGATCTGTCAAGAGAGGGGGAATAGTCTGAGGTTAATCTGAAAGAGGAGTTGTATAAGCTGAAACAACAGATGGCAGAGATGTACTAGGCATGGGTGAAAGGGTTTCCACCACCATCCTACCCCGCCAACCCTGCTTTCATCCTGCTGTTGGCTCAATCCTAGGAACCCCCCACTGTTGATTCATCTCCAAGCTTTCCTATTTACCACCACTACCAAGGCACCACTTCCCAAACACCACCAGCTCCACCACCCAAACCAGTTCCATACCCTCTTCCACCAGCCACCCCTATTTTCGTGGTACCCCCACCCGCTACACTCTACCGATCCTCCAGTGAGCCTTTATTCCAGACCTAAGATAACCAATACTATCCCCCAGAGCCTACTTTCAAGGCCCCAGAACCTTACTGCTACTCTCCTTGTTTCGACCTCCCTGTTGAGACTGAGAAACCACCTAAAAATCTAGAACAGGAGGAGATGTTTAGGAAGGTTAAAAGCCTGGAATAGTCATTTAGAAACATGCAGGGATTGGGAGGCCAGGTGAGCGTGGCCTACAAAGATCTGTGTCTATTTCCCGATATTCAACTGCCAGTGGGATTCAATATGCCCAAATTCGATCTATATGACGGCAAGGTGACCGGTGGCCCATTTGAGGGGATTCTGCAGTAAGATGAGAGGAGCTGTTGATGGCATACTTAGCCTAAGTCTGAGTGGCGCGGCGTTCGAGTGGTACACTCGTCAGGATCACAACAGATGGTATACATGGGATGATTTGGCCTAGGCATTTGCTTGTCACTTCCAATACAACCTCGAGATTGTTCCAGATCGTTTGTCTTTAACTAAGATTGAGAAGAAGCCTAGTGAAAGTTTCAGGGAGTATGGTTTTCGTTAGAGAGAACAAGCAGAAAAGGTTGATCCTCCGATAAAAGAGAGCGAAATGGTGGATTATTTTCTGCAGGCCCTGAAACCCACTCACTACAACCATCTGGTATCAGCCATAGGCAAGTCCTTCAACGAGGTAGTGAAGATGGGTGGCATGGTAGAAGAAGGGCTTAAATCAAACAAAATCATGAGTTACTCGGCTATTAAGGCAACTACCCAAGCCATTGAGAATGATACTGGGGGAGTAATCGGAAAGAAAAAGAAAGAAGATGTGGCAACAATTGACTCAGGATCATGGTTTGGACTCAGGGACCCGTCACACCATTATACTCAGCCTCGACCCCACCACCAAACCTATACCCAAACCCCGTATAATCCACCCCAACATTACTTCCCATCACCAGACCCTCATTTTTCTGTCCACTATGCCCAAACATACACTCAACCTCCTGCCCACGCACAATGGCGTGCGCCATCCCCACAAAATACCTACCCAGCTCCACAAAATGCTTACCCACCTCCACGAGCCTACCGAAACCCTGCCGGCCCAGGTTTCCGGCCCAATCAAGAATTTAAAATGAGAGGTTGCAGCGAAAGAAAACCTTCACCCCGTTGGGAGAATCCGATACCAATTTATTCCATAGATTGAGGCAGTTGGATATGCTGAGGCCAATTGAGTCAAAATTGACAAACCTTCCTCCAAAGAATCTTGATTACTTTGTAAGCTATGAATATTGTTCTGGTACTCCGGGGCATGACACAGAGAAGTGCTGGCACTGGAAAAATGCCATCCAAGAGCTCATTAACACAAACCAGATTGAAGTCCAAACTTCAAAGGCACCTAACATCAACCAGAACTCATTGCCAGCCCATCAAGAAACAAACATGATCGAGATAGTACATAAGGGAGGGGAGCCCAAGAATCCTTCGCAGACTGTCATGATGATTCGGTCCAGTGAGGTCAAGCCAGTCGAAAAACCCACGATTGAAGGATCGGTGAACAAGTTGAGTGGGGAAAACAGTGAGCCATCTGCGGTAGTCAATAAAGAGTCCCCAAGTGATGTTGCAGTAAAATAAGAAAAGTCAAAAGTGGTTGTGCCAGGAGTGGAAAACAAGCCTATCATAATTGTAGAGGGTGCCCGTACAGATCCTATCATCATCAAGCCTGTAACCCAGTAGTCTATAGTCAACAGCAAGGCTATCCTGTGGAACTATGAACGGGTGATAGTGACCTACAAGGGAAAGGAAGTAAAAGAAGAAGTCAATAAGGCCTATGGATTAACTCGTTCGGGGAGATGCTTTGCCCTGGAAGAGTTAAGGAAAGCTAAAACATCTAGAGATAACCCAGTTCTAGTGAAAAAGCAGTGACTGAAGAAGAGGCAGAGGAGTTTCTGAGAAAAATGAAGGTACATGACTATTACATTGTGGAGCAGTTAAGAAAGACGCCTACTCAGATTTCATTGCTGTCATTGTTAATTCACTCAGACGAGCATCGTCAGGCCTTGATGAAAATTTTGAACGAGGCTCACGTTCCCAACAAAATCTCAATGAACCATCTGGAAAAGATCGCCAACAAAATATTTGAGGTGAACAAGGTCACCTTCTCTAATGATGAGTTGCATGTGGAAGGTACTGAACACAATAGAGCTCTTTATCTTATGGTAAAATGTGAAGATTCTGTGGTTACCAGGATATTAGTTGACAATGGTTCCAGTGCAAACATTTGCCCTCTCTCTACTCTGAACAAGTTAAAGGTGGATGATGAGAGGATTCACAAGAACAACATCTGCGTTCGGGGATTTGATAGTTGAGGGAAAGATTCAGTTGGTGATATAGTGCTTGAGTTGACAATAGGACAGGTGGAATTCACCATGGAGTTCTAGGTGATGGACGTAGTCGCCTCTTACAATTTGTTGTTAGGTCGACCTTGGATTCATGCCGCCAAAGCAGTCCCGTCCGCTCTACACTAGATGGTCAAGTTTGAATGGGATAGACATGAAATCGTCGTGCATGGTGAAGATAATTTGCATGCTCACAGTGACGCCTTTGTCCCGTTCATTGAAGTTGAAGATGACAAAGGGCCTTGGGTCTATCAAGTTTTTGAAATAGTGTCGATCGAGAAGGTTCTAGAGGGGAGATGTGTTCCAACTCCAAAGGTGACCGCCGCATCAGTCATGGTGGCCTTCGAAATGATGAAAAATGGTTTTATGCCTGGTAAAGGTTTGGGTGCATCTCTGCAGGGTATCGTACAGCCAGTGTTCCTCCCTGAAAATTTGGGTACGTTCAGTCTGGGATTCAAACCCACAACAGCAGATGTGAAAAGGGCTAGAAAATTGAAACAGAGGACGTGGGCACTTCCAAAGCCTATCGCACGTCTCTCCAGGTCTTTTGTCAAACCCGGCGCCAGGAAACGCCCAGTGACAACAGTTCCAAGTTCTGTGGTTGACATTGATAAAGAGTTAATTGAAAGGTTCCAGAGGTTGTTCGATGATGTGAACATGGTGGAAGTTGGAGAAGGTTCTAGAAAGGCAGATGTGCAGTTTGTCGGGCCAGATGCAAAGCTTAGCAATTGTAAGGATACTCCTCTCCCTACCCGGATGGAGTTTTGGTAGTTTGCTTTTATTTTCTTTCAGTTTATCTGGATTATTCCAGGGTTGTAATTCAGATTTTATGTTCCGTCCGTTTGGATGTATAAACCCTGTTATCTTTTATTTTCAATGAAATGCAATTTTTCTTTTCCATCATTCCTGATAGTTTTTTTTCTTTTCCTCCCTGTACAGTTCTTTTTATGCTGGTTTCAATGACATGACATGCATGAGGAATCTTCGGCCCAGTCTTAAAAGTCAATCTAATTCTGAAATAATAATTCAAGAAATAGAGTGTGATGATGAATCGAAATATGATGAGGATGAGGCCTTTGAAAAGATTAGTAAGGAATTAAATCATTTTGAAGAGAAACCCGAGCCTAACCTAAATGATATGGAAGCAATCAATTTAGGGGATCCAGATAATGTCAGAGAAACTAAGATAAGTGTCCATCTTGAACCCGCAAATCAGGGAAGAGATAATTAAAGCACTGTTTGAATATAAAGATATTTTTGCATGGTCATATGACGACATGCTGGGTAAGCACTGACTTGGTGGTTCACAAATTGCCCACTGACCCAGCATTTCCTCCCGTCAAACAGAAGTTAAGAAAATTCAAAACTGACATGAGTGTGAAGATTAACGAGGAGGTCACAAAGCAGCTTGATGCAAAGATCATTCGGGTCACGCGGTATCCTACGTGGTTAGCCAATGTTGTGCCTGTGCCAAAGAAAGATGGTAAGACCAGAGTGTATGTTGATTATCGTGATCTCAACAAGGCAAGTCCAAAGGACAACTTCCCATTGCCAAATATCCACATTTTGATCGATAATTGTGCCAAGCATGAGATTTTGTCTTTTGTGGATTGCTATGTGGGGTATCATCAGATTTTAATGGATGAGGAAGATGCAGAAAAGACGACATTCATCACACCGTGGGGAACTTGTTGCTATCGGGTAATGCCATTCAGTTTGAAAAATGCTGGGGCAACTTAAATGAGGGTAATGACGACCATATTCCACGACATGATACACAAGGATATCGAGGTTTATGTGGATGATTTGATCATAAAGTCCAGGAAGCAGTCTGATCACGTCATAGATTTGAGAAAGTTTTTCTAGAGGCTCCGCAGGTACAATCTTAAGTTAAATCCTGTGAAGTGCG